>NW_010972436.1:7652104-7727064 GCF_000737465.1 Haliaeetus leucocephalus
GCGGCGGGCGGTGTCCCCTCATAAGAAGGGGCCCGGGGCGAGGCCGCCGCTCTTCTTCGCCCGCCGCGCACTCGAGCCGCCCCGCTCCGCTCCCCTCCCGGATTACAAAGCCCGCGCCGCCGCCATGAGCATCAGCACTAAGAACTCCTCGTACCGCCGCATGTTCGGCGGGGGCAGCCGCCCCAGCACCGGCACCCGCTACATCACCTCCAGCAGCCGCTACTCGCTGGGCAGCTCCCTGCGGCCCAGCACCGCCCGGTACGTGTCCGCCTCGCCCGGCGGCATGTACGCCACCAAGGCGACGTCGGTGCGGCTGCGGAGCAGCATGCCGCCCATGCGGCTCCACGACTCCGTGGACTTCTCCCTGGCCGACGCCATCAACACGGAGTTCAAGGCGAACCGCACCAACGAGAAGGTGGAGCTGCAGGAGCTCAACGACCGCTTCGCCAACTACATCGACAAGGTGCGCTTCCTGGAGCAGCAGAACAAGATCCTGCTGGCCGAGCTGGAGCAGCTCAAGGGCAAGGGCACGTCCCGCCTGGGCGACCTCTACGAGGAGGAGATGCGGGAGCTGCGCCGGCAGGTGGACCAGCTCACCAACGACAAGGCACGCGTGGAAGTGGAGCGGGACAACCTCGCCGACGACATCATGCGGCTGAGGGAGAAGTGAGTGTGCGGGGGGAGGGCGGGCTCGATCGGGCTGCCGGCGCGGAGGCAGCCCCTCGGCACCCCGAGCTGGGCTGGGGGGGGACGGGGACGGGGACTGGGACGGGACCCCCAGCTCCCTCCTCAGCGCTGTCTCGCCCCTTCCAGGTTGCAAGAGGAGATGCTGCAGCGGGAAGAGGCCGAGAACACCCTGCAGTCCTTCAGACAGGTTTGCGGGGGCCGGAGGGAGGGAGCTGTAGGAGAGGAGAGCCGGAGGTGGGCGGTGGTGCCGGGGACGGGAGGATGGGGCTCTGGGAGTTTGCTTTCCTCGCACAAAGGAATTCCATCGGTTCTCACGCAAACCCTTCTTGTTTTCTTTAGGGGGATGCTGCGGTCTGAAGGGGGGGGGGGGACGGGGACTATTGTCTTGCTTTATCCAAGTCTAGCCTGGTTTACAAAAAGCGCTCCGACGTGGAATCGCTTTCCGATCCAATAAAAGTGAAAGGGGGCCATCTGCTCGCTTGGCTGAAGGGTATTAATGGTTTCTATGGGATTCACCGTGGAATGCAGATACAGGCTTTATGGCAAGTGTGGTGGCAGCAGATTGAAATAATAGATCCCTTTGTGTCGGAGGGGAGGGCGCAGTGGGCTGCATTCTTACTAAATGTGTAATGGTGCAGGCATATTTCTGGCCAAAAGTGTCTATGGTGCGTATGGTCCAGTTTTTACACAAAACAGAGCTCCTTTTTAATGAATCACTTCGGTCGGTGCGTTACTGGACAGCAGTTCCAAATCTAAAATTTTTCAAATGGGTGTTGTCTGCTGACAAGAAGTAGACAATTTATTCCTTGGGGTGAGGTCACAGCAGTCAAGTCTGCCTCCTCTGGATGTCCCTTAAGAACATAGAATTTAATCCTCTGTAAACAAAGACGTTAACATAGGAAACAAGTTGTGTTCGAGTTTAGTCTCTGTAGGATGCTACGATGTTATCCAGATAAACTAAAACATACATGACAGCCAGAACCAACTGTGCAAACAGTGTTCAAAAAGTGTTAAGCTCAGGTTTTCACTTGTGCAAAACCAGCTTTCAACTTTTTCAACTTGGATTAAGCCTTGTTTGGACTAGAAGGTATTTAGGAATGTGCCTTCTCAAAACAAGGTCTCTTCCCTAAAACTGCTGGTGTGAAACAGCATTGCTAGCATTCCTCCTGGCTGGAAGTTACTGCCCTTATCTCTACGCAGCCGGGCACAGGCTGATTTCATCCCAAAGCTCTTCATAGGCATTAGCAGATGTCACCATTCAGGAAGTCATCACTTGATTGTCAGTGTTTCCTGGGGCAAGGCTTTTGATTACAGTATATTTATAGTCTCTGAAGGAGAGCAGGTGTGAGATAACATGTGGAAACCAAGATACCTACTCCCAAAGTCTCCGCTGGTGTTCTGGGGACAGAAGTTTGAAACAGAACAGTTTGAGATACTGCCTTAACTTCAGCTTCTGTTTTTTCTGAGTGCTAAGCTAATTTAACATAGTGTGAAGTTCCATGCAGAAGCATTTAACTTAAGTTTTAGAGAACCTAATCTATTCTGATTCATTGCTGAATTCAGTTGAAGGATCCTTTGACTTAAGGCTGGCTTTTAAAATGATCTTTCATACTTAATTGGTGCACTTCAAGGCACGTCTACCTCTATTTCAAACCAATTAAACTTTTTGAAGGTTCTAGGCTTTTAAGTGAACTTGGCTTTGTGCATATCCCACATTCATTATCCCGCTTTTCCCTCCACTGTGGAAAGGGGCTGTTCAGGAGCTCAGCCTCCAGCAGATCTGTGTCTGCGGTACAGTCACAACTGGATCCATTTAATCTCCTGAGGTGTAGCTTATGGATAGGAATTGCAAATCATTGTCTGTGGAAACACTACGCTAAACCCACTCGCGACATAACTGGTGCATGCTAGTGTGTTTGATTTGAACAACAGTAATATCTAAATTTTCCTTACTGTGAAAGGGTGGGCTTAACATGCAGGTTGTGAAAACTAAATCTGTTTCAGTATAAGTATTGTTCTCCTGCAAGTGAAATTACATTCACAGAACACTGAAGTTGAAACATCCTGTTGTGCTTCCCATTGTAAAGAAATGCACAGCTTTATATTAAACCATTGTATTCTTGCACCGGAAAGTTGTATACATGGATTTGGAACATTTCAGCAGATAATTACTGTTCTGATGTAGCATCAAATTTACTTTTTACTTGACGGAGCAGTTGTATACTTCAGTATTTTAAAGAAAGTGAACAAATAATTGAACTTAAACTTTGTATTTCCAAAAGCTGCCTGCTTTAGAGACTGTTCAACTTTTATGTACTGAGTTTTAATTTAATTATTCTTCTGAACAAAGATGAGATTTTACTCATATGCTGAGGGGTGTACTACATAAAATAAACCTAGGGGTTCAGAGAGTTCTTTCCTCTGGGACAAAACAAGCATCACAATTAGTGAGAAAGTTATTTACTGCAGCTTTGCCAGCTGCTGTGGCAGCAAGGAATAGGTCCCTGAACCTATGACAAGACTAACAGGGCTGCTCCTGGCTAACATGGGGTTTATGTGAAGTAAACATGGATGCTCAATCCTGCAAACTATGTGACTAGCATTAAAGAATCTCCTAAGATAAAATCAATGTGTAGTCCAGTTGCATGTATGCATGCCTTACACTTTGCTTGCTCAGGCTACAAGTAGCTTATTTATGTGGTTCTCCATACACCTAGGAAATACAGGTACACTGATTCTTCACTCCCAACTTAATGATAACGTATATAGTAAAATACATACTATATATTCAAGTGATTTCAATTTAAGATGCTTTCAGTTTATTATAAGCTCCTAAAAATCCTGTAGCTGTTCAGTTGTCCTGAAAAAATTAGTCTTCAGGATGCAGATTTCAGTAAAATCCATTAGAAACTCTTTGGATATCTGTCTAATTGTATAAACATGTTGTGTCATAGCCATGTAATTTCCTTCCAGAATGATCTTCAATATTTTTTGGGGGGGGGAGGTGGGAAGGACGACAAATGAGTTAAGGAATTCTTTCTCTGAAATGAAAAACAGGGCTGATGTGACCTGTGTGGGTGTAAGACTGGAATTGATAGGGAAGTTATGGAATAACACATAGAAGGGATGTTCTGCTGGATAAAGAAAACAGAAGAAGAATTCTGGAGCAAGAACCTTACCCCAGAGTAGGAGTGATGCAAGGAGTGGCTTTCTAGGAGTCTAAAGAAAACACTCCTTATTTCAAAGGTGCCATAATAGTGAGAACTGCTGATTAGGAATGCTTATGCTTTGGGCAATCCAAAATAGCTTTAGCATAAGCTGTGAAAACCTGATATGTTAATACTGTGTGAACATAAGCATGCAGCACATATGTAACTAGTATGAAAGGAACAATCATTCCCTTTGCAAACGGATTGCCTTGCACATTTAAAATGTAAGAAGTTACCAATCAATGTTTAGTCTTAAGTTATGTTTTTGAACTAATTCAAGCTGCTCCCATGTAACATTCATGGTATATCTTCTGTTATGCCTTAAATGAATTTTTGCTGTTGATTAAGACTATCTCCGTCCAGCAAAAGGTGTAGTCTTTGCCAGCTGCTGTGAGGGTGTAGCCAATGATGATTAACTCGATTTGCGTTTATGCTTATACCTTCTTTTTCTTGAGGGAGATCTGTTACTTCTCCAAGTGGTTCAAATGCTTGCAGTTCCTGTATGTACCTCACTAGCTTTACAAGTATGCTTTCAAGCTGTGGTCTGTGGACCCAAAGGGCTCTGTGGTTGATCACCAAGGAGTCCATAAGAAATAAACAAGAAACTAAGCCCACTGATAGGCTTGTAGGCACATGGGTTGCACTTTTAAGCCCCACTGGAAAAAAAGAAGTTTGCAAATTGCAAGACTAACTCTTTTTCAGTGTAGTCAAGCTAAAATTGCTTATTGCTGGCTTCTGACCCAAGTACCTGCTTCATCTTCAAGCAGGATTTACACCCACCATGATCTGTGCGCTCTTGATCATGCTTAGCAATACATTGGCAAAGATGAAGTAATCTACATATGCTGTATAGTTTCCAAAATGACAAAGGTGCATATAGTAGTGTCTGAGGCTAGGGTAGGAGGTGGCAAAAAGGTGTTTTTCACAGCTCTTTATTTCATATTGTCTTGCCAAAAAGCTCAGATGTAGGATCAGTCTGTATGCTACTGAACTTGCCTTAAAAGACTTTTCTACATCAGTTTTGTAAGACTGCTAATCATTCTTCTCTCTGGTCAGGACGTTGACAATGCCTCTCTGGCACGTCTTGATCTTGAGCGCAAAGTTGAGTCCCTGCAAGAGGAGATTGTCTTCTTGAAGAAGCTTCATGATGAGGTAAGCTGAATAATTGGGTCTGTGATTAGATGCTGGTGGTCTAGCGAGTAAGGAAGCTCTTCACTGGTTCTGGCCCAGAGTCCTCGCCTATGTACGTTCTGTATGTTGTCGTGTAATAACACTGAGTGTCTGCTTCTCTCTAAGGAAATCCGAGAACTGCAGGCCCAACTCCAGGAACAGCACATCCAAATTGATATGGATGTTTCTAAGCCTGATCTTACTGCTGCCCTGCGTGATGTTCGCCAACAGTATGAAAGCGTTGCTGCTAAGAATCTTCAGGAAGCTGAAGAGTGGTACAAGTCCAAAGTAAGTCAAATCTGTTCAGATGCATCAGGCACTCGAACTAACTGTACATAACAGCTTTGCTGTAGCACATGGTGTTCCCTCTGTCTCTCTACTGGACATGAACACAGCCATGGCACAGGGTCTTCTTTAAACTCCTAGTCTGGGAAGAGTACAGCTGAAAACATTGTTTTGTGCCATGAGTACAGCATCAAAGTAATGGGTTCATACTTGGAGACTTTCCTGTGCTTGTACCTGGAAGCAGATGTTGGATGAAATACTGGAGAAAGGAGTGAATGAATTGGTGAAAAAATGATGAAAAGATGGGAAACATACGGGGTGGGAAAACAAATATGAAAGGTTTAACTATGAATCCAATTTAACAATTAAAATAGAAAGGCATTTTAAGAGTAATGCTAATATTTAAGTGGTTTAGGTATTAAGGCTTGTAAAGGCTTCAGTTGCCCTCAAATGCTGTGTCCAAAAAAAGTCTGTTACACCATTTCTGTTGAAGTGTTAGGCTAACCAAACTGGGGATTTCCACAGTTTGCAGATCTCTCTGAAGCTGCTAATAGGAACAATGATGCCCTGCGCCAGGCCAAACAAGAAGCTAATGAATACCGCAGACAGATTCAGTCTCTCACCTGTGAAGTTGATGCCCTTAAGGGAAGCGTAAGTATAAGACAGCAGTTGTTGGGACATTCTTACCTTTGCAGCTTTAAGCACTGCACTGCAGTTTAATTGTTGATAATAGATGTGAATGCAGCTGATCTCCCATGCAACACAGCAGCATATTAGTACTTTTTGAAAAGGATGCTATGGGCTCAGTTTGCCTGCATGGACTACAGTGCACTGGTTAGATTGATGTACTGAACTAGTCTTCCTGAAGGTATAAACACCGAGTTTGTTCTCTTGCTATAATATTCACTGTTTATGTAACACTTTCTGGAAGTGTTTATGGCTTGTCTGTCAGGTACAGCTGAAGCTATAAAAAAAGCTGGAGGAGCAGTGGAAAGGAGGTGCAAATCTTGCTGCTGCCAGAACAGACTGCCTTAAAGGCTGGCTTGAAATGGATTTAACAGTGTATAGTACACCTGCAAATCCCCTCACTGAGGTCTGCCTGCATGCTCACTTGTATTGCATGTGTTAAGACTTACTGTAAGGGATTGCTTTGCCACCTGCTAGAACAAATACATGGCACACCTCAGACAAAGTAGCAGAATAACCCACCTTGAGTTTGCAAGGGGAAGATAAAGAGATGACAAATTTGGGATGTGTCTGGGCATTTTCAGAAAGGATGCTAATGTAACTAAACTTCCCTTTGTTAAAAATTTGAGGGTGGGGAAGAGTGGCTGAATTGCAGCAGTGCACAACTTCATTATTCTCTTCCAGAATGAATCCCTGGAGCGCCAAATGCGTGAAATGGAGGAGAATTTTGCTGTTGAAGCTGCTAACTACCAAGACACTATTGGCCGCCTGCAGGATGAGATTCAGAACATGAAGGAAGAAATGGCTCGCCATCTCCGTGAGTACCAGGACCTGCTGAATGTAAAGATGGCTCTTGATATTGAGATTGCCACCTACAGAAAACTGCTGGAGGGTGAAGAGAGCAGGTAAAAATCATGTGCAGGCACTTTTCTACACAGCAGCTACTAGAAGACACTCTATACCCATGTCTGACTTCATTTCTTTTTTTCCTTCAGGATTAACATGCCTATTCCAACCTTTGCTTCCTTGAACCTGAGAGGTAAGCTGTTTCTGCTACTTCAGTTTAGATGGCTGTTCTATCACTAGCAAAAGGGTCCTGGATAGTTCCTTTTTCTCCAGTATTTGAACTTGTATAAATGCAGTTGCATGTGAACATTTTTCTATAGATAACTAAGACTATTTGCAATTACTTAACCTTGGATGGGAGGAGCTACTTTGTTTCTGGGCACAGATATTTTTTAAATATCTGTACATAGTGAGTGATCGGTTTAGAAGCCTGCTGAAGGTGCCTTCAGGGGAACAGGGAGAAAATAGAGAAGATAAGCTTATTCAGAGCAGGAGACTTCTTCATACACTAAATGGGGTCTTCATACACTAAACTAGGATTCTGAAAGTAGACACTAAAATCAGTTACATGACATTTCTTTGAGGAGGCACTTCATCTAGACTATTGATAATAATACATTTTCTTCTGCAGAAACCAACATTGAGTCTCAGCCGATGGTTGACACTCACTCAAAGAGGACACTTCTTATTAAGACTGTCGAAACTAGAGACGGACAGGTTGGTGGTAACTTTTGATTTATTTCTATCACAGCTGCTTACCTTAAAATACTCTTAAGTTTATCTACTGGTCAGTGCAGCCTGTATATGGTAGTAAGTATGGAGTAGAACAGCATCTGGCAGTCCAGGCTGCATGGCTGAACATACAGATGTAGCAAACAGGCTTCTGTGGAAATGATCACAAAATTCATCTGATAGTCCTTAAGTGGCTGACAGTTACCTGTGTAGTGCATATTTAAGTTCAGCTGAGTAAGCAAGTTCTCAAAAGATTCCTCATATCACCTGAGGAAAACATGTGGCAGTAAACAGAGGTACTTGTTTGGGACAAGATACTGTTTTTAGACTAAGCCAGTAAAGCTTAAATGGTTTTTGCACACTATTTACCAACCAGAACTTCTCATTAACAAGTGAGAGTTGATACCCATTTGTTCATGTTTCTGTGGTACTGGATATTCCAATTCTAACTCTAAAAACCCCAACAATCTTACTCCTAAAACTTAATACAAGTGTCTCTGTTTTTCAACAGGTTATTAATGAAACTTCCCAGCATCATGATGACTTGGAGTAAAGCTGAAGTGAAGATGCATACTTATTAATGCAGGAGAAATTCTTACCAGCATGATTTAAAAAGTCCATGTCTTAAAGGAAGAAACAGCTTTCAAGTGCCTTTCTGCAGTTTTTCCATGAGCGCAAGATTATTATGCTAGGAAATAGGTCTTAGATCTTGCAAACTGACTCTCCCTGAAGGATTAGAGTTTACAATGGAGTCTAGTTTACAAATAGCAATATCTTGTGCTGCAATACTGTTTTTAAGTATCTGAATTCAATAAAACTGCTTTTTCCAGCACAGTATGAGCAACCTGTCGCTACTTCAATAAATCTTTGGAAAATGGCTCTTGATGTGTTCTAATTTGTTAACTTCATGACTTTCTGGAAAGCCATAACAAGGTAATGCTGGAATTACTATACGGTTGACATCTCCAGTACTGGTTGTATGGAATGCTGTTTTTTTCAGTTTAACTAGATAAACTGTCTTACTCATTTATTGCTTAGGTTTTGGAACCAACTAAAATGGACTATAACTGGCAGATGCATAATGTATTATGATATTTCTTATCACTTGAATAAAATATGATACTTCAAGCTAATAAAAATTAATCTTGCTTCCTTATACTAGCTAACCCAGTTACTAAGAGCTAAGAATGCCCCAAATGCCTTAAAACAGTTCTATAAAACATAGTAGTTAAGTAGCTGTGAAATAGTTCACTGGAGCCCTTATCTGAGACAGCACCTTTGCAAAGTTAACAGCTGACTTGGTGCATTGACTTCATTTTCCAGGAAAGACTAGTTCCCAAAGGCTTGTCTGTATTACAGAAGCTAACTGAAGGCTTCAGATGGAGTGGGGGTTAGGAGAGGTATTCAAAGGGAATGTGTAGAAAGAATAGAATCATTTAGGTTGGAAAAGACCTTTAAGATCATCAAGTCCAACCACCAACCATGCCCACTAAACCATGTTCTGAAGTGCCTTGTCTACATGCTTTTTGAATACCTCCAGGGATGGTGACTCAACCACTTCCCTGGGCAGCCTCTTCCAATACCTGACAACCCTGTCAGTAAAGAAACTTTTCCTAATATCCAATCTAAACCTCCTCTGCCACAACTTGAGGCCATTTCCTCTTGTCCTATCTCCAGCCACCTCACTACAACCCCCTTTCAGGTAGTTGTAGAGAGCGATAAGGTCTCCCCCCAGCCTCCTTTTCTCCAGACTAAACAGCCCCAGTTCCCTCATCTGCTACTCATAAGACTTGTGCTCTGGGCTCCTTGCCAACTTGGTTGCCCTTCTCTGGCCGCACTCCAGCCTTACTTTGCCTTACTGCTGACTTGATTCCAGCATTTAAACTCCTTTAAAAAAGGAGAGCCACCATTGCTCAGTGTTCTCTGCTGAACATCAGCTTAAGTGCAGCAGAATGGGGAAAAGAAAACTCCCATGTGGCCTACCATAACCTTCTAGGAGGCAGAAGTGAAAGGTTGGTCCTCTGTGAGCACTTAAACTTTCTTTTCTTCTGCAGAGCAAGATAATTCTCAGATTAAAACACAGTGAAAACCTCAGCACAGCTCTTGCCCCACAGAAGTAGCTACTCTGTTCTGCATCACTCCTGTAAAGCCTGCTTCCTGTAAGCTTTCAGTCACATACTTTTTGTGAAATGAGTGAATGCAAACTGGAGTTCTTCAGTAAGTATGAATTGCATTCAGTGCTCATTCAAGGTAATGGTAGTAGTTCCATGTCTCTCTCCTCTCTTCTCCTTTCCTTCCTTTCTTTCCTTTCCATCTCTCTGTCTGTCTAGTGTTTCAGTGTTGAGCGTACTTTTTTTGGCTCACAGAGTGCTCACAGTTCTACCCCAGCCAAAGACTCTTGCCTTCTCTCTTCCCCTCCCTGTGACAGCTCTTTTTGGCTGTTATATCTGTAAGTAACTGGTGCTTTCGCTGCTGGCAGACTGTTCTCAGTGGGAGTACCTGTACGGAGGAAACAGCTGCAAGTCTGCTCTGAGGTCCTGAAAGCTTGGTTTACATGTGAGGTTTAAAGAACTCGGGACACTGGATGAGGTCTGACAGCAGTATGGTGGAAAGCCGACCCTCAGCAGTGGTGGCAGGGTGGTGGCATCGCTGTGCCTCAGGCTGCAGGGTGCTACTACCCCATGGCACCAAGCTGCACCACACTGTCAGGCATCTGGGCACCTCATGCAAAGCCATGAAAGCACCCAAGGAACCAAGGCCTTCAGAAAACTGCTTATAGGAAACCGCTCATCCTAGCCCGGTGTGAAACCTCCCAAATCTCACCACAGCAGACAGGGTGCCCAGTGCTGCCTGTGATTAGAGCACTTACAGGGCTCACGCTCAAAGTCCGATTTGCAGGTGCAAAATCCCACATGTAAGTGGGTTACTGGGCACTTTGGGACTGCTCTGTTCTACCGTTAGTCAATTAAAACATATCCTGTAGACTCTCAATCACCTTTAGGCACCCATGGAGCATGGAGAGACTTGTGGTTGATGTCCCTGTCACAGGGCTGTTGGCGGCAGTCACCAAGGACCCATGCTGCGTGGAGATCGTGTCCTGCTGGGGCACACTTGGTGCTGGGAGGCTCCTGCTCCCGGTCAGGGCTTGCTTATGCCAGCTGGTGGAAAGGGAGGTGCCCAGGGGATATAAATTCCCACATTTGGAGAGGATGAGCAGCTGAGTGGCTGGACAGAGAATCTCACTGGTGCCGTAATGGCAGGTAAGTGTCGGAGATTTTAGTCGCAATTCCTTCCATAGGGGAAGGAAAGCCTGGATATGACTGCAAATTTTAAAGTCATTTGCATACAATAAACTGCTCTAACAGACATTTCCTTGAGTGCAGTCACGCATGCAGAACTAGAAAGTGCCAAAACTAAAATTACATCTTCAATCTTCATTTGGTGCCTTTGTGCTCATGCATAATGCTACAGATTTCAGCTGCAAGTTCATGGACCTTGTCTCATTCAGTGCACGTACCCAACAGCAGTTCAGGAATCACCACCACTCACTGCTAAAGCATTTTCAGACCTCCTGTGTGTGTGTTCCCCCAGTTTATTTATTTATCTGCTTTAAAGAGCCTGAATTTGCAATTTCCTCTAGGGTACCCTCTGCTGTTCTTCAAGGTTCTTTGCAACACCCCTGTGAGAAGTGGGGTATTATCAGCCCTGTTTCACACATGGGGCCATGGAGCAGAGCAGTCAAGCTCAGAAGTGGGAGCTAACCTCAAGGGTCTGGTGTGAGGTCAGTTAAGCACTGTGTACTTTTAAGGCACTTACTGATTTCAGGTCCAGGTACTTTCCCAGTCTGGATCTCAGATCAAGTTCCCACTAAATGGAGCTCAGACATTCAGGGGCACCAATGCAAAGCACAGTCCAAGTGAAATTCCCAGCCTCGGCCAGGAAAGCTATAGCACAAGCAAGAAAAAAATCCAGTTCTCCAACATGGTGTAGACCTACCTTAACTGTAGGACCCTTCTCTCTCTCTACAGCATATTGCATCCTTCATTCCACAGTTCCCTTCTGCAGTAAGGGCAGCAACCCTCTTGCTAACAGGCCCCCTCACAACCCAGTCCAAGGTCGTTCCCAGGCCCATGAACTGGCCAGAGGTAAAAGCTGCTTATGGGCTTCTGGCTGCAGCAACCAAACTCATCGCTTCAGAAAAGGGCAAGTCCATAGCAGCCAAATCTCTGCACAGTGGTGTGTGATAGTTTCCATTCAAACTCCTCAGTCTGACATTTTCGGCCTGTTTCTTTTTCAGAGACGTATTGAAGCTGTCTCCCTGTGGTGGATTATATGAACTGCAAGGGGAAGACAGGCTGTATGGAGCGTTTCTCCTCTCTGGTGCATCCTTGACTGCAGCACGCCATGCAGGATGGTATCGCAGCAAAGGGAAGAGATGCAGCTTTCTCCAATAATTGCTCTGCAGTTATTCTCTGCTACTGGCTGTGACTCTGAGGTCCAGGAAGACGTCTCAGACTTGGCAGACAGCAAATAAGAACATGTTCAGGATGGGGAAGGGTGGTGGGTTGAACCTGGCCAGCAGCCAAGCACCCACCCAGCTGCTTGATCAGCCTCCTCACCCCCAGTGGGATGGGGGAGAAAACAGGAAGAACAAAAATGAGAAAATTTGTGGGTGGAGATAAAGACAGGTTAATAGGTGAAGAAAAGAGGCAGGGGAACCCTAAGAAAAACAAAGGCAATCACACACCACTCCCCACAGGCAGACAGATGCCCAGCTGGTCTCCGAACAATGGCCACCTTGGAAGCCAAAACCCTTCCTTCTTCTTCCTTTACCTCAGTCTTTATCGCTGATGATTGAGCTGATTGAGCATGATGTTGTATGGTACGGAATATTGCTTTGGGCAATTCAGGTCAGCTGTCCCAACTGTGTCCTCTCCCAGTGTCTTTCCCACCCCTAGCCTGTTTGTTGAGGGGGCCAAGTGGGAAACAAAGAGAAAGCCTTGATGCTGTGCAAGCACTGTTCAGCAACAGCCAAAACATGTGTGTCACCAATAGTTTTAGCCACAAATCCAGAACACAGCACCACAGGAGCTGCTACGAAGACAGTTAACTCATCCCAGCCAGACCTAGTACAAGAATTTAGCAGAGGTTCAGATGGGTGCATGTGTCTGCACCTGGGTGGAGGCTATGTATGAGGGCTGAGAAGGACCCAGATTCGAAGTCCATCTTTTCCAAATTAGGAGCAGGGTTTTAAGCCTAGATGTCCCAACATAAGACACTCTATAGATTTTATGGATGTCCAAGAAATGTACATGCTAGAAAAGCTCTGCCCTTTTATATAACCAGCTTTATTATATACGGCAAAGCAAGTAATATGGGGTGGTTTTGCTGGCTGAAACACTCCACATGCAGACCAGGCTTCCATCCCCTTCCCTAGCTAATGTTTAAAGACTGTAAAAATACCTTGGCTCCCACCTACTGTAAACTAATACAATCATATTTTTAAAGCTTATTTTGCAAATTGGGGGTGGGAATTGCAAACATACTTCTGCTCCAACAGTCCTTTGATAATGCTTGCTGGAGTGCATTACAGGTTTGCTGTCCCCAGCTTTCCCCATCAGACCTTAGTGCATGCAGCTAGGAAGCTGTAGAAGTGCAGGCCTGTATCACTCCTGCCAAACGCAGCACAAAACACTTTCCCCATTGCTTTAAGCTAAAAATATTGGACTGTGATCCAGGAGGGATCTGAAGTGGTGAATTCTTGCATTGGTACGATATGCTTCTATCCTGGCCAAATCCTGTTCCGGTGTTCAGTTACTCTCAAAGTGAAAAAGTTGTTCCTTGTATTTAAGCAGTATTTCTTGTATTTCTAGTTCATGCCCATTGCCTCTAGTCCTGTTACTGGATACCACTGAGGACATCCTGGCTCTATCTTCTGTACTCCCTCCCTCCCAGGTGTTTGTAGGCATTGATGCAATCACCCTGAGCCTTCTCTTCTCCAGGCTGAAGAGTCCCAGCTCTCTCAGCTTCTACTTGTATGTCAGGTGTTCCAAGCCCTTCATTGTCTTCATGGCCCTTGGCTGGACTTGTTCCAGTACATCCATCTCTCTCTCATACTGGGGAGCCCAGAACTGGACACAGCACTGCAGAGGGGTCTCATCAGGGCTGAGCAGAGCAGAAGAATCACCTCCCCCAGAAAACTTAGCTTCATTATAGCAAGCGACAGTGACTGGGCATGAAAAGCATCCACAGAAAGTGGTGACTTAGCAGATGGGAGGGTAAATAAAGGCCAGAGCTCTACAACAACATATGAAGAGCCATACTGTGTCAGACCAGAAATCCACCTGGTCTCCTACAGTGCTTGCTGAGAAAAAGGGCATAAGAAACAGGGCTCCAATCCCTGGAATAGCCTTCATTTTCAGGCAAACAGAAGTTCAGGGGCTTTTTGAGCCAGTGGCTTTATCCGGATCAATAATGAACTTCTCTGGCCCGATTTGAACCCTTTTATTTTTTTAGCTTCTAACAGCCTGTATTTCATAATTTGACAGTGTACCCCAGAAGAACATTTTCTTTTATTTTATCCTCACTTTCTGATAATTTTGTTGACTTTCCAGTAGTTCTTGTGTTATGAAACATAGCAAATAATCATTCCGTGTTCAACCTCTCCATGCTACCCCTCATTTGACAGACTTCTCTAGTAGCTCCCCTCCAGCACCTTTGCACATTTCTAACATTCATAGTGTCTTCTCATCATGGAGCCATCTGGTAACCCTAATAATCCTCATGACTCTTCTCATTTTAGTTCTGCTATATACTATTTAAAACAAGGTGACTAAGACAACAAGCAGTCTTCAAGCCACGTGCATTGGAGCAACACAGAGTGACATAATGGGAACTCCTGTTTTATGCTCTGTTACCTTCAAAGTAAGTAAAAATATCTCATCTACTTTTTTGATCACTGCTCAGTACTGGGCTGATGTTTTCAGAAAGTTATCCACAGTGACTCAAATATCTATTTCCTCAAGACTAATAGTTACGAGTTATTTTTTCCCCCTACTTTGCCATCATTGTCATTAAATTTTCATCCACTATTTGATCACCCAGTCATCCAGGACTGTGATACCCTTCTGCAACTTTGAACTCAGCGTCAATACTGATTGCCCTTAATAATCTGTACCAACTTAAAACTTTTGTCAACCTACTAGTCACGCTTTGTGAGGTCACTGAGGAATATATTGAACAGTAAAATCTAGTGTGCAAATACTTGTGGGAACCCAATGGCAGCTTCCTTCCACAGTGAAGGCTCTCCATTATTTCTGTAATTTCCTACTTTCTAGTTTAAAATAGGGAGAACCTGCCCTTTGTATTTCTTAGGAATCTGCAGCGATTGTTTCGCAGAAGCTTTTGACAAAATCTTCCATCTGCATCACCCTTACCCACAAAGCTTGTAAAATCCTACAGACATTTCCACCAGATCCATGAGGTATGACTTCCTCAGGAAATAATGCATGTGGAATCCTACCCAGCAGAGCTGCTCTTACAGTTCCTCCTGATTTTGCCAGGTAAAAACATTAGATTTATTGCTCCATAGATTTTGGCATCACCCTGGAGCCTTTTTTAGAGTCTGAAGTTATACTGGCCATTGACTATTGCTCTGACACCAGATGCATTGCAACTAGCAAATTAGCAGTTTCATGCTGAGTTACTCCAGACCCATTTGATGGTTGCCATCCTGCCTTCATCTTACCTGTCAATGTATTGATTTGTTTCAAAATCTCTTCACTTTGAGATTGTTCTTAATCTGTTACAGGGGGCTCCTTCACCTTGTTCTTAATAAGCTGTATTCATGCAAGTTTTTTCCTATGGTTTTATCTTTGCTGAGTATTCCTTCTACCTCTTGACCATCTCACTTGAAGCTGCACTGACTTTCTGGCAGACAGCATGGTTTGGATGTGTTTGAAAGTGCTTTTTATCAGCAACTAGCCTCTAGAACTGGTATTTCATCAATCTCACTGGAGATCTACTTTTCATTTGCCAGATTGTCCTGGTTTTCCCATTTGGACATGACTTTTGTCAAGTTCTAGTAGTTACCTTCATGGTCTGATTTAATTGGGCTGGGGTTTTTTGTGAGGCTTCCTCTCTTTTCCTTTCTTTTTCTAAGAGGCTTTTCAGCAAGATACTAGGCAGTTGTCTGCTTAATATAGTATCTCAAAAAGTCTCTTCGGCTTATCAGCATTTTCAATCTTTTAGCTTCTACTTTTTATATATATATATATTGCTGCCCACATTTGAAGAAAGCTCCCTTATGAAGTTCAGCTTCATTGAAATGGACTTCCAGGTCATTTTTCCTTCCTGGCTTGATTTTGAATTTCAATACATGCAACTACTACATCCTCTTCACCACTAACCTCTCCACTTTCCACACAGGCTGTAAATTACTTGTCTCTCACGGTCCGTTTCAAGATACGTTCATAGCATTTCTCTCTCCTTTAACCCATAATTATTTAGCCACCTTTTCCTCTAGGTAGTGGAGTTCCTATGTACCTAATTGAACTTGGAGCAATTGCTTTGAACTTCATGGCATCTATTATTTCAGATGTGAAGAAGAGCTTTCAGATGAAAGCTTGTCAATTTCTCCCCCTCCCACCTTTATTAGATGGACTAATAAAACACAGGGCCTCTATCCACAGACCTTGACTTTCACTGTCATCAGATGAACGGGCACTGCAGGTGGTCCCCACAGGGGCTGGCAGGGCAGGGCCTCGCCGTCCGGGGCCCGTCCCACCTCCCCCAGCCAGGGAGCAGGCCAGGCTGGTGTGGAAGGATGGCTGGGGCAGCACCAGCCCAGGGCATCAGGCACCTACCTCCATGGGGAAGGATATGCCTGATGTAGAGGGTGTCTGCTCTGATCAGGAAGAACAAGTAGATGAGGCCTTCTACAGACAGCTAAAAGTAGCCTCACGTTCTCTGGCTCTGGTCCTCACAGCAGACGTTAACCACACCAGTATCTGCTGAAGAAAGAACACAGCCTTGGAGGTTCTTGGAGAACATTGATGACAACTTACTGACCCAAATGATAAAGGATCCAGCAAGGAGAGGTGCTCTGTTGGACCTCACACTTACAAACAAAGAAAGGCTCATTGGGGATGTGAAAGTCAAAGGCTGCCTTGGCTGCAGTGACCAAGAGATGGTGGAGTTCAGGATCCTGAGAAGAGAGAGCATGGCAAAAACCAAGATCAAAACCCTGGCATTTAGGACAACAGACTTTGGCCTCTTCAGAGATCCACTTGAAAGACTCCCATGGGATAGGACCCTAAAGGGAAGAGGGGTCCAAGAAAGCTGCTTGATATTCAATGATCATCCCTCTGCACTCAAGAATAGTCCATCCCAAAGAACAGGAAGTCAAGCAAAAATGCCATGAGGCCTGTGTGGATTAACAAGGAGTTCCTGGCAAAACTCGGATGCAAAAATGAAGTATACAGAAAGTGGAATCAGGGTCAGGTAACCTGTGAGAAATATAGAGACACTGTCTGAGCATACAGACATGGTTAGAAAAGAGCAAAAGCCACCCTAAGTTGAGTTCTGCAAGGGATGTCAAGAGCAACAAGAAAGGCTTCCATAAATGCATAAGGGGAAAAAAGAAGACTAGTGAAAATATGGGCTTGCTGCTGAAAGGGGCAGGAGTCCTGGTGACACAGGACATGGACAAGGCTGAGGTGCTGAATGTCTTCTTCACCTCAGCCTTTGCTAGCCAGACCCGACTTCAGGAATCCCCGGGGACCAGGGGGAAAGGTTGGAGCAAGGAAGATGTACCCTTGGTAGAAGAGGATCAGGTCACAGAATATTTAAGCAAACTGGATATACACAAACCCCATGGCCCCTGACAGGATGCATCCATGAGTGCTGAGGGAGCTGGCTGATGTCATTGTGAGGCCACCTTCAATTACTATTGAATGATCATGGTGACTGGGATAGGTGTCTGAAGACTGAAGGAAAGCAAATGTCACTCCTATCTTAGCGAAAGACAAGAAGAAGGACCCAGGGAACTACAGGCTGTCTCTGATACCAGTTCCCCTCACTAAGCCTGATCTTGACGCTCTCCTTGGGTTTGATGTCCTGGCCTGACCTTGGCCCAGCCCCAGTACAGAATCACAGAATGGCTGAGGTTGGAAGGCACTTCTGGAGGTCATCTGGTCCAACCCCCTGCTCAAGCGGGGCCACCTACAGCCAGTTGCCCAGGACCATGTCTAGTTGCATTTTTAATAAATCCAAGGATCGAGACTCCACCACCTCCCCAGGCAACCTGTACCATTGCTCGGTTACCCTCACAGTGAAAAAGTGTTTCCTGATGTTTGGAGGGAACCTCCTGTGTTTCAGCTGGTGCCCATTGCCTCTGGTCCTGTTACTGGGCACCGCTGAGAAGAGCCTGGCTCCATCATCTTTACACTCTCCCTTCAGATATTTGTATACACTGATAAGAACCCCCCCTTCTCCAGGCTAAACAGTCCCAGCTCTTACAGCCTTTTCTCATATGTGAGATGCTCTAGATCCTTAATCAGCTTTGTGGCCCTTCACTGGACTCTCCAGTATGTCCATGTCTTTCTTCTGTTGGGGAGCCCAGGACTGGACACAGCACTCCAGATGTGGCCTCTCCAGGGTGGTGTAGAGGGGAAGGATTGCCAGAAAAGCTGTCTGGTTGCAGTTCATGCACCGTTACACCAGCAGTGGCAAGGCTGTGGAGGGCAGCACCCTCTGAGGACAGGAGGGAGCTGTGTGGTGATAACATGAAGGGCCCTTAGCCCCATAGCCCTGTATTAATGTCTCCCTGTAGGACCTCAAATATTTTGTTTGGAATTTGTTAGAGCCACCATTGCTTGTTACCTTGGTTATGTTTATGTTCTTTTTTTTTTGTCCTGCTTTTTCATTTTTCAAATGAGAAATATATGCATAGTGTTGAAGTTGTATGTTGTCATTCTTGCTTCTCACTTGATTTCTGGGGCCCTTGGTACTTCCATTGACCCCTTAACTTCCCTTCTGTCCCCCACAGCAGCCTAAAGTTCTGCACAGAGGCAAGCAGACCCTTTTCTTGCAAAAGGGCCCAACACTGAAGTTTCTGGGGATACTGCAGAAGGTCCTGCCCTGTTCTTTGCTCCTGACACAAGACCTCCACCAAGACTTCAGATGAGCAGAGGAGGCAGCAGAGGAGCAGAGACTCCCTCCTTTTGTCCTTTGGCTGCCTGGCACTCAGCTTATCAAGGGCACATGAGAACTCCAGCTTCATGTGAGTAAAGACCGAGACCCTCACTTACACCTTCACTGGTCAGTACCTCCAACACCAGGAGAGCAGCACTGGCTATAATGCAGCTGGGGATCCTGATGCCAGCCATGACTCAGCCATTGTAACCTAGCTAGAGCCCATAGATTGGCCTCACTGCTTGACAAGCCCCTGAAGGACTGGGCAGAGGGCTCTCTGCTGACAGTGTACTCATGGGCCCTGCATACACCACATGAAGATCCCGTTTGTAGTCCCCTCACAGGTGGGTCTCTGCAGGAGATTCCACCACTTTGAAGGGACCAATGACTTGGACCATAGGGAGATGGCAATTCTGGAGCATAGCCTGGCACATCTTAGCTCCCTGTGCTGCTGACCTCCCAAGCGGTGGCACTGAAGCACGTGGTGCTCAGTAGAGCACGGAGGCAGCATGTGTGTAACTCAGTCTGCATCACTGCCTAGGAACTGCAAGGCTCTCCTTAAATTAACTCCTCCAAAATATCACAGAGATCCGCAGACAAAACAGCAGTCAGGAGTAATACGGTAGCTTCAGGATATGCAGTGTAAAATGAGAACATGAGCCTTTATCTGAAGAGAAAAAGAGGCTTAAGAGCAAAAGGGAAACATTTACAGAGCTACTACTGATAGAAAGCATCTTGCTTTAATTCCTAGACTGAACACAAAGAACCAACTATATTAGATATTTTGCTCTTGCAGAATATTAGTGGTTGAGGCATGAAGTTAGTCTTCAAACGGAGGTGAGTAACATAAGTACTAACTGAAAAGCCAGCATAAAGCAGTATACCAAAAGGAAGACATGGGAGATCCTCACTAATGATGTTCGAGGAAAGTGGTGAAGGAAGTATATGGCTGTGATACTAAGTCTGAGAAGGTCCCCAAAAGCAGATCAGATAGTCCACCAAGGGCTGGGGATTGTCTTGTATAGCACCATGGACTACGGACAACCAAAACCAAGAGCAAGGTCTGAATGAGGGAAGTCCTTCAGCTTCTGTGCACTCACCAGTGTCCTGGTTTCAGCTGGGATAGAGTTAACTGTCTTCCTAGTAGCTGGTACAGTGCTGTGTTTTGAGTTCAGTATGTGAAGAATGTTGATAACACTGATGTTTTCAGTTGTTGCTCAGTAGTGTTTAGACTATAGTCAAGGATTTTTCAGCTTCTCATGCCCAGCCAGGGCACCTGACCCAAACTGGCCAACAGTGTATTCCATACCATGGGACGTCCCATCTAGTTTAGGAACTGGGAAGGGGGGAGCAGGGAATCGCGGCTCGGGGACTGGCTGGGTGTCGGTCGGTGGGTGGTGAGCAATTGCCCTGCGCATCATTTGTACATTCCAATACTTTTACTACTACTGTTGTCATTTTGTTAGTGTTATCATTATCATTATTAGTTTCTTCTTTTCTGTTCTATTAAACCATTCTTATCTCAACCCAGGAGTTTTACTTCTTTTCCTGATTTTGTCCCCCATCCCATTGGGTGGGGGGGCAGTGAGTGAGCGGCTGCGTGGTGCTTAGTTGCTGCCTGGGGTTAAACCACGACAACCAGCCTGAAAAAGCTTCCTGGTTTAAAACACACTAGACTTTTTGTGTCCTTCCCTTGCTTGCGATGGTTCTCACAATGCTGCAGCTTCCACGCTGACTGGTATTTCCAAGCAAAACAACAGGCATCACAGGCTTCTAGCAATAGATCAGAGTCCCTTATATTCCATAACATCAGCCTCCAGTTGGAGAGTTGCACTTTACTACTTTGCACTTTGAGATATGTTGACATTAAGGTAAGGTATTCTGTGGGTAAAATCCTATATGAATAAATTCTACAGGGTTTGTTTGCCTGTGGTCGGAACAGAGGCTGATGGAGCTGTTAAGGGGGTGAGAAGGAGACAGCAGCAATCTAAGCAGACACGGTAGAAGTGTCGCAGGACCCAGAAAAGACAGATTGGTATAGGCTTGGTTATAAAAGGTTTGGAGAACCACTATTTTATGCATGAGACAAAGCAAAATACTGGGCTTGCCTTCTACCTTTCTTTAATCTCCTTTCCATGTACACAAAGCAATTTCAAATACAGGATTTGCTTTTCATCTTTCAAATATTATTTCTGTTCATCCAAGAAGCTCTTCCTCAAATGCACTGTATATCACTGGGGACCTGCTCCACACTCCAAATGTTTTTTTCATGTAATAAATACTTGACATTTAGAAAAATCGCTTCTAAATTTACACAGTGCAGAGCTCATGGTTTGAGATTACCCTCTAAACACCCTGAAGTGCCAGGCGCATAAATAAATATCTTTGCAAATAGATTCTCATTTATTAGTTTTGCAAGTGTATTTTCACTTCCTGGAGATGGGTGATTACTACAGGAGAAAAGAAGCAGCTCTGGTTTAAATTAAATAGTAAGAAAGTGCAGGAGAAAGGCTGGTAAAAAATGTTAAATTCTCTCATTGTTCTTTTGATTTGTTTTCTATCTTTGTAATTTAAATTTCATAATAATGGTACTACACATTAAAACTGTCCAGTTGTGCTTTATGTCATGGGCAACCAAGCATAGATCAAGCTGTGAAACAGCAGCAAGAGATAAACTGCAGTTTTTAGAGAGAGGAAAAGCTGTCTGTCTGCAGTTCATGCATGATCTCCATCATACAGAACATAAACGGATCTCAAGATGTAGTGTATTTACCCCCATAATGCTACTGGGACAGGACGAAGCATTGCTGTCCCCATTTTGAAGAGGGAGTAATAGAGGACTGAGTGCTTGGCCATAGAGAAATCAAGGCACTGCTCTCTACTCTTGCTACATGGAGATTAAAAAGAAAAGATCCCTACAAAGGCATCCTTCCCTCTGAACTGCAAAGTCTTGCCTCATTTGCAGGTGTGTGGAAAGGAAAGACAGACTAGATTCCTGATGGCCACAAATTGATTAGCATCCCTTCTTACAAAAGACCTGTGGATGGTGCCTGTGCTGCAGAGGCTGGAGTACTGATGCAGTCAATGGTGCCATGCAAGGATACAACCATAATCAGTGAGCAAGGTGATCCGTTTGTTTTACTTTAGCTGTCAGAAACCTAAATCTCTCATTCAGGTTGGCTCTTTGTTGTCAGCAGAGACATAACAGCACCATGGTGGATGGGATAAAGGTCTTGTTTCCAATAGTCCACTGACTACAGAAGGCAGCTATGTCAGCCCAGATGGTTAGCCTGGGGCAGGCTGTATAAGCCAGTCTCCTCTTCTGTACAGGCTGAGCCTTAGCAGCCAAAACCACAAGGGACCCAGGATCCTTGGACATGTGCTCACAGCCCTTGAGCTGAGGGCCTTCAACTCAGGGACTGCCTGTGTTTTTCCACGGAGACTATGAGTCAGTAGCAGCGACGACCATGATGATTACAGACTTCTGTTTTGGTCTGGATGTGCCAAAACATTGTTTCTTGGCCGAGTCAACATTTAGTGAAACTAAAGTAGTTTGTCACTTTTTCTGGCAAATGGCAGATGAAGCTGTGTGGAACGATTGAGTGTGGAGGTCCCTGTTAGCACACAATCATGCTTTGGCTACTACTTACCTCTTTCTCTGAGCATTGATAGCAAGATTCAAGGAATATGCTGCCAGTCAAGCTTCATGACATCCTCTCCATTAATGTTGTATTACACTGAGAACTGGCTATTACTTACCTCCAGTTTTTGGTCCTCTCAGGAAGATCTAGCCCATACCTCCCAAAGCCCCTCAGACTCACAATTACTTTATGTTTTGCTAATGAATTTATCCAAGTGAAGCAGTGACAATCCCTAAGTGAAAGCAGTTTTACTTGCACTGCTAGACTACTGAACTAAGCTAAAGCCAAGGTACAATCAAATTAAACTATTTTTAATGTATCTATTTAGGGCTGCACAACAGTTTGAGTACACAAATCCAATACCGATTTCAACAGTGAACATTTGATAGAGAAAAAGAGCTTTCACATTCTGATTTACTTCTTATGACCATGAAAATTGTTTCAGAGATCAAAGAAATTAAATTCACTATGTTTGTTATTCACAAAGGTACAGATTCTTTCAGAGAATCCTTATCAACCTGATCCCATTATATGCTATCTCTAAGCGATGTTACACAGTCTGCAACTTAGCTACTATTTCCCTGGACATGAAGCGTAATGCCACAGGTGTAATGATGAGGTCATAGACAAGTCTATGACTTTGTATGAATAAGATAGATAGCAGCTCAGTCTGGGCTTGTACCTGCATTTCACCAACACTGGAGTCCCTTAGGGTGAAGCATCAAACTGCAGACATTATGGCCCAGCTAGTCACCCTACACTCTATAAACCAGGGAATCTAGGGCATGATTTATCGCATCCTAATGTGGATACCTAAAATAAGCCAGATGAATTATTCTCCACTTCTCTCCATAGACCATAAAGGGAACCTACAGTGATGACTTTGAACTACAGTGATGACACCCACATTCAGTTACATGAAGACCACTTTTGGCCTCAAAATGCATCTACTTCAGTTCACTGCTAGACTATACAGCACTGAACTGCCACGCTGGGTCACATTCCCCCCTCTTCTTTTTCTTTTCCCCTAGTCTGAAGTCACTTTGCAGTGATCTTCCATCTCAGCTGATCTCTTGCTGTCTGACTTCTGAAATTAATGTCCTCAGCAAATCATTCAGCTCCTGCGGAGCACATACAACACAATCAGTATAATTACTTCATGTCACACCTCAGTTGTCACTTCACTTTAATGGACTGCAAGTAAGATGAACTTGGAAAGTGCTCTGAGTTAAAGCTCTTAGAGTTTCTATTTTAGATTCTTCTGAAAGTTGTTAAATATATTCAGAAAAAGAGATTTCATCCTTGAGATTATTATCTATATTATAGCAGAACGAATAGGACCAACAGAGTTCAGAGCTCTATGATTAAGGCACTGCTAAAAAACATTCAATGCAGATAGGGTAAGGGTAGGACGGGAATGATAGGACTGATCTAATAAGTGTAGGTGTTTGTGATGTAGAAATGTATATATTAAGTAGTCACCCTGTCTATGAAGTAGCATCCTGTGCTTATGGACCATGGAGCTTAGCATACAAGTCACCCTCCCTCGAACTGGAGGCTGTGGTTGGCAAGATGAATCTCAGGCTGTTTCCTTCTGCCACCCCACTCAGCTTTACAGCAAGGTGAGATGCCCAACAACACTGGTAGACCTGTGTCACAGCTGCTAGATCTGCCTCCCACTCCGGCCCATTCAGTTGTTCAATGTGTCTGGCTTTTTAAAAGGAAGTTATTTTACACCAGCATTTGATGGAGAACTGTGTATTTAATGTCAGAGTACTGTAATCTCCCATTTTAGGTCACTGCCTCTGCCACTTAATAATCGCACCCATCTCATCCTTCCTTCGTAACATTTCTCCATGATGTATCATGCATGATACATGCGTGACGTATCTTAACTCTTGTCTCTTCTATTCCAATGCCTCAGAGAACTTCATTGTCTTTTTTGGATCCAGCTTTGAAACCTTTCCTGAGAGCGTAACAACTCTGTATTTTGGAAAAGTAGAACCAATTCATTTAAAATCCAGCTAGGGTAAGAGTCCTTTTGCTCTTCTTTTATGTCATAATCCAGCTTTAGGATATTTGCCAAGGCAGCATGCCGCCTAGCTCAAGTCCTTCCTCTCCTACAGGTGATTCAGACCCATCATTCCTACCTTCCTGGCAGGAGTCCCAGGCACCCAGCTGCTGACGGGTCTGGGGGAGGATCGGTAGCAGCCTGCAGGCAGGAGCTGTGCCTCTGCTCTGTTAGAGGGCAGAGAAAGCAGGGGCTGCAGCCCACTCCCGAGGTCCTCCCTGGGCTCACAGCAGGTTTTCCACAATGCATTATTGTTAAGGCGAAGCATCAGTTTTAGAGGGGCAGCTACTGAGTGTTTTTACTCTGTTAAAACTCCACACATAATACAAGAGCAACTTTCGTCCTTACAAAGGAGATTAAAAGCTAAACAAAAAGAACTAATGCCCCTGCAGGCTTGGAGTTACACAAGCAGGACTGTGCTTAGAATTCAGTCAGATTATTTTTGCTCTAAAAGTCTCTCAAAATACCTAATAAAGTAATTTTGAAGATGAAAGTTATTCTATTTCTAAGACTTTTATCTTCTTCCTAGCACATCCAGCATTGCTTCCTCCAACGACAGTGGCAGGACATGAGCTTCTAGACTAATTCAGCTTTGCTTCCCAGTGCTGCAGAAGACAGACAGCAGATTAAATTCAGTCCTTGCTGGGCTCTCTCTTTTTTCACTTACATGATAAAAGAGTTTCAGCTGCACTTATATACTTAAGAGCTAATGCTTTCATTATGGTATCTCCATTAACCAGATGGCTCCATCTATCTGTCTGCACAGGCCGTGAGATCTTAACACTCCTATTCACTATTAATTGGCTCTGGCCGCAGAGTGAGGGTGACACAGACACTTGATACAGGAGTGGAAGAGGCAAGCTAAAACTTAGACGTGTATCTCAAAACCCAGGCACATTCAGATACCAGAACATGGGCACACCGGAATCCTTGAGGAGGAGGTGATCTCCCCTCTCTGTTTAAAATGCTGATGGTCTTCCTCAGCCCATATGCGTATTTTCCCAGCTGCTGGCTGTGATGCGGCCATGACCCCAGCTCCCCTAGCCCACCGCCATGGCTTTCAGCTTGTGGACTAGACTTTGGACATTCTCTTCTGGACTAACCCAGTGCCCTTATGTTGTAACTTCTTCGCATGACGCTTTTTACCTAACAGTATTTTGAGGCAGGAAGAAAACCTAACCTGGTCTTGGACAATCTTCTTGCTCCTGGGAAAATTCCTTCTTAAGCCCTTCTAACACCAGTGACCGTGTTTCCCCCATGGCAGGAGTGCCATCTTCATGGGAGATGCTCTGCCTCTAGGAGAACGGTTTGTGCTTGGCGTGATCCAGAGGTACTGCAGCTGTTTGACAGGCATAATCTCAGTGCATAACTGCTTCCCTCCCGCTCTGCTCTTGTCCAGCCAGCTTTTCCCAGACTGCTCCCCTTCCAAGCAGAGGATGAGGAAAAGGCAATGCTTTGTCTGGGGCAGTACTCACTTACTCTGTAGCTGGACCAAGCAGTCCTAATCACCAAGCAGCGCTGCTCTTTCAATATTTAGCTGTTCATCAGCTAAATATTTGAGATGGCTAAGCTCATTCTAAGACACTTACTTTCCACAGCAGAAATCACACTTCTGCTTTAGAAACTGTTTAGATTATGAGGACACATTTGCATCTGCATCAGTCATATATGCAATTCCAGCTGTCAGCACAGCAAACAAAAGAAACCCTTTGGTTCTGATCATCTGTGAAAGAAAGACTCACTACGGGAAGGAGGGAGGCCACAAAGATCCAGATCTTAATCTTTGGGCAGAAGCCACTTGGTGCTCCGTGAGGCCAAATAAAACCTTTCAGTTCTAATCCTCTGTTCTGGCTGCAATAAAATTTGGCAATTGCAGTTCAGTCCCTAGAGGGCCCTAAAGGATAATAGTCCACATCACGAAACAGCTGCAAGTACATATTTGACCAGATTTGATGAGGCAATGAGCTTCTATTTGGAGAAGTCACAGTAAGCAGCACAGAAGCTATACGGCCTTCTTCTGGCCAAAAGTAAAAAGTAAATGCTTTGAGGGAAAATGCTTTCTCTGAAATTCATCTGTTTGAAATTTGTTCACTGCAAGTATCTGTGTAAATTACCAAAACCTATATTAAGAAAAAACATAAGCCACCACAACGTGTCTAGAGGTCTACTAGGTACACATCTACTAGACATGTACTCACAGTCAGTACTTTATATGAAAAACTTTTGTATCAGTGGTTTTAACATTTTCAGTTAATCACTGTTTTCAAAGTGTTCAGTTATTTTTAGAGATAGTTTTCAAATTTAATAGCTATTTTTAGAGGAAAACAGCAACAATTTTTGTTTCTTGTTTGGTTCCTTTCCTTGTTTGAATTTTCTTCAATAAATAATTAAAAAAAATATTTCAAGTCATTAGAATTAACAGAAGAAGATGGTTAACTGTGTTGCCATACAAGAACAGGAAAGACTGAAATTTCCTGAAGGTATTATTTAAGCAATATGTACTTATACATGTACCAATGCCCCAACCCCCCATACCTGTTTTTAAGCACAGCTTGCTTTATTCCTTGCACAGTTTTAAGGAACTGTCCATATTTCTACCAGCAGTTGCTAAAGCTACTGTAGAGAAATCAGACTAATGCATTTTTGTACGCTGCTGTGCCTCAGAAGACATATTTTTGAGTGTTAAGTCTCAGGAATTCAAAAAAGAAACAAAATCACAATTATGCCTAATAATTCTTTATTTCCAAACAGAAACTGCAAAAATATTCTATTACAGAACAGGTAACAAGTGCAGAATTGTAAGTACGCGTTATAACAGTGAAACCGTTGCCTCCTTGACAAAAAAATCATTAGGCACTTAAAACATGAAAACAAAGTACAAATTAAATCAGCCATAACAGATGACTCAACAATACAAATTCATCTTGGTTTTCTGTAATAAAAGCACACACACGGTTGAGGGGCTTTCTGTGCCTCCTCCTAAATCCTGCGCACGGACACTTCTAAGTTACGCTGCACACATTCTACTCAGACAATATCAAGTTCACATCTGAAAACATAAGTTCAGCACTGAGAGAATTTGAGAGAACCTTTTTGGAAACAGCAGTAGCAGAGCCTACACTAGCAGCTTCACACAGAGCTTGGCGCATGTGGAGGAGCACAATTATACCAGCTCCAAGGGGGGATAAGCTCTGCTTTGACAATTGCATTGAAAAGAATGGAACCAAAATGAATGAAAACAATACACATTTTAAGAGACAATGAAACCTCTGGGCAAAAGCTATCATGGAAACTTTATGGCATTACATTATGACACACGGAACAGTCTCTTAAAAGAAAAAACCATGCATTTGCCATCCCTTAGGAGCAGCCCTGTGTAGAACCTTCCACCTATCTCCTCACTTGCAGATCTTGAAATAAATCAGAAGCAGAGGTGGCCTCTTAGACCCACCTTAAAAAGGTAAATCTAAGCAGCAAGTGTCCAAATGACTAACAAAAATACCTTCTAGAAATCAGTCAGATACCCTTAAAAATGATTTTGCATTGTATCACTGTTTTTTTAGGTGGCATTATGTGACTTGGCCCGCAGTTTACTCTCATAGCATAAAATATAATGAATATTTTAAATAATTTTTATTAGACACTTAAAGAAAAGAATATTAAGAATATTAACGTAAAGAATACATATGAAGCTACTATATAAAATGTGCATATAAAACATGCAGAAATGTCAGCTGATACACTTCCATTTCACAAGAATTTAAGAATGGGTTTGTACCATAAGCACTAACAATAAATATACCAAGAAGGAGGTGTTTTTAGGGAATCATCTCACAGCTGAGCCAAGAGCTCAGAAGCCTAACAGGTTGTTGAACTACAGACTTGCTGTGAAGAATCTCATCTTGTCAGGGACTAAAGTGAATAGTGAGGAATTTAAAACCAGCAATATTGTCTTAGACTAGACTCTCCTGTCACAACCATTAGCGTGTTTCACTCTGATGGCCTTGCCATGATACCATGAATTCATAGTAGGATCATTAAATATTTCCATCATGCAATTGTCTGAGTTTTCTCCCTCACTGGAGAAAAAAGGGATGAAAAAAAGACAAGACACAACAGTACTAGGTGCAGCAACAAATGCCAATGTATTGCTGAAGCTACTCCAGAATTTAGCAAAAGACAGATTTGACTGTTTATTTGATGGCAACATGAGGATGCCACTCCTTCTTGTATTTAACAGCCAGACTGTTTTCATGCTTAAACCAGTATTTGCCAACACCTGCCACCAAAGGGCAGCTATTGCTCACACACAGAGGGACGGGACGTGAGCTCAGTTATCACACATCACAGTACTAAGTTTACTCCTTGGTCTACAGCAAACCCAAACTGATGTACTCCCATCGTGTTAAGCTCTTGTCATATTGCATGAATTTGCTCGACACTGAGAGCGCACTGACAGGCTGCTACCCCAGCTGGACTAGTGCACCGTAACCCAGTAACCCGGGGTCGTTCCCCTGGTGAGGCAGCGTTCCCAGAACAGGAAGGTATTCTGAAATGCGACTTTATGAAAGGAGACCACTAAATAACAGCAATAGTTCCTTTGTTTAGTGGCATGCTGCAGATCGTTTCATGCTCTACTTGACCATTATGATAATTTAGAGCCAATTAAGAAATACTTTATGAAAATCTGAACAAAGCTTAATAAATATAAATCTGCCCACTCATTGTGCACTGTAGCTGAAAGGCCCAAATGATTTCTACAGAATACCCTGAGAGATCAGCAGCCTTTGAAATTTGGCTGTCCAGAAACTCAGAGAAGGACGATGTTCCTGCCCAAAATGACAGAATTCAAAATCAAGAGAGCCAGGCTTTATATGGTAAAAACACATCCCTTTGTCACCGTTCTCGGCTAGCAGACCTAGAGATGAAATAGATCAGCTGAAGTACCACAAGATGAAGGATTACCTGGCTGTGAATATTTCAAACTAAGAAATATTTAACGAACAAGCTCATGTGTAAGAAGTCTACTGCTTCAGGGCATGCAACAAGTGGCTATCAGCTGTTTGAAATAAAGCTGTTTCAGAATAAAGCACTCCACAGAATATTCCTTGGGCTTTATCTCGCACAGACTCCTGTACACAAGTGGACGTGTGCTTTGTAGACCCAAAAGTCCGTGGAGGAGCTACTGCACGGAAGTTCAGGATCTCACTCTGCAGATTTGTCACATGACAGCGAGCGACAGGACAGAGAAAGATCTCCAGGTCAAATGTTTTTTAAACCTAGGTTGCCATGTCAGAGTGTAACTCCACCACAGAGTCTGTGCAGGCTCAAGATCTAAGTGATCAATTAACCCAGACCAATTAACTGATCCAGATATCTGCACTGGATAAAATCAAGTCATACATAACAACAGGAATATTCTGCTAGGAATTTGGGAGCCCACAGAAGGTGCTAGGTCACCTAGATCATTTAGTTTCTTTTCCTGAATCACACAGGACAGAGAATTTCGTCTTGACTCAAGCACGGCAACACATCAGACATCTCACTACTGTACAAAGGAAAGAGAACCAAAGTGAGACTAACTGGTCTCAAAACCGCCAGACCTTGCACAGCTCTGTTCTCTGCAGATGCTGTTTGAAGTGCTGGGATTAGCAGAGACTGAAAGCATAGGCGTGCTGAATAATGAGCAAGTTTATGCAAGCTTACTGTCAGTGAACTGAGAAAATAGTGTGTACAGTCAAAGCTTTTTTTTAGTTATCATTTCTGAACCTGCTGGTGGTGAACAGCTTGTTAAAATGACTGTAATGGGAAAGGGAGAAGGGGGAGCAATAATCAACCAGTGTAGGTACCTGGAGTCCTTAGTGTAGGTACCTAGAGTCCTTAAGCACCTTCTGTCACCAGAGAGAGATGGGCTCCTGCCCACCAGAGCAGCTGCTGTGCTGCAATCCTCCCTTGCAGGAGCCCATCTCTCCCCTCTGGCCACGGAGGCCCCCAGAGCTGTGACCTTCCTGAGGTGACCGAGGTTTCAGGGGACCACTGGGCCTGTCCAACAGCCGACACGTAACAGACGGCCCCCATTGTGTCCTTACAGTCCCACCTGCATGGTCTCACCCCCTCCTTTGCTTTGAGTCTGAAATTCCTCTGGCTCTGTTGGCATGAACCAGTTTTCTCTTCTTGTTGCCATGCTAGGTTTTTGCTGGCTCAGTGTGTCAAAACAGCTCAGTGTAGGATCAGACAGGAGCCGGAGATGGCACGAAGGAAGGGGTGCAGTGCAAGAACAAGGACTGGACTGTGTAGCCAGCCATGACAGCTTAAGTCACTCTGGAGCTACAGCCCAAATTTAGCACCTCCAGTTAGGCAATGTAAATATCCCACCATGCTGACTTCCTTGTGGTGTAAACCAAGCCATTTAAAATATGTTTTACTATGCTGCAAGCATAGCAGTGTTTGACTCATAGCCATACAAACTCCCTAACAGACACTAAACAGGACTACATAAGGCCCCGCAGGGCGAAGAGAAATAACCAACTCAAGGCAGCACTGGATCCTAAAGGAAGATGCAACATTAAAGATTCAGAGGAGAAAAAGGAATAAAAGCAGCCAAGCAGGCTTTAATCTGATGGTGATGTGAGGCAGTCTTGTGCAAGGACACTGTCAGCCTCTGCAAAGGTACAGTGGAACTATTAGCACGTTGTCAGTGTTTCTATCTTTAGAAAACTATTTAATCTCAATATTCGTTCCACAGCATGTGACAGCATTGGAGGCCCACAAACCCTAAAAATGATTATTCCTCATGTGAAGTAGAGGGAATGAAAGGCCCTTCCTAACCTTTGGTCAAGAATCCTTCATAAAAACTGCACTTGACTCAGTCTTGCCAAAGTGTCATAAACATCTCCAGCCAGGTACAAAATCCATTTATTCATCATTAACCTGGCACAGATGTAAAATAAACAAGAAATCACAGGTGTAAAATAAATAAGAAATCGCAGATGTAAAATAAATGAGAAATAATTTATTCAGCTACCTGAGAAAACATCCACTCCCACAGTGAGTGTACTTCAGCAAGTCTTGATCAATCTGACTGTATCCTGTCACACAGAAATGCCACTATTAACTTGCCCAGCCTGTAAACAAATTAACACGACCTAGCCACCAAGCACACAGCAGCAGTAGCTATAATAAAGCCGAGTACAAGGTCTGTGCTTCTGAGTGAAGTGGATGCAACTAACTTCTCATAGTAACTTCATGCCTGGAGCAAGGCCTGAGAAAGCTACGTTAAAAATAGGTTCTTAATCTAAAGTCTAACAGGGTATATTTTTATTCTATGAGGAGTTAAGAGTATTTGTAGATAGGAAAGGTTAACAATTCCTCCATGTATTTATTGTCAGTCCTGTGCTCCACACAAATCACTGTCAGCTTTGAGACCATAGAGAATCAGGTCTCCAGGCCAATGGCAAGTGTAAACTTCACTGAAACAGCACTAAAAAGTCAAAGTGTCTGTCCATGTTACAGAGCTTTCTGTTTGCTCTCATTTGTGCGTGCTACATCACTGTCCTTCAGTTAAGACCTCTTTTCATTAAGGAAACTAGAATAGGTTTCTTCTTTTCGGCTAAAGTGCTCTTAAAATGCATTCCAATAACCTTTCCAGTTATTAACACATGTGTGTTATAAATAACATGGCTGCACAGAAATAGTCCAGACACACAGTAACTTCAGCTCTTTATGGTGTGTCATGGTACACTGTATATACATTTATTCACTGAGATAATACAATACTGTGCTAACTAACAAACGCTTTTGAAAAACGTTGCTTCTCCACTGCAGGTAAATTTCATTTTCTCCGCTCCACATCTTCTATGTACACACAACCAGGTTTTGCCACTTCACTCATGCCGAGTAGTTAATTTAGTTTAATCTGAGCAACGAATGATACCCTTTGCATCATCTTTACATGCACACAAAGCACTTGCAATTGATCTGGATACAATGCAAGATCCTCTCAATCTCCAAAAGATGTATTAATTTTTCCAAGTCAAACCATGTACCTGCTACACAGCCAAGATCATCTCATTGCACTAAACTAGACTGGAATAAGTTACAGTCCTTGCCTGAACACAGGTGTGTCTCTGTCTCTCTGGATGAAATATGATGTTGTTCTCCTCAACCTAGGCTGTTTGCATCACCCAAAGGACAACTACATCACTTTGCACAGCTTCCAGCTACAAACACTCAGGGACAGTCTACGTGAGTGATTTATGGCATAGGAGGAGCTCTTTTGGGAGCAAATTTGTCTTTGATCTATAACTAGGGTCTTGCAGTAGGCAATCATCCATAACACTTGTAACATGGATGCAGGGTCTTGCAGCAGCCAGCTCTCTGCACATGAGCAGCAGATGCCTGTGGCCAGAAACTGGCACAATTTCACTGCTGGTGAAGACAAAATGTGGACGTGTGGTGCTGGAACCACAGCAGATCACAGTAAATCAAACCTGTGTGCTCGCCTCTTTCAGTCACCAGCTGGGAACACAGATGTACCTATCAACTCAATTCTGATGGCTTTGTTTCTGTTAAAAGCCATACTGATATTCAGAGGCCCACTTGCGTATTAGTGGTGTCATTCAATGCCCCAAAGCACTACCTATTTTTTAAAAACTTCATTTTCAAAAATTGACTTTATTGCTGATATGTGCAGCCAGGATTTATGGACGCTTCTGCTTGGGTAGGAGTAGTATTGGATTCTGATACCATTATCTGGGAAATGGATCAAGATGCTGAATGTGTCTCAACTAACAGACCTGGAACCATAATGATTGATTCTAATACTTTCAGGATTATTTATGTGATTTTTAAAACTGCTGCAAGGTAAGCCTTCAAATATAACAACAATATAGAAATGCTCTTATGAAGTATCAGTTTAAAAGTTTTTTTGAACCTTATTTTATAAGGTTCAATTCATTTAAGTAGGATTTTTTTGCACATATAATCCTCAATGAGTGGAATATTGAATGCTCTTTAGATCGGTTGGGGATTTAATGCTACAGTGGCAAAAGGAGTTTTAGTAAACAAAATACTCGATAGTATCTGACTGTAAGAAGAGAAGGACACTCTATCTTTGAACCAATCATTCAATAGACTCTCAAAAAAGCCACTGAAACTCTTATTTTAACAGAAACTGGTTATTACAAAATTTGTTTGGTTTGGTTTGGTTTTTTCCTTGCAGTAAAACATAAAAGCAGTAACTTACAAGCAGCCATAGCTAGGGCAACAACTGCTTGTCATAGCTCCTGTAAATGTTAATGTGATTCTTTTCATTGGGCTGATATTTCACTTTCTCTTGTTGCAGGATGTTGCTCCACAGGTATTCCTGGACCATACAGAAACTGAAAGCACAAGAACTGCATGGGTTTTAAATTAAGTGACTGTAGGTTCTTTTCTCATATATCCTGGTATAGGAGAAGAGCTTGAGGTTGATGTAAGAGGAACATTCTTCTAATAATGCTTCGTGTAGTTTCCTTATCTGTAGCCACATATTGATACGACAGATGTTAGGTGAAAAAGAAATAGAAGAAGTGATATGTTTGGTACCTATCATTTTTCTAATGAATGGCCCATCTCGTAAGTCAGCCGAGATACAGAGCTGGGATTGCAGGCATGTCTGCAAAGTCATGCCCTACCAGAACTCTGGGGATTGCAGCATGGAACCTAGTTTATTGTCCTCGTTTGGAGCTGAACTGGACCTTAGACAGGAACACAAGCAAGAAGAGGGGTTTAAAAACAATTATAGAGCTCTGGTCCTTCAAACACTTGTTCACAAAATTAACATCATTCACATGAGTGATCCCATTAAATCCACAGCATTATCTATTGCCCACAAAATGAAAGCCCATAAACCACTTGACTATCTCTAACCTGACGGATTTTTTCATCTGTGCACCCTGGGACAAACTAAGAATGACATAGCTCTGAATTAATTACTCCTCTGCAGCTCTTCTCATTACCTTTCTCATGTAGACAAATGCTAGTGTTTACAGGATCAAGTTCTCAATTGAAAATGTTCACTGCCAACTCATGCAGCTACCATACAGAGACTATTGCCTGTATCACGTGATATTAACAAAACCAGAGAACTTATGTAAAAATAGTTTAACAATACTTTAAGAAGCAAAACATGATGAATGTGCATATTGCCACCATCCTGAGATTGTGCTTTGCTACAATTAAACCAATAGTCAGGAGTTTCATAATTTCCCAAATAAATGTTATTTTGTATTTAAAAAAATGATTGCTCAAAATTCAGAAATGTAGCAGTCACTGTGTGAAAAAATCACTTTCTTTTCTCCCCAAGTGTAAAATATTTCTCTATTGTAATAATGCAGTTTAATGCTCACAAAATCACATCAGATCAAATCCAACACCGAACTGCTGAGATACACACAAATTGTCTCCTTAGGATGATCACCCTGGAATTAAAATAATAAAATATGTTATTGATATTTCTTGTATAGTAGGAAAACTGCTTGTTCTATTCAAAATAAGCCAATAGCTTAGTCTTCTGTGTATCCATTTCACCTTCTGCATCTGTTTTTTCATCCTTATTTCGGACTGGGAGTCTGTGACATTTATTATACAGCATCACAGGCTCACAAAATTCTCCTGGGTAAGCTAAACTGCTTGTGCCTGATGTAGCTCGAGCATCTGCTCTTTCTAAAGGAGGACTCCTTCATTTGAATACCCCCAGAACTTCTCACACTTACCCCACCTGCACCACCCTCTTCAGGCTTCCTAAGCTAACCAAGGCTGGGTGCAATCAGTTTCTTCTGCTAATCTGAATATGGATATGTTCTAAATTATATTATCTTACTCATATTTTGAAATAGCTAGAGATTGAAACTATTCTGTTTCTTCAACAGGCTAGTTCTGCTGTGGAAAAACAAAACCAAACAAAACTCTTCTAGATCTGTAAATACTTTTTCATTTGATTTGAAATCTAACATAAATTCTAATTTGATTTAATCTATATTTTTCTATTCTGGCAGGTTTTAACTAAACCAGAAGCAACTTATCTCCACTTGTTTCACTACTGACATTTTCTTAACACTAAAACTTAGTGGCTGAACACGAGCAAAGTGTGTGCTTAAAGCTATATGGTATGGGTACTAAAGCAGAAGACCTTTCTTTCAATTATTGTATACATCTAATAATTTCACGCTGTGTAATATTTGCCCAAGTCAAGGATAGGCTGAAATTTGGCTGCCTGACAGGAATCCAGAGGTGTCCTTATTTTCAAAATGTGGTATCATTTTTCTCAAGGTAATTAAAAGTGAAATGTGGGGCAGTTCATATTTCTCCAGCTACATTGAGATGCCACAAGCATAAAAGAATTTCAGCAGAATTTAAGCTCATGTTGGTATCCTACTGTTATAAATAGGTTATTTATAACAATTGTATTTATAAATAGGTTATTTTTAACAGTATTTATCACTTATTTGGATTGCAGTAACTTTCAAGGTTAAGAAAAAGATCACACACCTACAGAGTTTGGAACAAAATGGTTCTCTGATGTTAATTCCTGAGCAAGTAAGCAGGCAGCCCCCTGCTTTACAGGATGCTGCCCTACTAGCTCCACCTTGAGTGGAGGGCTACACTGCTGCTGTCTCTGTCAGAAATAGATGGCTTTTAATCATCTGGTTGGAATTAAAAAGCCCAGACCCAATATTTACTTTCCAGGTAAGATACACTCACCCTCAGTCGAAGTTTCAGCAGTTCTTACTCCCTAACCACCAGCACACCTCTGTTCAACCTGTCCTTCGGTCCTTCTGCTCGGACAATTGAACACTACTCTCTTCCCCAGGCTCAGGGAGTCTCAGTTTCATTCTTTCTTTCTATGTTATTTTCTGTTGACTAACTCCTCTGAGCAGCTGCTTGACGTTACTGTGCTGTATATCAAAGCAACACATACTCACCTTCCCTGCTGTTTCTTTCTAGCAAATGTAAAACCTGAGGGATTCTTGGTCAGACAAAATTTGCATTTTAACCGGGCTTCTGGGCAATGAAAGTTTTGCCAGCCTGATTAATTTATCATCTGACAATTTTTCTAATCAGATTTTTCTGTCTATTTTTAAATATGGATCAGGCCATTTCCCCTCCTTGAACCTATGTTTACTTGAAGCCAATGACATGCCCTTCAGGCTTATCAGGTTAAACCAATGAACAAACAAGACTTCCTTCAGCTGCAGGGCCATAGCAAAAATGATTTGGTAATTTAATATAAAATAATAAAGTTCATTATTTTAATTGCATTTCAAGATTTTGCTGATGTCTCATTTTCCATTTTACCATCTGTGATAGGTATGCATCTACTTTAGCAAAGACATGTACATGTCTGTTGAGCATAATCATAAAGGTGCAGGAGCGGATATTAAGGCAGATTCAGCACAAGCTCTACAGGGCTCTCATATCTGACAATTCTCTCTATCCAGTAAGAAAAGTTCACCCTTACAATGGCAAGGATGGTGTTTAGGAGCAATACTGCCAAAATGATTCATTGGGATGCAGTTATGCTCTCCCCATACTGTTCCAGAACCTGCCACCTGCTTGCAATATAGGTGCTTGCAGAAGAGCAGCTTCCTTCACTTCTTATTTACAGCAGCAACATTTTGTGTCCCAGTAATCTGTGAGGGAAGTTCTGCCCGAGACTTCTGTGGGCACCCAGTGGTGTAAGGAACCTTCAGCTACACACTAACAGGAAAGATCGCGGAGCAGGGAGAAGAACATAAAAGGGAAATTAAAAAGAGAAAGGAGATTGTTCAATTTTTAGAAAAGGTCATTTTCAGTGAAATATACTTATTATAGAATTTCAATTATCTCTAATAGTTGATAATAGTAGTAGAATGGTAGCTCATACTGAAAGCATTTAATTTATTTGGTTTTAAAGGGCTAACTTTTCTCTTTGTAAATGTAAGTGTAAATTAGGGCAGCACAACTTATCCTTCTCTTTGTTTTTTTCTTTACAGCTTATTTTGCTAATTTGGCCACAGAAGTGCTTTTCAGTCTGTCAAGCATGGACAGCATTAATTAACCCATACAGATGCTTAAACATTTTTGTGGCTTCTATCTGGTTCTTTCTAGATTAAATATTCATAAAGAGCTGCCTTTCATTTTCTTAGCTGGTGTAGTTACTACAATTAAAATTACATGGTATGTCTCCGGCGATTTATATTATAGGAGGAACAAATACAATTGAAACCGCAGGGTATAAACAGCTTAGCCACTAAGAAAAATACATTATGTATTTCTTAACCTTTCCAATATGCTGCAACTTTTTTCAAGCAAAAAAGCATATCTCGGCCACATGAAACTGCATACACATACACCTCCTCCTAGATCATCTCCTTCCATGGACTAGGAGAATGGATTCACTAGATGACTTCTAGGTCCCTTGTCACATGTTTTATATTATTCTAATTTTATATGAAACCAGCTTATTTTTCTATTTCTTCAAATAAACTGATACTGAATAAAATTGTGCCTTCTTGGTACTAGCAATCTGCTAGTTTAAAACTTAGCAGTCTCTGACAATGAACCAACTGTGAATGTATCTTTGATAGCATGTTTTCTAAATACCATCAAAGGATATTTTCAAATACATTTCAGAACCTAGCCAGAAGAAAAGCCCTTAGCTTTTGAACTTAAAATTTCTCGCTTGAACAAGATGATGCTATTTTAATTTATTTGAGTAATACAGTCGTAAGATTACACCAGTCCAATTAAAGCATACTGTATACAATGGTAGTTCTACTGTACATTTCACTTACTGTCATATTAACTTGAACCCCCTGGAAAAATAGAGTTCTGTGAAAGGCAAATCCAGCAACAGTATTGTGAGCTGGGGAATTTCTGAACTAGCTTAAAAGATGAAGAAGTATTTATACAAATTGGTCTTACTTTGTCAACAGGGCAAATCAAGATTGAAAACATGCAGTCAAATCTTTTCAAAGTCATCTGTAATCTGTACGTGGTAAATTGGCTCAAGGTCAGAGGCCAGACTCTGTGCTGCATTCCTCTGAGGCAATACACAGAAGGTAGAGGTCCAAGGGGGATGGGACAGTAAGAAAGGACAGAGCAAAGGGAATGACACTTCATCCTATATTTGTAACTCCCAGATTCTTAGCTGCCTCAAGGTAAAATCCTCAGCAAGATCTGCTATAGTGTATGGCAGCTTCCCCACTGCTGTCCACAAGCTGTTCCGCAGCCCAGGGCTGCGAAAGCATGCTGCTCTAAACTTATCTTTACCTAACAAGAGGGAACAAGGGCGCATACGCATGCTACTCCTTCATGGGGCAATCTTAATCCTTACTTTGGCCTCTGTATATATCTGGAAAGGCTGTGCCAGGATTAGGTGGCTTCTCTTTGTCCTGGTTTGGGCTGGGATAGAGTTGATTTTTTTTCCAGTAGCTGGTATAGTGTTATGTTCTGGATTCAGTATGAGAATAACATTGACAACACACTGTTGTTTTCAGTTGTTGCTAAGTAGTGTTTAGACTAAGTCAAGGATTTTTCAGCTTCTCATGCCCAGCCAGCGAGAAGGCTGGAGGGGCACAAGAAGTTGGGAGGGGACACAGCCAGGGCACCTGACCCAAACTGGCCAATGGGGTATTCCATACCATGGGATGTCATGCCCGGTATATAAACTGGTTGGAGTGGGGGTGGGGGGGATTGCTGCTCGGGAACTAACTGGGCATCGGTCGGTGAGTAGTGAGCAATTGCACTGTGCATCACTTGTTTTGTATATTCCAATCCTTTTATTATTATTATTGTCATTTTATTATTGTTATCATTATTATTTTCTTCCTTTCTGTTCTATTAAACTGTTCTTATCTCAACCCACGAGTTTGACGTTTTTTTTTCCCGATTCTCTCCCCCATCCCACTGGGTGGGGGGAAGTGAGTGATCAGCTGCGTGGTGCTTAGTTGCTGGCTGGGGTTAAACCATGACACTCTTGTAGATCATAGTATGTGACTGCCCTTAATAAAGCAATTCACAAAGGAGGCTGGTTCGTGGGAATTTATACCAAACCAAACATAGGCTGGTGAAGACACGTATCTGAGATAAGGAGGCGGTACTGATTGACTGTGAATTATGATGATAATATGTATTTAGCTATGCTTCCCATCTAAAGTTCACAATTAGAAAACATTTCTCAACCCTGTGGTAGATTATATTTATTCAGGAAACTCCAACCTTTCACTTATTTATGAACACAACTTCATTGAGTGTAAGATAGAAATGTCTCTCTAAGGAAGAACAGACCCACACCGTTCGCAAAACAAGTTCTCCCTTGATAAATTACTTGAATAAAGACATTTTATGTGGTAAGAATGTGACCTACCTTTTTAGTCTGATTCACATTTACCAAACTGCAACTTCAAAATGCCTTTGCCATGAAGCTGAAGGATCTGGTTGTATTCTTTGGGCATTGCATGGAAACCTGGTTTAGGCAGCTGGTTGTCGTAATAGTGGTGGCTAATTGGCATCTTCTCTGTGGATTTTGAGAAAGGCCAGAAGCCATAGAGCTTCACATTCTCACACAGCTCAAGAGCAGCACTAGTGATCATAAAACCAGATGATAACCGGTAGGCTTTCACACCCTTAGTTCTCCAGAACTGGGCAAGACTTTTCAGATAAGTGGGGTGAAAAAATATTGCCCTTTGGGTTGCTTTGAACTCTTGCAGAGTGTGATATACTTTAAAAGAAGTGGCTGTGTTGCTTCTGAAGGAAAATGCTGGCAATAAAAGAAAAGCATCTCCATAGACCGCAATGTTCTCCAGAAATTCTGTTTTCTTTTCATTCAGTTTGTTGTATCTGCAAAGTACATTTTAGGAAAAGAGTGAATGGAATGTACTATTGATATAAATATTACAGACCAAACCAGCACAACTGAACTTGCATATATGAATTATGAACTCTGCTGCATCAGTTCAGCCTGTCTACATTGCAAATTTATACCAACCTGTTATATGTTGTCACATGTGTAGTTATGAAAATCTGGCTTTATTGTATAATAAGAACACACTTCATAGGATTGAACTGGCAACATGGGAGCTACTGAATTCACTGCTAATGAGACCAGGACCTGTTTACAGAATTGATCGATTCAAGAAATTTCAAAGGAGAATGCAAAAAAAAATTCCTATTTATACTTTCTCTGCTTAAAAATACATGCACTATGGTATGTACTGCATGCGTTTGTGAAATGTGTTTCTTACATCAATAGGTATACAATAACCTCTCTTCAAAATCTGGGTGTCTGCTCTGTGTGGAAATACAAGTATGCATGCGAGCAGTCTTGGAGTGTTAAAGATTAGTGCGTGCTCAAGTTTTGCAGGGTCTTAGTTGCTTTTGATATGCTTTTAAAATAGATGAAAATATAGGCATGTCTATTTATCTCCTTCAACTACAAAGGGAACACATGGAGATCTGTAAAGACTTAGAGATCTAACTTCACAAATGAAAAGGATTTATCCTCATATGCTTTGGTTCTCCAATAGCCAGGAAAGACACTTAGTTCTCACCATTGGATAATTCCATGCTCCCAAATATTGAAAAGTGAACTTCCAGAGTTATCCAAGAAGTGATACAAGACACAAGAGGGTCACTCAACTTGTTTCCTCTATAGATCTGAGTTGTCTGAATCACCTGAACATATGGTGCTCACACCCCCTTTGGGATTCAAAGCACTGAATACTCTTTTGTAGGTAGTTGTCTATCTGAGCAGTGTATTTTCACCTTTTAAAGGCTACCAGAGCCCACTTTTCACAAATGGCTCCAGCAGAAACTGGAAAACTTGGTTTTATTTCTCTTCACAACTTGAGTAGGTTCAAACCCTCTTCTCATGCAGCACTTCAAGACAGAGGACAGCAGCCACCGCCATTTCCATTCAAAACCCTCACGGAGAAGTTATCGGTTACTTCTTGCACAACTGAACTCATGCAAGGAGTGATACACCCCTTCTCAGCCTGAAGGGGTTTAAGCTTACAGCTTCTGCTACCCAGAAAAGTACTATTACCACCAGACTCTGAAACAAAATGAATGAGAGAGACTCAGCCCCTCCTATTGACCCTGGGCCCCTGTGCAGGCAAAGAGTCACACAGCCAAAAAAACCAAGAAATGCCTGAGTCTATGTCTAGGAAGCGTGGCTGAAGGGTGAACTTCTGGCCTCTACTCCAAGAATCTTCTCTTTTTCTACTCAGTGTAAAGTATATAAAGAGCCTTCAGGACAGAATTCAGATCTTCTTCTTCCTTAGCTGGAAACCTGAACAACTCAACCTCGTCTTGTTTTCTTTTCCAGCTCTGCCACCGTAAGGTGCAGTGTAGCCCAGCTCCATTAGGAAACATAACAACTGTGCTTCTTTCTTCCAAGAGAGTTCACCTACATTATACACCCTGACTGACACAGTTCAAAAGCTGATTAACCTTAACAATAACAACATTGGACTAACCCAGTACCCAAACACAGAATTAGAAATTAAAGTGAATAAAGTCAGAATAAAGTCTTCTGAGAGAAGAAACAAACTTAGTTCTGCTAAATGGTGCCAAATTGCTTCCTGCTACTCCTTCACAAGCATTTACAGTGTCCTCTGAATATTTAAATAATTAATTTTTTTAATTCCTAAAGTCTTCTCATAATCTCATTTTGTCCTCTCACAGGTTTAGCTCCTATTTCCTTCAGTGTAAATGCTATTAACCCTAGTGTGGTTTAATTTGGCTAAAAAAATGAGTGCAGCTGTGGCAGAACACTTTGATCAAGCCCAGACAAATTGTGCATCAGGTCAGTAGTCACCAATAATGCTGAGTCACCAGACAGGTTTCCTTCCTCATATTCTTGTGCAACCCCACTAACATCAATGAGCTAAATCTATTTTTGGGAAAGCAATAATTCATCTTCATTTAAGTCAAAAAGGGCTGGGTAAGCATCGAGGTAGTTAGTACTCACTGCATAAAATCAAGTTCTATCCTTGAATCAATGATAAATGCCTGTTAGTCATTTCTATGCTCACTGTACTTTTTCCTTCTTCCTTTAAAGGAAAAACAACAAAAAAAAGCTTTGCCTGGTGTTGTCTATTTGACAAATACAGATATGACAGACAATAAGATACAGTAAGATCAGTAAGCAGTAAATAACATACCACAGCAGTCCTTTTCATAGATAAGCTGCAGTTTCAGCCTGCTGAAGATGTCAGATTAGTCAGCCTGGCCTTATTTGATTTTCTTTTCATCAAGCAGGTGAAAAAAAAAAACTTTGCTGAGAAAAAAAGTGTGTGAGCAGCTTTTGTATGGTTTGAGAAAATGGATTACAGAAATTGGGCCTTCATTCAGGAAATAGCCTTCATCAGAACAGCCTCTAAGCACATTACCTAAGAACATGTGCTTACAGTCCTACTGATAGAGTCGGACACACATTTCCAAGCTTTCCTGATTTATGATTACAATTCCTTTCCTATGCTGGGGTCATGAGGGTCATGGGGGGAAAAGAAGAGGCTCGGGCTTGCAACCATCAATTTTACTCTGTCATAAATTGTGGCCTGGTGCCAACCAAGGCACTTGCTAATCTGGGTATTGCTGACTCCTTTCTGCTACAAAAAAGGCCAGGTTTAACAGATTTCTGTTTAGGCTGGTACATATTTTACATGGGAACTAAGTCTTAATGAAGTAATCTGCATGCACTGCTCTCTGTGCTGGTATCCCAATGGATTTCCAACAAAATCTAAATCATGTCAAACAATTATACAATATAGCACAAAAACAGATTTGCAGTAGTACTTACTTCTGAGCTATGATACTCGGATTAACAGTCACAAGGTTTGTTTTATTGCCAACATCTTTGCTAATGCTTCCCGTGGTTGGAGGGAGGTTACACCTGTAATTGAGAAACATTTACTTAAACAGATGTGCACCAGAAATGCTTTACAGTTATTATTTGCAAATTCCTCTCCTGTGCAATGACACTTTCACGTCAGCTCCCAGGGATATCTAAGCACTTTACAAATATTAAATAAGGCTTACAGCACTTCTAGTAAAAATATTTAATCTACTGTACAGATGGTTAAAATAGGGCACAGAGAGCTCATTTTCATAAACCGTCTCACAAATCAGGAGCAAAGTTAAAATCCCCAAAGGAGGTATGAATACCCTATGTTAGCCACTAGGCAATATTGCTCCTCCTGCTTAAACAATGCATTTCTTCTGAAAGCCTTCTATTATGTCTTCTAACAACAATGGCATAACTTGCCCAATTGCAGAAACGGTTGTTTCTGGTAAAGAAAGGTAAAGAAAGCATTTTTTAAAACTCAGTCACTTAGTAAATTTAGCATCTCAGTATGTAGATTTCCCATTTTTATTAAGATATCTAACTGGAAAGACTTTGTTTTGTTTTGTTTTGCTTTGTTTTTAATTTGAAAAGCCCAAATATTAGTCAAAAGTAGGAACGCAAAACAAAATCCAGCAGATTGTGTGATTGGACATCACTGAGAGAAGAACCTTCACTCTGTTACTCTGCTCCCTTGCAGGAACTATAAAGTGTGAGACATGTATTCAGAGAGTGGGCCAAATTACACTCTGAGTATGCCTGGTTTTCTCCACAATCTGTAGAGGGAGCTGAAAAAAACTACTTAAATTAGATGCCTAATTTTTTAGATGGCTAACAGAAAACAGAAGGTGAGACAAATATCGGGGCAGTTAAATAACTGCATTAGTGAGCCAACCTAAGGCTAAGTAAAACCTTTGTTAAACCAGAGGTAAAGGTAAACATGTGACATTTAATACCAGTCTTTCTTATTTCAGTTTCAGGGTTCTCTTTATTCTCTTCTCCTGATTAAAAAGAAAAGAAAGAAAAGAAAAGAAAAGAAAAGTTCCCTCTCCTAAAGGATGTTAAATGAATAGAAATTTCAGGTTCTCAGATAATCATGTTTCACATCACTGGCAAGGTATCTTTGCAATCATAGATCATACATGTATCTATATAGTCCTCTGTACTTAGGAAGTAGCGTTCTGAAATCTACAAAGCAGAAAGAGTATCCTTAGAGAGGCAGAAATAAAGAATTGTCAAGATCCTTCCTCATTGCTACAAACTGGCATTGGCATGCTTCCAAGCCTGCCAAGTTTTCGGTAAAGCGAAGCAGCTCTTACCTAAACACAAAGTCAGAATGATCGATTTCAGCTCCACAACTGGAATTTTTCAGAATGCCTCCATTTCCAACCACAGCACAGGTCTTGAAGGGATAGACTGAAAGAGGAGAAGACTGCAAACAAATAAAAAGATGCAGCCAATGCCTTATAAATCTTCTGATTGTTTCTTCACATCTTTAGTCATTTGTCCTTGCAGGTTTAATCTGGTAAATCCCAGTGAAAGCATTCACCATTTAGCAGACAGGGTTGCCAGGCCTGGACAGCCAAAAGCCAAAAATAGGCACCAACAGACTGAGAGCTGCTACTTCTGTCATCAGTACTTTGAGGGAATAACACTGGATTGTTAAAACTGGACAAACATCTTTTAAATACACTCAACACAAAAATTACCTAGTAGTGGACTGAATCCTTAACAAGCTAAGGAACTAACTTGTACTGAAGATAATTTAAATTTACCCGTTTCCTTTGCACTGTAACAGACTGGGGGTTGTCACATAGTCATTGACTTTGTCAGCTAATAGAAGGTAACTTTGGAAATGCTCATTACTTTGTCATCGCACAATTACATTTGATGTAAAATAATCAATTTAGGGGAACCTGAAGATATTGTAAAGGATAATCAAGTGCCCTGGCTTAAGTCACGGTGAATGTGACGGCTCACTGAAGAGGTTACAGTTTCTGGCTGTTCACCCTCTGTACTCCTCTTCTTGTTAGAGGGTGCTGTCTTGCAGTGGCAAAGCTGAATGGGTGCTAAGTGCATCCACTTGTGAACCAGCACAGATCACAGCCTATCAAATTAATGTAAATTGTTGGCTATTTCAGTTGACGTTAATATAGTTGGCTGTAATCCCATGGTCTCAGAAACATCTCATACATCTCATTCACCCTCTCCTGCTGTGGGAGCACTGACATTCAACAGAGGCCAACAGCTGGGCTACTTTGACTGCAGAAACTGAACCCACTGGTAAAACTGAGTTGAAACTTGCTTACACAAAGCATTATCCTTCCTCCTTCTCTCATCAGCTTGCCCAAAGAGAAGCAGGAAGGGACCCTGTTATGAGCAAGGCAAAAAGCGTGGGGAAAGTGGCAGACATCACGTTGCCTGGCAATACATTACAAAACAACATGTTCAAATATTTTGTTCAATTCTGAAGAGACAGTAGGAGAACACAAAAGCCAGACAACTCTGGCTAGCTTAGCAAGTATATGCACACATAAAATATACTACTTTTTGCTTTCATTCGGTTTAAATTTGGAACCACTGTAACCTCTATTGCAATGAAGTTTTTAGTGATTCACAGCAGCATTAGAAAGGACAAGACTCATGGTGGCTGGGATCTCACAAATCAAGAATGCCAGAGATGGGTAAGAGGGCTCCCATGTGCTCTTATTTTCGAGAGACACCTCTGTGCCCCTCTTTGTCTGGTCTCCAGAGCTTCTATGTCTATTTTAAGTCCTGAGCTACAAAATCTGATTCCTTTGCTCAAACTGTGTTTCTGGCTGCAAAGGCCCCACCCCAGTGGGCAACAAAACTGGTGAAAGGGCTGGAAAGAATGCCCTGTGAGGAGTGCATACGGACTTCAGGCTTGTCTAGTTTGGAGAAAAGGAGGCTGAGGAGCAGCCTCATTACTCTCTACAGCTTCCTGAGGAGGGGAAGTGGAGAGGGAGGTGCTGATCCCTTCTTGGTGGTATCCAGTGATAGGATGCATGGGAATGGTTCAAAGCTGCACCAGGGGAGGTTTAGACTGGACATTAGGAAGCATTTCTTTACTGACAGGGTGGTCAAACACTGGAACAGGCTTCCTAGAGAGGTGGTCGATGCCCCAAGCCTGTCAGTGTTTAAGAGGCATTTGGACAATCCCTTTAATAACATGCTTTAACTTGGTCAGCTCTGAATTGGTCAGTCAGTTGGACTAGATGATAATTGTAGGTCCCTTCCAACTGAAATATTCTATTCCATTCTATTCCTACTCCTTTCTATATCAGGTTTAACACCACAATAGCTTTCATAAGTTACATGCCCAAGCCTGCACCAGAAATGGCATGGGAATACGAAGGAACATGAAATGCTGTTCAGACTGAAATGCCACTGAAAATGGGAATGGGAAAAGCAAGGCAAACGTTCTCAGAGTATTCACTCCTGAATTCAGCTGGCTGCAAAGCCAGGCTGCAACTTGTGTTCTGTAGCAACTCTGCCTACAAACTGATCTATGATACCCTGTCCATGCCTCCACCACTGCAGAGGAAGGCTAAAAAAAAGGTCTTACAAGGTGGATGAAGAAGTGCATACAGGGGGTGAAGGGTTTCTTCCAGGGGAATCAAACAAAGCAGCTCTATGACTAACCCCAAATATATATGATACTGCAATTATAATAACAGGTAATGATATGGTTCTTACCACAGGCAGCATCTTAAAAATGTCCTCTGTAATGAGGATGGTCTTTTTACTGTCCACTTCGTAACTCATGTTACTTCCCAGTGGGCTGTTGTTTTGAGAAGCAATAAAATTGTGAACTGCATCACAGCAGGAAGCTAATTCTGACCTGCAAAAAACCCAAACAAAACCTGCTCAAAGACAGGCAAATAAGTAGAAAAGCAGTGGTAGAGAACTAGATGAATGAAAACCAGTTCTAATTAACTAAGCAACAAAAGGCTATATGAACCCTCTATAATGTCATTTCCCTTGACTTGCTTTGCAGAGCAAGTCCATTTTCACAGCAAATGTTCAGAAACTAATCAGACCGAGAACTCCTTTTCTTATCCTGTTTTTTTCTCTTGGTCTCCCTTTTCCATCCAGAAAAAGTTGTAATCAGTCTTCTCCTTATTATTAATTGCTAAGATTATTGTAGAAACACTGAGACACTTCAGTCCCTAAAGAATTAACAATGTGATTTCAATCAATGTAGAACGCGTGATTGTAAGAAACTAGAAGGCTGAAGAAAGAACCAAGGAGGTGAAAGGAATGGTGATGGGAAGTACTGGCTATAGTACTTAGTGAACAGCTAGATGATTACAAGCCAATTAATTAATAACTCATTTCTGCAACTGTTCAGCACAGTCTTCCTGTGCACAGTATCACAGATGTTAAATAAATTACATCACAACTTGCAAATAAAGACGATGGGTATCTTTGTGGTAGAGACAGATAGCCTAGCTCCTCCCCGAAATACCTAGCAGAAGACCTTAAATAGATAAGAGTGCAAGGGATTCACTCAAACTTTATGTAGAAGTGAAGGCTATCGCCCATCTTACAATTGCTGTTACCTCCAAACTTCTAAAAATATTATGTGTGCAAACACCCTATATTATTAACAGTGAAATGCAATGAAAAGCCTCATCAGACCATTTAAAATCAGACCTGAAACGCTGTAATTCATTTTGCTTTAGGGAACAATGTTCTCTCTGCTGCCACTGGATCCCATTTTCAGACTGTGAGGCTGAAATATTCATGGCCAGACATTATCTATCAATCGTTAGGACATAGCTATCTGATTAGGTGAGACACTAAGAGAACTACTAACCATTTAGAGAAGAAAATTCATTGATAACAGAATTGCCTGGAATTTTGAAGAAGATAACACAGCAGGGAAAAGATAGTAATTCCTGTCCTAACACTGCAGGGAAATTGTGAAGAAAAAAGAATTTACAGTTAAAGCCAGAGGAATAGAAAAGTTTTTTTCATACTTTTTCAGTGAAAGAGGTAAATCAAACCATTGGAACTAGTTAAAACAATACAGGCCAAATTCTGGCTGAAAGTAAGCAGACTTTAATAGGGTAAGACACATGTAAGAGAAGTTGCTTCGACTTTATCAACAGTGTACACAGAGCAAATATTCTAATAATAATATAATTTTATTCTGATGGAGATGAGGCAGTCTAGCACATGGAAGAACCCAAGGATTATGTTTCCTGGAAGACAGGGAAGAAAATGAACACTTCTCTTGAAATAATGGTCAAAAAGGGGGGGGGGGGGTGAGGTTGGGAAGGTTGGTTTGATTCATACATAAAATACCAAAGGAAAGAGTACCATTTCAATTGTCAGATGGCTTACGGGTATATATTAACCTGTTTTGAATACTGAGCTCTGAAACTCCTCAAAGACAAAGCTTCCAAATATGTGAGGAATACTGGGAATGACTGAGTGCTGGGATGGCACAGATCTGAAATAATCTTACTAGGAGAGTTACCAGGAAATATTAAGGGGAAATATTACTCCTGAGGGAGGAAACAGTCAGGTTCAGATTTCCACAAGCCATATTCAGCTCCACTCCCTGAACACAGTGATTCCCACTGCCTTGCTTGAAGCCTTAAGGGGCGGGGTTTGCGATCAATGAAAATCTCTAGGTACAAGGGTGGGGATGGAACTGAGACTATGCTCTTGTGGGTCAGGAGGTGCACATGTGGTAAAAACAATTGCTCTGAGCATATAGTGTCCTATTTCAAACATATGGAAGAATACAAATGGAGCAATGAGGCAGGAGACTCAGACGATTTAAGTCTGGGAACACTGGATGTTACTGAACCACTCTTTACTAGAGTCCACTTGCTTTTCTTTCTTGTACACTTTTTCCTATAACCAGCTCTTTCTAACCTTAATATGGACTGCAGTCATAAGAGGATTCAGATACAACGTCAGGCCCTGAGGGCACCACCAAGCCTCATTACCCCTGCCCAGACCCCCAGGGCCACCTGCATCCTGCCCATAGCCCAGGACCCCATCTCAGCCCCACAGAGTCATCAGCCCCTGCCCCAGCAACACTGCGGCAGGGCCGGTCTCCAGCTGTGCCTATCCCATCCCCAGGGAGGTGCCCAATGCCCGGGACTAGGGCTGCCCCACTCCTGGCTGGGGCCTGCTCTGCTGGCCAGGTTATTGCGCTTGGACCTCACTCCCTGTCCCTTAGGGAGCAGCAGTCCCTCACTGCTCCCTGCCAACCACATGGAGAAAAGGAATCACAAAACCCGTAATTTTGATTTCCTTGAATTTTTTCTTAAAGTGCAGTGAAGCAGGCCTAAACGTTATGTCTGTCAACCACAGGACGTTCAGAGGAGAAGGAACAATGCCAGAATATTCTTGCCCAGCTTTAGTAAAACAGCTGTTTTGTGTGTGATGGCTACCAGCACCTGAAGAAGCAAACTGATGATAGATAACATTCATTAATACAGGTGACGTAAAAAGCATTTTTGCTTTTTGTTACTCATTCCACAAGAATGAGTGCTTCAATAAAAGCAGAAACAGTCTGGAAGAAAAACAGGTATCAGAATTAATAAGAAAGTAATAGTTTAAATTAATATTATGGATCCACTGAGGAAGTAGAACAGAGCCAGGCTAGTTCAGAAACGCAGTGAGAACAAGAGAATACATATTGATTAATGAAATATATTCTTACGTTACCTAAGAGCATATGTGCTAAAAATTGGGAGGTAACAATAGAAACCTCTTACTTAGATCAAATCATGACACAGAATCCCACTGTGCCCAAGCATCCATGTACAGAGCTCCAGCGGGAATGCACGTAACCTGCAGACAGCAATACCCACTGGCAAGATATTTAGTGATTTGTTCATATGGGATTTTATACAAGCTTTAACACATGGTACCTCTACAACTGACAGCAAACAATGAGGAAGGGGTAAAGACTGGGCAGTTCAATTGTCATCATAGTATTAATGTCATATGTGGTCTCTGTCATGAGGTAATGACACTCTAAAGAGCATATACTTCATGAGATTAAGACATGTACCGTACAAGACAATTCTTTTAACAAGTGCTATATGTAAGGTGTTGCAAAGTCAAGACAACATTTTAACTCCTGTATCATGCCACCTGGAGAGAGAGAAATTGTTTAAACCCACCTTACAAAGAAGTTCCTAACTAGGTGGTGGGATAAGAGACAAGGGTCAGAATCTTAACAGCACCAAACAGTACTACCTTAAAGCCAAACTCTGCATTTTCTTTGGAAGGGTAGAAAGTGAACCACATTGTCTGTTCTGACCAGGAGAAAATGCTGAGATAAGGGGGCAGCTCTTGGAAGATGGGATGTTGCTCTACAGGCTGAGTATCCACCTCAGATACATGTAAGAACATGGATGTAGCTTATGGTAAGAAGGTTTAAGTTCCACTTGTTAACAGAGCTGCTAGACTTGGGGGTTGCCCTAGAACAAAATGTTTTTATGATCCAGTCACAGCATTAGAAGTCTAGAGTGAAGGAACCTGGAGTCAAAGTACCCAAGTTTTGTAGGGCTCTAGATTTGGAAAGTACCTCCTCTGGAGTACAGGTTGTTACTGCCAGTTTCTTATTTGGAGGAAGCCCTCTCCCCAACATTTCTCCTACAAGCAGCTGGAAGCAGAGTGAGACCCAAGAGCTATTTTTAAATCCTGAGGCATAACATCAACCAGAGATATTTCTTATGCCAAGATAAGCAGAAAGGGAGTTGATTGCATTATCTGGAAATTTCACTTGTAACAAGTAAGGAACAAAATCAGTACCTTGAAAAAGACTACACCATTAGGACTGGTAATACATACCTCATAAAACTGAATAAGTACAGTCATGATAGTCTTAATCAATAACCTAACCGGTATGGTGTGCTGCATTTGTCTAATACGAACAAAACTTCACAGACAACACAGAGTCATTGTTGCACTGGAGAACATTTTTTGTTGCTCAGCAGACACTGTTGCTGAATTTTGTCCTTTGTGGACCAAGGATGCTGAGCCCATTTTTGTATTGAGGTCAGCTGGGATGGAATTCTGAGGCCAGATGGCATCCAGATAATTTCTTCAGGTTTGTGGCTGCTGAGAACTTAAGAAAATCTTGGTTTCTGAAGCAAGTTATCAAAGTATTGAGACAAGCCAAAGGAATAATGGTGTTTCCAGCTTCTATGCAGTCAGTCCCCACTGAACTGTGGGCAGTAATAGAGGACTACTGCCTTGCTTGTACATGTTTCCAAACTCCATCTGCATAATGCAAACACTTAACATGGATAGTACACTATATTTCGTGAAAGTCAGTAAGTACCTGCAGGATCTAAGTAAACTGATGTAGTCTTTTTGCAGCTCCTGTATTAGCTCTGTAGCCAAGAAGCTCAGCCTGAACTATTGTATCCCTTCTAGCAGCAAAATTAATTAGCTCAGCTTGGTTGTGCACTAATATGAATATATGCATTTTAGCTGGTTCAGCACTTGCGTACAGGCTGCACGTGCCTGCTGACAAGACACAGTGTGCACACATCCTGAAAAGACTGCAAATGTCTCAACATCTTCATTCTAACAACTCCATTTCAACCAGCCATAAGAACTAAAGCAGTCAACAGTTAGTCAAGGGCAAGCAGAGTTTCTCAGCTGGTCCAAAAGCTGGCACTTATCCTGTGTGGAATGGGAAGAATCTATAATAAGGGTGAAATTTGTCTTTATGCAAAGAGCTTCTGCAGAGTTTCAAAGCTCCCCACTCCTCCAAACTACTGATACAAGCACCAAGAAGACCTTTCATTCATCCTCCTGCAGTAAGTAGGATGGTTCTTATTCAGAACACTTTCCTTCATTACAAATGCTTAGCTCAAGTAAATTTTATTTAAATGTTATATTTGAAAATATTTTATTCAGATATATGTCTGGTGTGAAAAGCACTTGCTTCTGCACCAAAACTTTACACAGCCTCATACTTTGGAACACAGGAAAGAGAGTATACCACTGGAATTGTCTGCTCCAGCCTAGAGCTGGACCACTGTGGTTAACTGGACCACACAGTTAACCGTGATCCTCAAGGGGTTGCAGTACCCCCAGGGGGACATGAGCCTGCAGAATCTGACAAAACTGTGTGACCTTAATAGGATTTCTTTTGTGTAGACTACACTTCAGTGTGATGCCAGTGCCTGTAGACCTGGGGCCAGAGGGCACTCTTCATTGCCGAGGACAGTGAAATATTTCACTGTCATTATACATTGGACTAAATTGAGGTGGAAGGAGGGGAAAAGTGGATGGGGATGGACACTGCAGAAGTATCAAAATATGCGAAACATTGTTCTAAATAGTAGATACTCAACTGTCTTCTAAGGCCACAGTGGGGAGGGTGAGGAAAATCATCTTAATTTGCACTAAAGAATGCTTAAGTTCAGTATGAGGAAGCACTGAAAGAGGTTGCCTAGGCAAGGGGCAGAATTTCAACAATTGGAGATTTTTAGTAGATAACGGGCAAAACTTCTTTCAGTAACAGTCTAAGTCCATTTGATTCTAAGTCACCTTTTACAAACATCTGTACAAGTGAATGTTTGTTTGCAGAACGAATATCATACCAGTCCTGTTATAAAGCACTTACACATTATCCACACCAGCAACGCTGACACAGACATATCTCTTTGTGGATCTTCAGTTACCCAACACACATAAACACCACATAAAAGAGATAGCCAAACACAAAGTAAGACTAGCAAATATCTAAAGCTGTTACTCGTGTAAGCCTGATGCTAAGTGTATTTCACAGCACAGTTTGTAATATCATTTGAATAAAGGGCACAGTATTCCAAGTAACAAAAGTCTGTGGATTACTAATAACCAGAAAGTCTATGCCTGTCTAATGGCTTGTTTTAATAGTTCACCTAGCTTGGGTATTTGTAATCATTAGTTCATGTGAGCTACTGTATTGTACATGTGAAGACAACAAAGACTCTTCATACTGAAGAGACTGTCATGACAGTACAGAGAAGAACCCACAAAAAAATCGACTATATAAGAGCAAAATTTCAAGGGTGCAACTACAAAGAGCAAGACTACCTTTTATCTATGTCCACTGATGTAATATTTTATAATGAACAAGCAATTATCTTATTGTACTGCACTGGGGGCTCTAGACAATGATATGGGTTTCTCCAGGCTCTTGTCAATCTCAGTCAATAGCATCAAAGTGCAATGAGGCATATTATGACATATTCCAATCTTTTAGAAAAGAGTGGTTAAATCTGATATCTGAAACAGAACGTGTTGAAGGGGAATGCTACACTGACCGCCCTTGAACTGTCTATAAATGAAGTAACATCATAAATTCTAAGACTATGAAAGCCAACAGGGTTGAATCTGAAATCAAGGCTGAATATGTAAAAAGTGTAATAAAATTTTCAAACCAAAGACTATTTAAAGAGTCCGCCATGAAGACATAATTAACTCAGTCTGATCCAAAATTAGGTGCCCTTGTAGGAATCCTCCAACCTTTAGGAAACTGTATAGTCTGTAGAGCAATTAAAAGATTCAACCATTTCTCCAAATTGTCACCAATTACCATCTCTCCAGCCTGCCTTTTTCTCTTCTGAAACAGAATTGTCTCTGAATATATACTACTGATTTTACATACGATCTATTAAACCTATGCAGCAGATGTACTCTGAAATCACACTGTAATCTCAGAGTTCTGCATATTTTCTTGTATACCAGAATGGAAGATTTCAGCGAGTACAGTGGAATTATTGATCTGTTTAGTGTTAGGAAAGCTATTGATTATGTGGCAGTGTGAGCTTACGTAAGCACAAATTGACCTTGCAGGGTATTTTATTTGTGTTTCAACTGTGGTTCATTGCAGCACATAGATGTGTTAAACAATACTGTTATATAAGTTAGAGTGTAGCACACTACAAATTAATCTCTTCAAGAAGGAGTGTGATTTTATAATCTGCAGGAATGTTTACACACACTTTTCAGAAGAGATATTAAAATGGGAAAAGGGTAATAGAGGTCGAGTGGAATAAAAAGCAGGAGGGGAAATTACAGGACTAGGAAAATGGGTTGATCTTTTAACTATTCTTTTCAAGACCTAGGGTTCTTTTTTTTAAAGTAGTAATGTTTTCTTTTAAAAAATGTTTAAAATATTTTGGTGGGGTGGAGCAGTGTGCCAGCTAAACTGCAGTGTAACGTTAGGGGGTTTAAAACTATATTTTACAGCTAGGAATTTCCTTCTCCCTTCATCATCAGATGCAAATAAGATTTTTCAGGAATGGTATTTCCATGGGTAGGGGGCCCAGTATCTACAGCTCACATAGGGCTATTCCAGTGTGATACCACTCCTGAAGAACTGTTGCATTGCTTTGCCAGGCTCCAAGCTCAGCAAGATAGCCCAGAAATACAATGCCCAGAGGCTTCTCTGAAACACAGCATCTGCTCAGCCTTTCTCCATATCCTTCCCCCCCCTGCCCTCCCCGGTCATTTTGAGGGCTCTTTTAGCTATTTGTTAGCTTCCAGCAAAAACAGGAGTTGCAACTATTTGGAAAACCTGCAGATTATTTGCCATCATGGGTATATAGCCCAAATGAGAATAAATCAAGCTTAAAAGTCTGTAGAGCAAAGAGATGTGGAGGTGTAAAAAACAATTACAGCTTGCACCCAATTGGGCTCTGTAATTTGTTGCACTAATGAAACATTTCTTTTAAGTGGAAAACCTTTGAAGAATACTAATATAATAATTAATATTCAGGTTACCTAGGGAACCTGAGACTCTACTGACTGTAGCTAGAAGAGCCTTTGCTGAGGAAGCTACCCAGCAGAGCTTTTTTCTGGAACTTTAAGAATGATGCTTCCAGGCAGCTGCAAGATTATTTCCCCTCCCTTTCCAGGTTTCTACCAATCCTCTCTTATAACCAAGAAATCTGAGGACTTGCTTTGTCTAAAACAAGTTAGAGCTGATATAAATCTGAAAAGTGAAGGTGGGCTTAGAAACAAAGGGATAATGTGGAGATGCTAGATGATTGTAGAACCATAAAGAACACGAGAAATAAAAAAAGAACAAGAGAAGCACAGCTGAATTTCATAAAGGAAAGGTTCTGAAGAAAAAAAACTTAATAGTTTACTATATGTCAGTAGCAGTAAACCTTGGAGAAGACTTTCCCTAAATCACTGTTAGTAGGATGTCATTTACACCACTTCTGGTATAGGTACATCCCCTTTGCTAGCTTCTGTTGTGAAGGTAGATAAAACCTCTTTAGCAATGGCTGATAAACACTACTGTGGGGCACAACAAATCTTAACTACATTGCAAGAGTAATGAACCAAGTGCTTGCACTTGCTCCTCTGAGGGCAGCCTGAATCTCACAGAGCTGATGTCAGCATTACAGGTACTGAAATAAGTGAAGGGCCAGGAGACTGGTTCCCCAACAGAGGCTGGACAAAAATCTGCCAGAGAAGAGTGACTGTAGATATGGGAGGTATTAAAGAGAACACCATGGCTTGTACTTGCCTCATGATTCTTCTTGATTTTGAGAAACGCATGCGTAAACATCACGTAGCTGTCAAGAACCTCTGACCACTGCCAGACAGCAATCTAGCCAAGCACATGGGAGCCTGCAGAGCAGCTTTAGAGGAAGCCATCTGGAAAAGGGCAGTTCTCTGACAACAAATGGACACAGTTTGCACAGCTGGATGGCAAAGCTGAGCTAGGTAGTAGAGGGCCAGCCTGGAATCCTGCATTCTGCTTTTTGTACAATGGGTTGGCAAAAATACTGTGGTTTGTGCCACGCGTGGCTGTCAGCTGTAACCCTTTTGCCAAATACAAAGACAAGTATTTCTTTCCTGCATTGCACTTCTAATTCATATTCTTTTATTTGGACTGGATCTGCTGGGAGTGCAGCTTACAAAGAGAATTGATGTGTACTCATTGGCACACAGTGCTGTCTTCTAGGAACACAAGAGTTACTGGCTCAGATCACATATTCCTTTACTCCACTACCAGTATGACGGTAGCCAACTGCAAAAGCTGCAGAGGAAAACATAAGAAAGCTTCTCTGAAAAATTCACTACCCCATGGGAAGCTACTTTTGAACCTTATTAATTAGAGGTTAGTTTATGCCCTGAAGCATAAGACATTAAATCCCTTATAAATATGCATGCCTGTTCTTCAGAACTTCAGGATAATAAAGAGATGTTATACAATTGACACCACACCTGAAAAGCATGTTAAGTGTTCACCCCATTTAACAGATGGGCAAACAGGGAAAGAAGTCAAGCAGCTTCTCTGCAGTCTAGTCAGCAGGCAGACTTCTGGTGCCACTGGCAGGTGAATAATACGACACAGGCAGCTTCAAGCTCTCGTCCTGAAGGTGGCTGGCTGTATTACCCAATTCCTGCTGCACAGCCCATCTGAGATTAATTTCCTCTTCTGCAAAATGGGTGTGTTTATCTACCTACTTAATGAGATTTTTAGAACTGAATAATATTTGTATTACACAATTATTATGCATTACTGACACTAGGCAAAGTTAGAAAAAGGAAGAGATGTACTGCCAAGGGATTATTAATTCATTTATTTCACCGCATTTCTAGAAGCATTGTTCCTCATAGAGCTCTGTCAATGCATCATTTCTCAGCTAGAGTGTCCTTGCAAAGCTAGTTCCAAGCTCTTGTGCTTAAGTCTGATAAATAAGTTTGGGACTGTTGTAAGCATGGACTGTATACAGATTTAGTCAGTAAATTTTACACCGAGTTTGTTTTTCCCTTCTTTTAATCTTTTTTTTTTAAAGCCTCTATTGACCAACTGCTAAGAGCCTTGAAAGTCTCCAGTATGGTCTGGGAGCAAGGACAACTGTAAAATTTTAATATCATATTTCCATAGAACAACAGAGAGAAGAGGAGTTGGAGAGAATGGAAAAAGAAAGAAAAGACTTATGCAAAAGCACACGTATTTTGTAAAATAATAATCTGCAATGCCCTAAACCAAAGTACCAGTCCTTGGTCATATCAATAGAATTTTTGGATGATATCAAAACAGATCAGATTTCATAGGGACAGAAGAATACACAGTACTGTCATCAGAATTGCAGCATGGGTTGTGTACATATGAACTAGCTAATACTCTAGCTAGTTTGGATATTAAAAAGCAATGAAACCATAACAGTGCAGCCCTTGAATGTCGATTAAGTAACAAGAGTTTATCCAGCCTGTGCTGAACCATGGCTTTCAAAGGATTTTTTTCACTTGGTATTTGAGCTAAGTTAAAGCTAGTAAGTTCACCTCAATGTACATACAGTCCACATTTTCTAGGTGGCTTAGTGCACCCCACAGTTTCCACTTTTGAATATTTCCAGTCTGATCATTGGTGGTATAACAAACCTCAGCTACTTATGACCCACACTCCTTGCTGGAAGGCAAAGACAGCAAGAGGAACAGTAGGAATCTTGTACTTAAAGTCCAACAGTCTCATATGATGAGATAGACGGTGTCTTGTTTGATTCCTGTAGGCCTAGAAGACGTAGAAGAAGTTGGCCCAGTGGAAGGGAGATTGCAGAAGCAATAAATGAAGCTGGAACAAGGAGTGGTTACTCTGCCACTGACTCATACACGTAGCACAGCAGAAGAAGAGGCAAATTGCTGGTAAGTGGTGGCTGGTCCATTCGGAAGGAAGAGAATTTTAAAATAAGGTTGGAAAACAAAAAGCCTAAATGTAGCAGGGTGATGAGCAGATGAGAGCAGCTTTACCTCTTGTGGAGTCTGTATAAGACATCTGCCTGTTCTGAAACAGACTGGGCTGCTTCTACAGCTTCTTATCATGCTCTGGTATCTCTGTGCACAGCCAAAGCCTACCTCAGTTAATTGAAAGTTTTTTAAACGTTAACTTTATGTATTCTACCTCAGCTTTGGGAAAAACCATTAGTCATTTATGATACACAGCAAACACAGCAATGTTGCACAAAAAGCTTTACCTGTCCCCACCCCGCAACTACTTTTTCCAAGGGTATCATGCTGAGCATGTAGATATTAAGTTTTCAATGCTAGTTAACTCCAAAGAGTCGGAAGGTATGTCAGTTTATTTATTTTTAATGATTATGAGAGAATCTTTAATTCTGATACATGTAATAATGTAATTCAAGACAGTATTTTCCCCCGGAGAAAATAGGGTTGGCACAGTGAAGCTGTTCTCTAAAACCAGCATGATACATTTCCAAATGAGAGTGGAAGCGAGTGGAAGCTTTTCAGGGATCACTGTCCCTACTGAGCATGTACTTATGTGCCATCCCGAACAAGGACAGATGTAATCACGTGCTTACACGCTCAGGGGCCATGACATGCAGCGTCAAACCTAATGAGTGCCTTGGGCACTTCTGTAACAGAAGCAATAGTCTTGGGGTAAAAAATACACTGCTTCATTACACATTCTTTTATGAGTGCCAGATCAGATGGACAAAATTACATTAGTGATTTTTTTTTTTTTACTACTGTAGGTTTTGCGTCAGGAATATTTTAATCCATTCTACTTAAGTTAGTTAGCTATTCATTACAGTGGATACAGGTGAAATTACTTCATTTCTGTAGTTCTTTTATCCTACTCAGTTTGCACAGTTGAATTCAAATAAACAGGAGGAGTCCCAGCATCAAAAGATTAATAGAAATGTATAGCTATGAATGCAGTCTAAAAGTAATACAAAATTATCTTTTCAAAAGGGAAGATTTAAACTTATGGCTTGTTAGACAAATTGAGGGTAAACAGTTTTTCTAAATGAGACAATGAAAATTACCTGAACTTTGTAGATTCTTCTGGTCTCCTTATCCAGGTGCAGTTCTGCAGTTTTGTGACTATGTGAAGATAATAATCTTCTGAATATCTAAAAAAAGGCAATAACATCAAACACTAGAATATATATGTATGTATATTTAGAAACAGTCTCTAAAACATTCAAATGATGCATGTGTTAATAATAATGTGCATGGTGCATATATAATAGATTGCTTTTAGAACTCCATGACCTATTTTATTTTTGTAATTTGTAACAGTACTATCCTCATTTAATTAGCATGGCCTATTAAACATCTCTTCCTAATAGTGATGTCCTAATGAACTTTTCTTTTCAGAAACTTTCAAAAGTACACTGGTTTCAAACTTAAATATTTGACCATAAATATCTTGAAATTACTAGAAATCACCTCAAGTGCAAAAGTCCAAAATAATACAAAAAACCTCTCGTATTTGGTGTTTTAAACTACAAAAATGTTTGAAATGTCACTCTTGCAAGCCAAGATGAAACATTACACGTCTTAGGCCTTTTCTTTTATTTACCTTATAAAGTCCCCAAAGCTCAGTTCAATCAGCTAAGACCACAGACCAATATTTACAGATGTAAGTTTTCCTTCACATTATCTCTTAAATAAAACAATCTGTTGTTTTACATCAACTAGCACTTTGGTTACATTGGTACATGTAACCAAAGAGCTTTCTGCTCCTTTTAAACCCTTTCAAGAGATTTAAATTTGTCCATATGTGAAATACTTCAGAACATGGAAGTCAAAAGAACGGAGACATTTCTTCCCTTACCGGTTCAATGTTAATACTTCTCCCATTTGTGCTTGGATCCTAATATGGGCTTTTAAAAAACACTAACTCTGACTTATGAGGAGGGCTGGGGGAATGGGAAGAAGAGATGATATGGATGCCATGACTACAAACTCACGTCTCCAGAAAAGATCTACCTTGTATTATTTTAGCAAAAATGGCTTAGCATTGGCCCAAAACCAAATGATCATGGGTTTATTTTAGCTGGAACTTAGAAGTGTGTATTTTGAACAGTTTTACAAGAGTTGGGATGGCAAGAAATGTCTCTTGTTTTTAAATGGAGCATGAGAATTGATAAAAAGGAATATAAAAAAGGCTGTGGCAGCTTGCAGCAGCAGAGGTCAACAAGCCAAAAGCTTCTTTTGCTCTCTGTGTTCAACATGCTTTTAGTACCATAGCTTTATGGTAAACATTTGAAAAAACAGATCCCACTTTTTGTTTGCTTCATAAAAGTACTGCAACTGCTAAAGTTAACTTGTTTATATACCCCTGAGTAAAATCAGGTCCCATTTCTATATGGAAAAAGAACTGAAACTTTTAAGAGAAATATTGCATTAGAACTAGTCTTTGGCTCAAGTTTGCACTTGTGACAACATATACAACCTTAATTCTCCAGACTTAGCAAACTCTTAAAGGAACTAGATGATTGTGACTAAACTGATTTTACTGAGCCCTTGCACAACTCAAGAGAGCAGGAATGAATGGGCAGAAGTGGGAGAAGAGCGAAAGTAGTTTCACTGCAGCTGTAGCTGATCTGACCTGGTGCAGTACATTCTCCCTCCTTCCAGTCCAACTCCAAATCTGTCCTCTCCCTTGTGCCACTGCTGGTACTTACTTGACTTCTGTTTTGTTCTTCCCAGCTTTTGCACTTATCAAATGCCTTCATAGGCCACTTTAATTTACTGCCATGGCAAAAAAATAACCCAGAAGGAAAAAAACAAGCATATGCATTTTCTTCGTCTTTAGTATGTTAAACTAGATCAGGAAAGATTCCAACAAATGCCACAGCCAGTATAAGCAAGGAGTGATGGAAGCAGAGAAACTGGGAACAAGGCCTTCTTATTTTGGCAGCTGCCTGCTGGTATGTTGTATTAGCAGCCTTGGAACTGCAGCCAGAGAAAAAGGAACTACTTTCTTGCTGAAGCTGCTACCTAAATTGGCTCATCATGGGGTCAGACAAGTGTCAGTACCAGCACAGGGCAGGACAGGGAGTGAGTGTAAAGGGAGGATGGGATAGAAGCACAGGACTGAAATAGCCTATGCTGATGTTGAATCACTCATCTAGTTTTACTCCTTAAGGCTAAACAATAAATAACCCTTAGATGCTGGGACTTATGGAAAACTCCAAAAAATAATAGGATAACAGGGCATGAAGAGTTACTTAGGCTATCTTTATCCAGGAGAAAAAATATAGAAAAAGCAAATTCTAGCCTAAAGACATTGAAAAGATGAAGATCAGAGTCAGAAATGAAAAGAAAAATTACCATCAGCTCAGAAAGAAATTGCATAGACTGACAAATTATTAGCAAGTTACAGGGAAACATTTGGTAAGGAGAAAAATTGACGCATCATCCATTAATGCTAGTTCTGAGGCCCCATGAGAAACACAGGCACTCACTGTCAGAAACTGTGAGGACCTTCTTATACATGTAACAGAAGCTGCACTTAGGGTAAAAACACCAATTACAATGCAAGAACATTGCTGCCTTTCCAATGCTGTCTACTGGATGGAATCACTCTTGCTCAGAGGTGTCTAAGCTCACCAGATCACCCACAAAACCACCACTTACAGGTCTTTACAAGGGAAAACAACACCTCTGCTTGCCCTATGCATCCAGTTTTGCTCCTCTTGTGACTTACAAAGACACTACGGACTGTCAGAACTCATCTTTGCCAGCGCTGGCACAGCACCGCAAGCGGTGGAGACATCCCAGCAGCACGTCCTGGGGGACAGGAGCTCCCGGCTCCGGCAGCTCTGCAAGGCAGCTGCCACATCTGCTTGCACCGATACAAGGCTTCCATGAAACAAACTCTACTTGAATACAGACAATATTCCCACAGATTAATTTTTTTAAAGACTCAAAGTGAAGCTCTGGGATTTGCTGCAGCTGGGTTTACAGCCCAGAAAGCTTTGTTTTCCTCTCAAAAAGCCTATTTTAGCATTTCCTGCTTTAAAGAAGCCTTAGGGACTCACTCCTCCAATGGAATCAGTCCAGAAGGCCATCAGAATATCATTTCATGGCTCTCCTGTAACCCAGACAGTCCTCTTCTCCACTGTTCCGTTTTAAAGAGCTGGGACAGTATATATATTTCCACTGGCACCCAGGCGCTTACAGCACATATTCACTGATCCTAAAAGGATTTTATTATTAAGATAAAAAAGCTCAGCTAAATTAACTATAAAAATACATGGACAAGACAATAATTACAGTGCTGAGAATAGTGAATGAAACATGTTTTGTCCTGTTTTTGGCTGCCACCTGTACCACAACCATTATAATAACATGCTGTTGTAGGAAACTGACTTATACTGCATGAGCCTTGCTGACAAATAACAGGTGGAAGGTGTCATTTTTTGCCTATAGTACTTGTCAGGTATGCAGTGACCTTCTACATTAACTGCAGTGGCTAAGGTGGAACTATTATGCACAGTTGAGGCATTGACAAAGTAGAAGTATCTTCTAATTTTTGGCAGATATCTAAAGGACAACAGTAAGGACAGAAGTGTTGAGATAGTAGGGAGACAACAGGTAAAATGTCAGAATAGAGAGACAGATGAAGGCCCACTAGTTACTTGCTAAAACTAAACACCTACTTGAAAAAAAAGCTATTTGAATTAGAAGGAAAATTGGGCAGCAGGAGTGAAAAAAGGAGATATTCCTACCTGGCAGCTTATGTTCAAGAAAGAAACAAATAAAAAGAAAAACAATGGCAGGAAATGCAAGAGAAAAGGATGATCCCTTTTGCTTTTGGACACTTTAATACTACCAAAACAACTACTGGTTTTTAAAGCCCTCAGGAGAGTGCCCGTAGGACTTGCTCTAGAATAAAAATGGAAAAATACCAGCAAAACTCAGCATTTCAGACTCTTTATCACCACCAGCACATACCTGCTATAATAATTACATCCCACTTACATAGCATTTTTTACTATCAAATAATTTGACAAGCTTTAAACTAGTAATTTTTTTCCCTTTCTGCCAACTTAAGAGGGAAGAGTGTCCAGAATGTCCCCGAAAGCCTAGAACTGCAATATAAAGCATTTATATACCATGTCTCTGGGTCACACTTTCAAAAAGCAACAAAGATCCCTGCAGCTCCTGTCAGTGAAGGGCAATGAGTTACAATATTCACGGTATAAAGCAATCCCTTCCTTGCTCCTTTGTTCCAAGCATCAGTTTCTCCTCCTACCTGCCCAATTCATCTTCTGTCTCATTAAATGGTGCAGCTCCTTTCTCTTTAGCCACAGAATAAAGGTCTCGCACTTCCTAAAGTTTCTCCTACAAGCTCAGTTCCAAAACATTCTAGGTATGAAAAGCATGTCTGTATTACTGCAGCCTGCACAGCTTCGTAACACACAGGATAAAGAATGGCATTTATATTGCCATAACTGGATTTTGGAGGCAATGCAGTGACTTGTTGTCCTTCTCTTGGTGTTAATCACTCAATTTTTCAGTCAACTGTATTCTTTGACCTCTGTTTGCCAGTCTCTGTTTCAGCTCTCACTAGCTGTGCATCAGTAACGTAGTAGTCTACCACCTTTGAAAAGAGTAAAACTTCAATGATAGTGTTGCTGATGAGGTGGAATATTTGTGGGAGAAGAAGTTATAGAGGAGAAAAAAAAGAAAGAATTAAAAGAGTAAAGACAGAATGCTGGGAACATGGTGACTTAAAAACAGGTGAAAGATCTTAAAACTCAATGAGAAAGCAAGGAGGGGGCAAAAAAGACAGGAGACGTTTCAAAACCATGATTTGACATTGTTTCTGTATTAAGGAAAAATTTGACTTCTCCAGTCCTTTGAATGGGGAAAGGCACATAATTATTTTTAGTGGAGCTTTTGTTTCTCATTCCATTTCTTCTCTTCACAAATGGGGGGGGGGAAGCTTCCAATTTTAAAGACACCATGGCATATAATTTTAAGCTGGAACTTGGTCCTAATGGGAAGCCTTTCTTATTTACAATGTTTTATTTATTGGTGCATCCATATAGGCAAAATGTTACATGTCAAAAGCAATGGACTGCTTCTCCCATTTTCACTTTAGAAAGTGGCAAGGAATTTGAGCAGAGCTGATAACAAAGATTCTTTTTCCATGTCAGGAAAAGGCAGAACAGCAAGCTGAAACTCCAAATTAATTTGGGGTGTTTTTTCAATATATCTAAAATCAATTAATTTCCTGCGAACTAGTTATTATAATGAGTGCAATTAATTAGCAAGTTTTTATACTAGTACATTTCCATACTTACTCTAGTGAATATGCTGAAAAGAATCCATTAACTGAGGTTGCTCATAGCAGTTTTCACCAATCAGGAAAAAGACACTCAAGAATGAAATTATACCTCAGAGATTCTGTTCAACTTTTTTGTGAATATCTTGGAATAAAATGTTGCTAACTGGCAAGGAGAAATCTTGTTGACTTATATTGTGAAAATAAAAAAAATAAAATCCAACCTTGAATAAATCTAATTCACGTGAAAGACAAAATGCAGGCAAACATTGGTTGAACAATTTCAGTTTCCTGTTGTATAGCTCCACATTAATATAATTCAGAATTATGTAAAAGAGGACAATCTTTTACCCTTCTATTTAAAACAAACAAAGCAGAAAGCACAGCAAACACCTACCTTTTCTTCTTGATAGATGATGACAAAATGTTGTCCTGAATTGCCTTACATTTTGAAGCCTGTTCGAACTGGTAAATTCCATTTTTATTAACGGGTTTTCTGGTGGGGGGGGGGGGGGAGAAAACAACAAACTTTAAAAGAGAGAACATATTCTGACAACGCTGTCACATTTACTTTGCTATGACAATAAGATTAATAACTGTTGATTTAGCTGAAAACATTACCAAAGAAATCTTATTGACTTCTATTGTGAAGCTCTTGTATAAAAGGGGAGTTTGCTGCTTGTGTCTACAAAATATTTGATTCTTTAATGTAACCCTATTTCATAGTCTGAATTTTATTTTCTGCTTTACACTGTAATTAGAAAATGTAATTTAAAAAAATAAATTAAATGGGAAGCCTCTTGAACATTATGTTTGAAGATACTTAAAATATTCACCAGTGAAATATTTAGCAAATGTGATTTGCTAAAGTTGTTGATGAAGTGCAGTATTCAGAGCCAATATAATATGTACAGGAAACACCACAGGTGAAGTGGATCTTTCTACTTGGACCTTAACTTATTGACTTGAGCTTAATGCTTCCTCCCTTGTTTATTCTTTATTTACACAATGAGAATAAATATTTGTAAAAGGAACCAAGGCAAGTGCCAGACAGTGATCTTTAATTCCTGTTGTCTTATCTTCACCAAGCTCCTGTGTGGTCCTCTTGCTCTGGCAGTCCCAGTAGAAGATTGAGCTGTAAATTAGTAAATGACTGAGATACCAAGGTCTTATTCCATTCACCTCAGTTCACCCTGTATCTAGGTTCAATCTCATACAATCACCCTCTTCCATCATCAACCTTCTGCTGTGCATACTGTCATTTACCATGAAGGTTTTTTTCTCCAGCATTTTTATTTTCCTTGCTCCTCAATATCTTCCCCTCTCCCCCCTGCCCTGTTCCTTTTGGGTTCTTTCCACTGATTTACTACTTCTGGAGCACTTGGACACTGCAACCTACTTGTCCAAACCAGAACTAGAAATACAGAAGACGTAGATGCTGTGTCATTCACCCCTGGGTGTGAGCTGCAGCAGTGAACAGAACCCATGCTATTCTTAGAAACACAGAACAACTGAGCCATCTCTATACAGAGGCACTCAAAGAGAAAGGGTCTTCCTGCTTTGTACACAACGTGCTCTGCTTCTGAACCATCATTCCTTTTACCAACAAGGACCAAAACTCCATTGCCTTCACCTGTTAAAACATGGAGACCACTTAGCAACAAGATTTCTGACAAGCTGATTTTGAAGATCTTACTTGGAAAAGATACCATTTCAAGTCATGGAATCACAGAGTGGCTGAGGTTGAAAGGCACCTCTGGAGGTCATCTTCTCCACCTCTTGCTCAAGCAGGGCCACCTACAGCCAGTTGCCCAGGACTGCGTTCAGTGGCTTTTGAATATCTCCAAGGGTGAAGACTCCACAACCTCCTGGACAACCATCTAAGTGCTCATTCACCCTCACAGTGAAAATGTTTCCTGATGTTCAAAGAAAACCTCCTGTGTTTCAGTTTGTGCCCATTGCCTCTGGTCCTGTCACTGGGCACCACTAAGAAGAACCGGGCTCCATCCTCTTTGCACCCTCCCTTCAGATATTGATAAGGTCTCCCCTGAGCCTTCTCTTCTTAAACAACTAAAACCTTAATTCAAATGAGAAGATGACTGACTGAAGAAGAAAGAGCAGAATAAATGCTTGTTTATTTTGCCACTGAACTGACTGGCATGTTCATAGCTATGACGGGAGGAAAAGGAACAAAGCGCCTTTCCTTCTCTTTCCATTGCCCATGAATTTTTTAGTGAATCAGTCACTGCACAGGAGCAACTCACACAGGATGCAGGCTGCAGAGGAGAGAGATCAGCTCTCTCCCTTTCTTTCCACCATCAGGAACTTCTTCCCAGTATACACTTAGTGCCCCTAAGGAAGTAAGCAGTCTGGATGCCCCTGGTTGATGGCAATGGTAAGACAACACAACATAAACCTCTGTCCTTTCAGTTCTGCGGTGACTTTAATAGATAGTAACAGCTGGCACTACCTACTGAGAGCTCCTTGGCCGATTTTGCATACAGCTCCTTACCAAATTCTTTTTCAAGGAGCGACATACAAACGTGAGCGCAGACAGCTCTCAGAGCACACAGTTCAGAGCAAATACCTCAGCAGAACTTACATAGTAAGTGCCAGCAAATATTCTGCCTACAACATTTATACACACAGGTTTGTGGCAGCTTGGTCTGAATGGTTTTGTCTACACTGAAGAACCAGGTGGGCCCTTTCACAAAAGAACCCAACATCAGTTCCCAAACAAATTTAGTTAGCACTAAATCATGTTTCCTCTCTCTTGCTTCTTTAACTCAGTAAGCTCAAATAATTCTTCTGCAGCTGCAGCTTAAAGTAAGAGAAATGGCTACAGGCACAGCTTAGCTGCATAAACAGCACCTTAAAAAAAGGCCTATTGATATCATGCATGTTACTGCTGCAAATAAGTCTTCCATTACAACTAAAAATCAAGATGCTGGATGCTGATTTGAGAAGCGGCCCCAGCCCTTCTGAGCCACAGGGGAGAACTTCTTTAACACATGAAGCCTGCCAGGAAGACCAAGTCAGGGTGGGCGGTTAGGTCTGATCAGCTCACTGCGAGGTGCGTTTGCAGGCATTGTTGGGGAACCAACATTCTTTCACAAGTAGGTTTCAACTGTGTGCAGAGAATCATTACAAGGTCCTTACAGCTTCCTATTAATTTATGTCCTGAGATCAGCAGGGCAGTGAATAAATATTCTCTCAACCAAATACAAGCTTTACTCAACAGACTTTTAGTCTTTTTAGATTCATAGCACTAAGATCAACTGAAGCAAGTTGCCTCATTTTTTTAATATGTAATTGCTTTTTATGCACACATTTTCAAGACTTGAAAAATTCAAAACGGAAGAAGTCAGATAAAAAAGAATGAGCAAAATAAATGCCTGTTCTATTTTGTCATTAAATCCTGACAATCACTTTTACAGCCATCAAGGGGAGAAAAAAGGAATAAGGAGTCTTTCCTTCCCTTTCCATGACACATGTAAAGATTGGGGAAAATGGCACAGCTATGGGGAAAGCCAGACACAAATTTTAATCCAAATTCTTTATCTATATAATGCAGACATTAAGACAGATCACCAAAGTGCTTCTTCTGTGACTTTTTCCACACAAAATTTACTCAATGCTCTTTATATGGTGCAAAAAGATAAAAAATAAAACAAGACATGCAAAACAATGACTCGTTTTAGTAAAAGTTAAATTTCTGAATTTCTGTTTCACTGTCAGAGAGGCCTCTGCTTCACAGGAGTGAAAGATTTTTGCATTCAGATAAGAGGGGTGTGCAAGGGGCAGTCCAGACTTCTGCATTATTCATTGTAGAGTTGTGCAGACATCAGACTCAGATTAGATTTCTCATCACTTAGGACAATTATGCTAGGCAACATTTATCACTAAAGGAATTTACCTGACCTAATGGATGACAGTCTTCGTTCAATACTTAGAACTGCACTAGAACTCCTGCAATGACATCTGATAACATGCCTAACAATGCAGATATCAGGCTACATTCAACTAAATTTGCAAACTCTTAAGCTAGATGAGAACTTGAAGTGGAAACCATGTTATGTCCTGTTGGCTTGAACTCATAAACCTGATGAAATAGGGAAATTCCTGCTGCATTTCCTTTTGGGTTGAGATGTTTCAAAACCAACCTCACTGGCCTAAATCTGAAAAACAGGTGGTTTTTTTAAATCATATACAAATGGCTTGAGGACCACATACTTCCTATGGTAATTCTAGGAACTCAGAAAGTACACCATCTGTACTTTAATAAATCCACAGTAGATTAAGACTATGTGCCGTATTTATCAGCACGGTGTTATTCTACATCTTGCTCTCAGGAAGACAGCAATTCCTTAAACTGTAAAATTCTTTAAAACAAGGATTGCACCCATCGTTAGAATAAGAAATAGAAAAAATATATGGGAAGTCCACAGTCCCTTTTGCTGCACCTGTAGCATTCAGTCCTGAGACTATAGGGAGTCTTAGTGCAGGGAATCACTGGACAGACAGGTACCTCAGTTAACATGGGGTTCTGAGGGAGCAGTGATACAGGGAGGGAAAGAAAAGGGAAGCCCTTTAAAAACAAAACCAAACTCAACCTCAAACAGTTATCAGAGTAGGAAAATGGATGGACATAAGATGGATGAAAAAAGGATGGGGGGGGAAGCAGATGGAAAAAAAGAAATATAGTGCTGTGAATTATATTATAACATAAAGATATGCCCAGGACTGAAAGGTCAATCTTCCAGAATTCCCACAAAATCAGCTGGAAACAACTGAAAAAATGTGGGGTGAGATTTTCAAAAAGGGTTAAGAACTGGACTGCCTGGTAGCACTGAAAGCAACGAGAATTTCACCCCTAAATTCAGCAAGAGTTAAGTCCACACAACATAAGGAAAAATCCCATTCATTGGCTTTATTCACTCAGTGCCCAGCAGAACCAGTTGTTGCACTTTTTCTATGGCTTCCTGCTCTTGTCTGCCTGAAGCAGCACAAGGACCTCTGAACCCTGTTCCAGCTGAGGATCTCCAGCTAAAAAGGGTAACTTCTGCATGCAAAACTGCACATTTATATCCTTCTACCAAAGTGGCACTGAACAACACTATCCAGATTGTGAACACCTTCTGTCTTAATCTCTCCCTTGAAGAGACTAATTTATATTTGAATCTCATAGTCTATTATTTGAATACTATTAAAAACCCGTAATCCATACTTCCCTAGGAAGGGTGCTCTTAAGTGCCATCTTTGACACTATTTCAAATTAATCAGATGATAAGAACATAGCAACGGTTTTAAGGTTCACAACACCTTGATTAATAAGGCAATACACAATTTAAATGCTTGGTGAAATGGACTATAAAAATGGCTTTATCAAACCATAGGAGTAAGAATTTGTCTTGTAACATTAATCACAGTAACTGTGAAAGAGACTGATCCTACTATCCTTGTTCAAGTTCCCATGGAGGTTTTGCTTATCTAAGGAATGCTAAATCAGGTCTTTGAGACAAGCTGCATTTTGAAACTATTTGGAGGACCTTCCAGTGCAGGTATACATAACATCAGATACTTTTTATTTATAAAATCCATAACCCACATGACAGATAACATGACAAGCAACATTCAGAGTCTCATGGTGGGTAAAGTGAAAAGAATAAGGTACTTACACTAAAATGATGTTACAATAGTACACGATAGACAGAATGACAGAGCAGTTTCACTTGAATCAAGTAAACAGAAAGAGGCTGGGAAACCTTTCACCACTGTCAGAACATAAATGTGTCCTGGCAGCAGCTTTCAACTGAACACCTATTCATTTAGACAGAACCAATACATGAGGCATGTGTTAGAAATGTGCTCCTAAAATATGTCTGCATGCATCACTTGGGAATGAAGGGAAAAAATACTAAGAGAGCAGTAAAATTAGTGAAGGGGCCACCAGTGCTGACTATCTAAACTGTAACAAATTATTTGTGCAATATACTAAGCTACTGTTCATGACTGTGGTAATAACCTGTCTCTTCTTCCCCTGCTGCCTGCCAGAATGCAGTATCTTGACAGAAGACAGAATGTACAGGTCTCTGTAGCACAGTTAATTAGGTATAGTTGTTTATTCCCCAGGCCTGCATAAAGATCTGCTACTAAGAGAGGAATTGGAGAAACCAACACTATGGAACACTGTATTAATACTAACTTGTTTACTCATAGGTCCTCAATCACTTCCTCTCACTGTTCAATTACCCCAACAGTCTCTACACTGTGCTTGCCTTGGACCTGTGAGGACAGAGAGTAAGACAGGGAAACAGTAAGTGAATGCCTTAAAATTGGCAACACAAACAGAGTAACAGAGTAGTGGTGGTCAGTTCTTCAGGGTACTGCTGCCTTGTTATTACTTGTATATAAAGCATATATAAATAGTGCTCGAGAAAACTATTTTCACTTCCCTCGTAGGAGCTGGCATTCTTTATCTGCTATATATTCCTGGGCAGTACAAAAGGAGCTAGAATTTCTGCCCAAGCTTAACATTGCACACCCTGGGCCTCATAACAACGAAAAGACTACCTAGCTCCTCTCATTATGTCACCTTTGCCTGATAAGCACTAGCAGTACCGAACCCTCTATTTTACTATTAACGCTGTGATTATACAAACATGCCAGCACAAACATGGGGAGGGAGGGAGGGCCAAGTGTCTAAAGGTGGGACAAGTGCAAGACTACTTCTTTTGGTTGTGCTCTTGGTTTAAGCAATTTTAAGCTGTACTTGCAGTTACAGCTTAAAAACTGAGAGGATGGTATGAGGCATAGGCATGAGGATTTGCCAGAGAAACATAGTATTGCAGTGTAAATGATACCAGTTCCACAAATAAATTTGGGGACTACCAGAGAAATCTTACTAACAATGACCTTTTTTTTTAAGTAAGAAACCCTACTAACAGGCACAGTAGGCTATGAAATAAACCAAAGACAAAAACTGGAAGTCACACTGTAGAGGCAGTCACATCTTTCGAGTTATGTAGTACTTAACAAGAAAAAGTGGTAAGAAGTGTCCTGTAAAAGACAAACTGCATCTTCAAGGTTATTTACTAAGACACAGATCTTCAGAGAACTTTAGGTGCCTGGTCACCATCTAATTAAACACTGCTGTGCATAATAGCTGCCTAAATATCTATGACAGTCTGAACCAATCCCCTGCTTTTCATCCTTTCATCCTTCAGTTTCATCCTTTTAAAAGAATTACTCAAAGTAAAAGAGCAGATTAGCTTTCAATATCGTGAGGCAACAGAATAATAGGGCCTTAGAGATTCTTCAGGAGATGTCTGGTTACAAATATGCCTCCAACAGCAAAGTAAACCATGATAAGAAGAAAGATTAGCTTGCAGTTCTGAAGAGTTCAAAAAGCATAGTGCCCAGGTTTTTTTCTTTTTCCTTTCCTGGATCCTCCCACCAAAGTTGGTGAGAAAAATCTTTGCTTTCCAGAAAAATGCGTGAAACTGATGAAGAGATCAGACTTGAACCTAACATCCGTGCACATCTTCTCACTCTTATGCAGGAAAGGACATTGCTGTTAGCAACACGGCAATGCTATTCAAACTGTCAGGGTACTTCAGGAGAACCATACTTCAGGAAGTCTGCACCAATAGATTGTTCCTAGTTTTATGCATCAACATACTAACGTAGCCTAAAATTCACTAACCCCTGTACAATCTATTTTAATGAGGGACTGTTCTGTCCTTCTGCTATACTCATGGATACTGCGGCATAAACCCACTGCAAACTGGAATCTAATTCCTATTAACCAGACCATCCATCTCTATCACTGAGGGATTGGTCTGAATCTCCTGAATGAGTCCAGATGCTCTCTGGATCAAATCTCTCCAGCATGGCCCTCAGCCAGGCCCAGTCCAGCTGCTGCCTGGATCAAACCCCTCCAGCATGGCTCCCCGCCCAGTCCAGCTGCTCTCTGGATGAAGTAACAGCTCCTGGTCAGTCCAGCAGCCCTCTCTCCTTCCTCATATGCCAAACATGCACCACAAACTCCTGTCAGGCCAGCTTAGTGAGCGTAGTCACTCAGGTGAGAAAGAACATCCTCTCCTGAATTCAGCCACCAAGCCATCCCTCCAAAGATGCTACGGTTATAGGAGCTAGAGTGAAATGAAACTTTCTTTGATGAATAATTTACTTGTCACACTTTTGCAGTCACTTAGTCATGAAGAAATACAATTTCAGGTTGATCAAAACTAGCTCCAAATTGGTGCCAAAATCCTCCAAGTAGATTAAGGAAAAACATGTATTTAAAATCTCATGCTCACTTGCCTTATTACAGAGTTTAAAAACTGACCCATACATGCCATGGATTTTCAGCCCTCTTTGGTATGTGCTGCTTCCACTTTCTTTGCCCCAGTTGCGAGTATACTAACAGCAGATGGGAAGTAGCTAGACTTCTGTTCTCTGAAGTGCTCTCTGGCAGCATTTCTAGTCAATTTGACTCCATGTTTTAGCACACAGAGCTGAGTGGAAGGAGACTGCAGCTCAGAAACTAGCAGGGAAAAGGAAGAGTATGAGAAGACGGGGCAGGAGGGAACCACAGACATAACATAAAACAGAGTGGAGAATGTACTGACAGTTACAAAACCAAAGCAGAACAGAGTACGTACCACAAAACCCATAAATTGTAAGGAGCGGAAAAGAAGGAAAAAAAGGCAGAAAGGGAAAAAATGAGCACAGGAAAGAGAAGCAGGCTAGAAGCATGTAACAGCAGTTAGAACTCTGCAAATGTTCCTGTTCATTTTGTTTCACTCTAATTTTGAAAGATGTTATAAACTTACAGCTTGTGAAAGTTCTAAATTTTGAGACAGGGAGCACAAGGTTCTCTCATCGGAAACATGTAAGAAACCTACTGTTAGGGTACACTGCAATGGCTACTATGACTAACGTCACTTGCATTCACTTAGGAAAAGCTTATGTTGTTTCAACCTCAAATTCAGTTAGATTGGGTGAGATGGTGGCCTCAGTAAGGTTAACTGCATTGTCACCGTGGACTTCAATATAACCAGGACATCACAGTTCCCATTAAAGACCAAATTCCCATGTTCTAATTTTTATCATGTGTTTTGAACCATAATATATATTAACATGTAATAATCATTGGAACTGCAATGTTAATGAGGCCATATAACGTAAAAGAGAATAGCAAAAATATTTGCAAACTACTTCTTACATAGTAGTATCTCATGTGTGGATTACACCACCCTCTTCTGCACTGTTAGTTTTCCTACAGCGTGTGAAGACTCAAGAGCATGAAAACACAGTCATTAATACTGAAGCCTGCACATAAGACACGACTTGTTTTACAGTTCATTTTGCCAACTATTTTCATATTAAACTCCACAGTATAAAATAACAGGCTGTAAAGCAAAGATCTACACTGATCTAGAAGATCAAAACACTGGATCAAGCAAAAGGGCTCCCACGCAGTAAGATGCTACACAACATGAAAAAGGCTTCATACGTCTCGCCTTCATCCTATGGATTTTAAAGGAGAAATCTGTATTTTTAACTAAATACACATTACAAAAACGGTAACAATACAACCCAGCTCCAGCTCCACCCTCCTGGAAAGAAGAATAAAAGATACCTGGAACATGCCATTCAGCGAGGACTTTATGCATCGTACATTAACAAAACTGCTATACGCAACATTTTATTGGGCTCAAAACTAAGGGCAGCGTGACAGCTGTCACTAAGAGGGCCTATGAACAAACAATTTATTACAGTTAAAGTGAATTTCCATTTTCTCCGTCTAGTGAGTCTCCAACGCTCTCTCTGATTAAGCTGCCAAAACAAAAGGAAGAATGAATGGGAGCGAAGGCAAATTTCTGCTTCTGTAGCCCCTTCCACACGACCCGTCCGCGAAGGCGGGCAGCCCGTACCTGTTCTCGGTCTGAGGAAGGGACGTTAGGGGGGACCTGAGGGCTCGCACCACTTTCGGCGTGACAGTAGCTACTCCCGCGTCCTCCTCCCAGCCCCTGGCAAGCAAGACGGGAAAACAAAGTTGTCAGAACCAGCGGTTAAGCATCACCAGGCGTGAGCGGCGCCGGTCTCCTCCCCGCGAATCGTTCGCACGCCGCGAACAAGGGAGCCGAGCCCAGCCTGCGCCGGGGGGCCGCCGCGCCCCTCTCCCGGCGGAGGGCGGCGGGGGGCTCGCCACGTCCCGCTCCCGCTTCCCCAGCCGGCTCCAGGCACTCCCGCCCCGCAGCCCCACCGCAGCGGGCGAGGGCCCCCCCCGCCCCGGCCGCCCTACCTGGCGCGGAGGGGCTGCTGGCCGCCCAGGCGCAGGAGGCAGCCGCCGAGCAGCAGGCTGCCCAGCGCCGCGGCCAAGGCGACGACAGCCCGCATGGTGCGCTCCGTAGCGGCGCCCGCCGCAGCTACGGCCGCCCCATAGTATTTAAGGGAGGCTGCGGGGAGGGGGAGGCGGCCATGGCCGCCCCAAGGGCTCTCC
>NW_010972436.1:7727074-7727304 GCF_000737465.1 Haliaeetus leucocephalus
CCCCGCCCCCCCCCCCCCCCCCGCCCCCCCCGCCATCAGCCCCCCTCCCACCCCGGCCGCTGCTCGGGGCCCTGCCCGCCGGGGCGGCAGGGGCTGGTGGCTGGCGCGGCCGCGCTGAGGGGACGGGCTTCCCGCCAAACTTTCCCCTCAGGCCAGCGGCGCGGCGCTCCCCGGGCAGGTTCCCGGGGGAGGGGGGGGGAGCGGCTCGGTAGGGGGCTGCCGCCTCGGTT
>NW_010972436.1:7727360-7735307 GCF_000737465.1 Haliaeetus leucocephalus
GCGGCTCGGCTCGGCGGGCTGCCGCGGCCTGAGGGCAGGACCCGGGCGGCCTTTGCTAACGGCCGCTCGGGGCCATCCTCGGTAGCGCAGGCGGCGGGGCGGTTACCTTGCGGCGGGGGGGAGTTAAAATACTGTCGAAACTTTAATTGGGAGGGGCGGCTGCGGTGGCGGAGAGCGGGTGGAGGCGGGATCGGTGTGCGGGGGTCACCCGGCGAGGAGGTGGCGGCGGAGGCCCGGACAGCCAGCCCTGCCCCGTGGCTGGTGCAGTGAGGTCGCTTTAACAGCTCTTTATCTTATTTATAAATAACATTCAGTGGGGTGTTTGCTTTGTTTTGTTTTTATAGAATGTATTTGCACTGGTTTTGGAACGGAAGCGCTTCTGTAGTAAGTTTGCATCTTTTTACCTAATTGTGCACTCGGTGGTGTTTTCACAAGGCCAGGCATTGCTATGAGAAACCTAGTGAGGTGACAAGGTGCCATTAGTTAGGCCCCCTTTCTTAAGAGAGCGGGTAGTAGAGATGCTGTTACCTTACAGCAGTCTTTCGGTCGTGAGCCAGCTGACACCTCGCTCTTGCAGATTCTTCCCTGTCCTTCTTGTTTTCTGTATCTGCAAGCGTTCCCGTAAACCTCGGAGCTGCTTTTCTTATGTTCCCAAACAATGGCTGGAAAGCCTCAGAATAAGAGCTCTGCTGCAGCTATATAAATAAAGTAACAAGGGACTTGATAGTGTGACTGGTAGATTTGACAATGAGAAGCAGCATGCCTATGGTCCAGCAGAGGAACAGTACAGCACCAGCTGTGATGGGGTGTGCCAGGAAATATCTAATTATTTTTTTTTAGGGCATTTGTTAGCTCACTGGCAAGCAGTGCTGTGGGTGCTGGTGAGAGGGAGCTAGAAGCAGTTGCAGGCTGCTGTCGCTGAGGGGTAGCAGGTATCGGACTGGCTCAGTGCACAGTCCCCCTGTGAGCACAGCTCAGTTGTCCTCTTGGCTTTGAAGTACTTAGTCATAATAGAGAAGCAAAGCCAGTGTTAAGACTTCTGAAGTCCTGAATAAGTTTGCTGGTTTGAGGTTGTCATGAATCATAAATGTCTTGAACATGAAGGTGTTTCACCACCATTTCTAAAAAAAACTTGCTTCAGCTTCAGGCCTATCCTATAAATCCAGTTGACATTGTGTATGAACACGTAGGGGCCAACAGTCACATTTTTCAAGGTACATGTATGTTCACTGGTTAGCAGATACTAGAAATTTCAATCCCACTGTTACTTCTGTAAAACTTGAAGGCTCCTTCTGATGTTAGTGGATATTATCAACTATTTCATAATGTCCATTAAATATTCTATGTAAAACAATAAATCTTTCATTTTAGAAAGTCTAGTGGCATTATCTTTCATTCAGAGCTGAAACAGGACTAAGAATTACAGTCCAGGAAACTATGTGGTTTTTCCCTCGCTGCTGTTTGCCTCTGCAATACAGTTTTCCCATGAGTCCTGAAGTATCACTGTCAGCTAATCCATGGGAAATTTAGTGATGTCAGTGAGGACATCGTATTTCAAGTTAGAGGTCTGCTGCCAACACCAGTCTATAATATCAGTAGAGATTTTTTCCCAGATCAGAAGGTTAATCTTTGTGTCATATTAAAGTTCTTGCAAAGAAAATGGGAGGATTATAAAGCATATCTGTTTAAATTAGATTTGGCACTTGGTGCCTGTTGTTTACCAACAACTTTACAAACACTTATTGATTGATTGTCACAATATCTCTAGGTGTTACTAGCCTTAATTTCCTGGCAGAGCAGCTTAGTAGAGAGTTTAAGTGACCTAACTAAAGGGTGAGATGAGAATCAATGGTAAATCAGGATTCAAATTTAGGAATGCTGGATTCAAAGATCAAGTTTCTCTTGCATCATGTTGCCATGTCAGAAGTGAAGGTGTCAGGTAACATAATGTAGAGGGTCAAAATGATAAATGCACAGGTACCAAAGATGCCACACAGGAAAAGACAAAGATTGAACAGTGTACACCGAGACTGTATCCCATCCTGTCCTCCTCCTGACAGCTGGAAGCTGCTGCATCTTGGCAGCATCCCCCAGCCTCTGATTCCCATTAGCTTCTGAAGTCAGTGGGAACTGATAATTGCTGGCTTGCACAGAAGGAAGAGATTGCTAATCAGCCAGGTGGTGTCATGATGACTTTGTTGCTGAGTTTCTACAACCCTACTTGGCTGCTAATTTGGAAAAGTAAAATGTAGCCTTGGGTATCATCCGTGAATGGCTGCTGCCCCCCAGGTCGACAGGATTGCATCTCAAAAGGAGTCGGGTAGTGGTGCCTGTAGGGCTGCTGGTCACATGCAGCTAGCTTAGCCTTCTTATTTCCAGCAGCTAAATCATATTAAGAAGCAATTAATGTTCATTATATACTTTCCTAATGCTGCCTTCTCATCTAAGCAATGGCTGTCATAGGGATATTAGTTATTGCAAATAGGAGAGGAGATGACTGGTACAGTTAGGAACAAGAGAAAGGTACTAAAGATATTCAGTGGAATGGGAGTCCCATGTTGTTGTAAAGCATGAGAGTCCCCAGAGTGAGCTGTTGGTGCGAGACTACTATTTTGGTATTTTTAGTGTAGGCATCAATGTGAGTGTTTTTAGCAAAAAAAAATCCAACAAACCCACAGAAAGGAAATATGTGTTTCAAACTGGGAGAAAGCCATTGGTTCATTGAGTTTCACAACTTTTTCATTTATTTCCACCCACAGTTTTGGGCAACATGGTTTACATCATGATAAACAGCAAGAAGGGAGGTGCTGTCTGCTAGACTCCAGGACATCAAATTGTCCAGATCATTTCACAAAAGAAAAATGGCAAAAACCAGTGGATTCCTTTACCCCATTAAAAAAAAAAAAAAAAGTCAAATCCACCCCCAGTAATCACCTTGTGTGGCTGTTGCTGCTAGGCTTTTTCAGTTTTGCCTTAATGTTTTTCACTGTTTTTTCAGGATGGGATTTTGTGTCCTATAACTTACAAATTGAGCTTTATTAAAATAATAATGTAATGACTAAATTCAGCCAGCAAACAGTCTGTTGGGGTCTACATAAAACTAGCTGAAGCATTAGGTATTTAAAAGCAGTTAAATCAGGACATATGGAGAAGTCTTCAAGATGCTGAGCATCTCATAAGATGTCACACTTACAGTGGACTTGCCTCTTGTGCACAAACAATTTTTCACTGTTGTAAACTGGCTATGATTTTTATTTGTCAGAGTAATGTATTGTGTGTGCTTCACCAGATTCCTCTCTTTAGTTCAACCGAGTAACCAGCTTTTCCTCTTTAGCAATCGTGATCCTGCCCCGTGGCAGATAAACGTTCGTTGCCAAAAATGCATCTTGTAGCATAAGCAAACTTGAGGCTAGTAACTACTGAAAATCAGTGCTCTACTGCCAGCCACCATGCAAGGCTTCATCCAATTAAGGGCACCAGGGGAATTGAAATGCCCAGGATTGTAATGCAGTCCAGTGTTTATGCTCTTCTTAAAGAGGCTGATGGGGGGAAGAGGATCTGAATTCTAGTTAGATACAAAGGAGGATTTCCATGCAGAAACACCCAAAACTTGCAAGTTGTTAACCTGAAAGGAGAGGTTATTTTTTTCCCCTGTTCTCTCTTCTTCCTAAATGCTCTCAGCATGAATTCTTAACATGATACTATAAGAAAGGCCATACTGGGTCAGACTAGAACAGTGTGTTCTTCAGGCAGTGCCCAGTAGCAGACTCCTAGGGAACTGTGCAGTGATCCATCCCTAGGATCCTTTCTCAGCTTCCAGCAATCAACGGCTCAGAGAATTTCTGAACCTGAGCTTATCTGTGTGTTTAGTCACCTCTCCGGGATTTTTCTTTCATGATTGTGTCTAATTGCTTTTTGAAACCATGTAAACTTTTGGCATCAACAGCAGCTTGTGTCAGTGATTTCCATCCAAGCTGAAATCCTTCCCAATTACAGTTAGCCCAGGAAGAATTTGCGAAGAAAAGTCTCTGTTGTTGTTTGGAAACTCTGATCTCTTATGCTAAAGGACATGAAGTGGTAGGTATTCTTTTGCAGAGAATTTTACTACACATTGGACAAATCAGCGCTGCTGTTAATACAAATTCACAGCATCCATTGCTAGAATTCAGAGTGAGTTATTACAGATCATACTGTGACTGCAAATTAAAAATAATGCATGATACTCGACCAAATCCTAATGGACCAATGGCACAATGTCAAATACATCAGGAGCAAAGACTTTTAATACTATTATTAAAACCCCAAGCAAACAAACAAAGCAAGTAAATCAGCACTGACAAAAATTGTTCGAGCAATGTTTACTCGTCATAGATCAGCATGCAGACTGACGGTACAGCTCCCAGCGGTTCTTAAAATGCCTGCACGGCTGAAGGGGGAATATGCCTCCAGGGATGTCACATAATGGAAGGGTTCTCATCAGGCACTATGGTTGATGGTTGAGGTAATTACGTCAAGCTAAACATTTCTTTCCATCAGTGCGCGTGGCACACTGTGTCCAGCTGCTTATCTGTAGAAAAATCCGATTTGGGATCACATGTTTGTTGAAGCGTGCCTATAAAATACTCAGCAATAGAAATGAGGGGCCGTAGTGGAGTTCAGAGTCATCCTTAATGATACGTGTGATGGGCTGCGGTGGTCAGTCAGCATCATTTATGCTTATGGGAAATCAGAGCCATAATTTAGGAAAATAAATAAATGCATGATGTAAGCAAATAGCAGGGATTACTTGGAAGAAGGAGGAAAAAAAAAGAGAGGGCTGTCTGAGGGCCTGATCTTGGGATGGGAAGATTATCTATTGAGTTTGATCCAGGATGGTGGCCTGACAGCCCAGCTCCAGACTGGTTTCTTGGGATCACAGTGCACTGAAAAAAGCTAGAGCTCAGGGTTTTTTTGGAGTTCTTACGTTTCTTTTGAAATTCACATAAAGTACGGTAAATAAAAAAAAAAAAAAAGGAAGCATCATATGCTGATGCTTGGGGATAGACTACTTCGTTGGTACCGAAAAATACAACAGAAGTGATGCAGAGCACCATAAACTCATAGATTTGAGGGGCTTGGAGGAAGGAAGACAGGACCTCTGTCTTTAAACCGAGAAAAAGCCATTTACCCCATTAAATAGAGTTAAAAATACGACTGCCCAGACTGTAGCCTAAACCTATTCTCACGTAAGACTGATTCTCCTGGTTTCTTCTGCAGTAAAAACTGTTGAATACTCCATAGAAACGTTATCTGCTGCGAATCCCTCATTTTCCATGTTCCATCATCAGGTACTTCTTAAGCTGTTTGCAGCATTGCGGAGTTAATGCTGATAAGGCTGTGGCGCAGGTGAGGTAAGGGGGGTGCCAAGTGCCCCTGCATGCAGCGGCTGTGCCCAAAGGGAGGGACGTGGGGGTCTGCAGTGGGGGCAGCCGGACGGGGCTTGTGACTGGGGGTTGCCCTGCTGAGAAGACGGGATCGCCTGGAGGAGAACCCATGTCCCAAAGGTCATGGGGCAGTGTAGGAAATTAATCATGAGGGTTCTTGAGAGCCAGGGAGCCAGCTCAGCAAGGCCTTCTAGCTCAGACCCAGCTTTAAGCACATGAATGTTTCTGTTAAACTGGGGCCAGTCTTGTGCCTCTGGCAAAGCACCTGCCAGAGTCCTCTGGAAGCTCAATGTCTCTCTGCAATGAAACATCAGTGTTCATGCAGGGCGGGGGGCATATCCGTGCAGTGACGGGGAAAAGCAAGACAGTCACTGAACCTTCAGCACACCCTGGCAGGAGAAATGATGTAGGAAAATAAGCCATGGAAAAAAAAAATACCTCTTAGCATCAGGGTAGCCTTCCTGTTTCAGGATCCTCGGTGAAACCCAGGGAAAAAGAACTCTAGACAATTCTTTATTTCTGTTTGTCTAGTAACATCTCGAGCCATTTATAAACTGGCATTGAAAACCTTTACCTCTAAAGAGAAATAGGACCGGGCTACTTCAAGAGCTGGCAAGATACACAGGCGTTTGGGAAGGCTTATTGTAAACTGGCGTTGTCTCAAATGTCTTTTCTTCCTCCACTCTGAAGTAATTTTCTGTCTGAATTAGACCAGTTGCAGAATGGAGTCCAAAATGGGCCAAAACATGGCGAGATTCATGCTGACATTTGAGAGAGCCACCTCAGCTGGCGCTGGAGCATTGCTGTCCTGCCAGTGTGGGAAAGGCGGTGGGGGGAGCGGGACTGGGGTCGGCCCCGGCAGCCGTGGAGCAGCACAGCCCCTCTGTGGCATGGGGAACAAGTGGGAAACCTTGGACAGCCTGTGCCGTGGCCAGGGGGTGCGAAAAGTGGTGGGCAGAAGCCAAGGGAGGGAGCTAGGACTTTCTCCCTCTCCCAGCAGATCATCACTTGGTCTCAGCTCTCTGTCTCTCTGTCCTCTAAACATGTAGTGCTAGGTACCAGGCTCTATCCCTACAGTGAAATCCTTTGGTATATAATCTACCCTGTGATTCACGCATTAATTTAAAATAACAATTCTTTTAAATGTTACCTTCTCCATTTCAGTAAATATGCTGATGTCCCGTGCCTCAGTGACAGGCCTTGCTGATTGTATTGCACTCCTGGCTCACTTTCATTAGGCTCTGCAAATATGCTGCCATTCTCGCAAAATCTGTGTGCCGCGTGAGCCAGAATCTCTCTTATGGTCCTCAGATAGCCACTTATGTATTTGTCTCCTTCTCAATTACTGTACTTCCAGAGAAAGCACATTTTGGTTTATTATTATCCAGTGCTTTCAATAGCCTGGCAGGAGCAAATTAAGGTCTAGCAGAGGGGAAAACCAAATGTAGCCTAGGAAAAGTGAGTGCTGTCTGAACAGAAGGGATCAATAAATATTCTTATATTTAGCATTATTTTCAGAACAGGCGTTCAGTACCTAGCTCCCAGGTGAGACTTCTGCAGCACATGCTCATTTTCTTCTTACAGATTGATCAACCTTATTTTTAAGCTTGAGAGCTTAACACCCATAGTACTTACTTAGAGACCCACTGTGTAAGGAGCTGTTAGAAATGGCCCCAAAGTTAACAAGTCCAGCTAAGCTGACTGAGCTCATAAATGTATGGTTTACATACAGCATTTCCGAGTCTTCTTTATTCAAGAGTCTTGGCATCACCATCAGATCTGAAGGAATCTAAAAACGTATTAGTGTTTGGGAGGAGGACCCAAGGGGAAAGCAGGAGCAAGCGGGGGAAGACAGAGGCCCCGGGGGGCGAGGGGGTGCGTGGGGAGGGGGCTCGGTGTGGGGGACAGCTTACTGGCATGCAAGGGTGCGTGGAGCCCTAAGGGCAGAGGGGAGGGAGGTTGAAGGCATTTTCAGTGAAGGGGAATGCTGATGCTTACCGTGCCATTATCATATGCTGGAGATATGTGCATTTTAAATACCAACATTTAAAATCCTTCGCCTTTAATGTCGTGTTTGCATATTGCATGAGTATGCATTTGACCAAATAGCTGAGCATGTGTAAAAGGCGATTCTAAAGCAAGGAATCATCACTTGAAACCTGCAGCTGGAGAAAATTTATTCAGGCTTTCCAGATGTACTCAGGCTCAGCTTGGCTGTGCTTAAGAGCAAACTGAGAATTTAACAAGTAAGCAATATGTGATTTTATTGATAACTGTTGGGTATGGTCATGAAAACTGAATGAACCCTGCTGACAGCTGACCAGAGGGTAACGGACAGCAGCAAGGTGACAGAGCAGCACCTCTCTGAACTGCCCCAAACCATGCTGCCTGGATCTTCCTTGGGGATAGATGCTGCTTCAGCCTCTGCACCGCTTTTTTCCTTCTTGTGTGACTCACTCTTCAGTAACGAGGATGGTGCAATAATTGGGGGGGGGGGGGGGGGGGGAGAAAAAAAAAAAAAAAC
>NW_010972436.1:7735468-7778584 GCF_000737465.1 Haliaeetus leucocephalus
TGTGGTGAGTAATTCAAAATTGTGACATATTGATTTCTTTGTTCAGACACCGTATCATTTGTAAAGCTGTAACACAGCACTATAACTCAATGTTTTGCTCTTTAATGACTGGTCAGTAGCCCAGTTATAAATACTGTTTTACCATTTACTGACATTTTGTATTTATTGAGCATATATTTTATCTAGGCTTGTAAAGAGAGTGCAGGATGTTTTTAATAAACACAAAAATATTTCAAGCTAAACAAAAGCAAGAACGCATGACTACAGGAGTACACTCCCAATGTGTGATGAGAAGGTGCTGCCAGCTGTTCTGCAGGAAATTGGGGAAGGAGGCTGGAGCCAGGGAGCTGTGAGTGGAGCACGGAGAATTGCACTGGTAGGGCTCCAGTGCGAATCCGTGCCCTGGACACCCACTGGCTGAGGTCCTGAGCCTCATGTGAAATGAGTGGCGGTGCTTTGAGCTGCCCACTCGTTTCTCCCACAGAAGGCATCACCCTAACCACATCCCGCAGCAGCTGTTGGAGGGGACAGCAAGGAACAGAGCTGTGTTTTCCCCAGGCTCTGGGTGAAGAAGCACTGAATGAGCTGTGGGGCGGGCACATGAGGATCAGGTCACTCTCGTTTTTTTCTGGTTATAGCAAACAGGCATATTTTTTTGTCAGACTATAGCATCTGCACTCCCAGGTCAAGGTAATGTAACAAAAAAGTGACAGAGCTCCCCCTTTGACTATACTGATCTATTCTGTAATCATAAGGTTAAGATTGTATTATTGGGGGCTTGTGTTAGATTCCTGATTCCATATTTAGTCGCTTCTCTTATATTTAAGTACAGAGAACATTTTGGAAAATTAAGTAAGTTATTAAATACAAACTTAGCTTCCTGTTCACATTTTGTTTTTAAATAGCCTATAGATACTTTGTTTTCCTAGGCAGGATGTGAAATGAATAAATGATGTACAAACAAGCTGGGTTTGCCATTTATAGGTACAAAAACCTTGTGAGGGCTTCTGGGTTTAAAAGGAAGCTGAAATTATATATTTTTCATGGAAAACATCAACCTCATTAGATCTATTTATTTAAAAGTTCTTTAACAAAGACAGACACAAAAGTCTACTTTTATGGGATGCAGCTGGGACACCATGGCTGGGTTTCATATGATCAGATGCAGTCACATGAAATATATACATCCACATCTGAACCATTCACCCTGACTCCATTTATACTTAATGGAAAGATACTCACTTGTGGGGAGAAATTTCTCTCATCCAAAAGTGAACATATTTAAGCTGAAATCTCTTACCATGCGTATAAAATGATACCAGAGAAACTGGTTCAGGTACAGGTGAGATAAAGCCCTCCTCCCTGACGATGAGAGGTATTTAGGGGAATTAAAAGCATTCCTGTCCTCATCTGAAAGCACAGATTGTTTCCTTTATTCAAATGTATTGTGCTATGAGGTGGCGGCAAGCTTTTAAATGAATATTTCTTACCTAGCCTGGTACACAAATTCTACTGAAGACACAGGGTTGAATCAAGTCACATTTTAACATGGACTAGGCTTGATAACTCTAGGTTTTAATTGCACTTGCATAGGAAAAATAATTTAGAGACTTGGTACAGTGCATGCACTCATGTCGTTATTGACATGAGTTATCCTATTGACGGACACCCTGCTACATTCACGCTGCCTACTTCAATTTCCCCTGAAATTGGAGCCAAAATTTGCCTTTATCTTCCCTTTCCTTTTCATGTAGAAAATGGCTGCCACACTCTCTCCCACATCACCCTCCACCTTACAGCAGGGTGGGATTTTCCAAGCACTTATCACTGAAATCAAAGCGAGTTTTGCTGTTAAATTCCCCAGAGAGCAGAATTAGTTGGTAGGAACTACCCAGAAAAATCCTGCCCCCACCAGAGTAACTCATCCATCATCTGTGAAGGGCTCTGGTACCCTGAATGTGGACGGCACCGGCGTGCAGAGCACCACCAGGCTTGTTGCTCACCGTGTTTCTATTAAGAAGGTCACACAGCGTGTGCTTGCTTTGGCAATTCAATTACCAAAAGCCCATTCTCCTCAAAGTTATTCTTCCCCCAGTTATCAGAGACTTGGAAAGAATATTGGGTTAAATTTTTCTTTACATTCATGAGAAAAAAAAAATATTTAATGAAAGGCTAGGTGTCCTAATGTTACAGAAAGCTGAAAGAGGAGCAAATCAGTGAACTCATATTCTGTCAGGCTGAGCATGCTCCTTCAAGAAAACAAGCTGCCAGAGGTTTTGTAGTACTAAGCCATAAATGTGCAAGGTGATTATAGCAGATAAAGCCCCCGAACAGAGCTCATGGGCCTGGGCACAAAGAGTGCCGAGATCTGCAAAGTGTGCCGAGTACAGATGCAGCCCGGCCACGCAGGAGGCCTTCCCGGGCGGCATTACAGCTGGAATGTCTTACTGAACAAAGAGGAACTAAACTCCTCAAAAAAAGGGTTGGCAACAGTATAAAAAAACCCTTAAGATGAAAAAAAAATAATTAAAGACTCGCTCTGCAGTTCCCGAGAAATTACAGTCAAATTAAAGCAGGGCAAGAAAGCTGTTTCTAAACCCCTCCTTAGAACCTGTTTCAAGAACTTTTCTTTCTTGCATTTGAGTCATTATACTGAGTTACAGAAGTGGAAGTGTTAAAAGAACTTCCATCATGCAAATCATTCAAAGCTATTTTAATTTCCTAAATTCCTCCTTAACAAGTAACTGTTACAGGGAAAGGGAACTAGTAATTAATGGAGATGGTGCTGTCTCAGGAAACATAGTGAGCTTGGCTGCACAAGAGCTTGTTTCATGATTCTCCAGCTATTACCTTTTCTCAAAACATATTTATTGAGGAGCCCTATTAGTTTGAAATAATAGTTTTCATAGGATTTCTTCAATACACATGCTGTTCTTAATTTGAACAAAACAGACATTCTTTGAGTAGCTGTCTGATACTTTAGTCTATGCTTTACGTAAATAAATTTTGTATTTTTACACAAGCTGGGATCAGTAATTTGCCCACGATATAGCAATGGGTTATACTGCCATGGAATGAAAAAGCAAACAGTTTGGTCATGAGTTTTAGCTTCATTGCAAGCCCTAAATTAAATTAGATTAGATTAGGGGTGATTGCCTTTCCCTGGCCAGGATTAAAATGTTAGCTGCTTTGGAGATCAGGAAAATATTCCCAGGACAAAATCTCAAGAAACTCAAGGATGCCTGTGATTTAATTATGCATCTTGTGATATTTAGTGTTTTTCCCACTGCTCACTCACCAGAGTCATGAGATTCTGAGAAGCTGAGCTTTTTCTTTAAAAACTAGATTATCAGTCCTTAAAATTGCTGAGGGGAAAAAAAAAAAAAAAAGGAAGCTCCTCAGTGTTAAAGAAATCAGAGAGAAAAAAGATGAAATATTTTGGAAAAATTGATGTTGTCCAATGCAGGTCTTGAAAAGCTGTGTTTGATAATATCAGCCATTTCTTCTTTCTTTAGCAGTGGCAAGCAACTAATACTGGCAAGAGACCGTATAGTTCAAGGGGATCATTTTTAAACAGTTTCGCACTGCCTGGTCCTTAGAGGAAAGCCCCAAACAAATCAAGACCAGGCAGAAGAGCCCCAGGTCACCTGGAGCAGCGCCCTGAGCCTCCTCCATCCCCGCCACAGCAGAGACGTGCCAGGCCGGAGGGATCTGGCACAGCTGGAGCTGGTGCCTCCTGGAAAAGACTACTATTTGCAGCACTAACAAATAACTCGATGGCAACTACCCTCCGTCAAGAAGCGGTATTAATGTTCTTCTACAGATTTCAGAGCCATGCTCGTATTCTGGGACAGATGTTTACACCAGGCCGTCCTGACAGCGAGAGCAGACGTGGGGAAGGGGGGCCCGGGGGCTGACACACATACACACCGCCCCGACGAGTACCGGGTCTGTGCCTCCAGAATGAAACCTGGGCAACAACTATGAGACATTTAAGATCGTAACAACCACCGTGTGGGCGTAGGGTAGCCTCAATACCTCTCTCCAGCCATGTCCAAGAGGAAAAGCATAAGGAGAAGGGGATACAGCCAGTAGGCTTTCCCTTAGTGTAACCCCTCAGCACTGTGAAATTTCTGAGTTACTGGTGTTCTCTGGAGTGTCTTGTTAAAAAACTTAAGGGGTTCCTCTTCCAGGAATTTGTCTAAACTCCTCTCAAACTCACTTGCCGCGTGGAATTGAATTCCACACTTTGGTTGGGCATTGTGTGAAAAAAAATAATACTCTGTAATTTCATTTGCATTAAATATCTGATAATTTCACCATGTGATCCTTAGGGTGTGCAAATAGTGACTAACACTTTCTCATTTATCATCCTCATACCAGTCACTGATTTAAATATCCTTGTCTTAATGCCTCTCAGCTGATTAGCTCTTTTCTATTTAATTTTTTTATATCTGGAAGCGATTCTCAAGAATTTTGAAAAAAAATTTAGAAACACAGCCTATGAAAAATCCCAATTTTTCCAGGATCTGTCTTTAGGACAATTTTGCATTGTCCTTGGTAATTAATTTGCCAATACTACATGCCACATTTCTAACAAGCTCTTTTTTTCACCAATTCAAAATACAACAACAGGGAGCTGACTGTCTTTCACCTGTGGCTGAATAAAAGCATTGAAAAATAGCCCAAATCAGAACAACAAAATTAATGTTTTATAAAGGAAAAAATGTTATATGAGATTGTATCTTTTACCAGCAGTAGGAAAAAAAGCAAAGAAATACCACTTCAAGGTTTTGTAGAAGAGTCTTATTTGAAGGAACTATTTATAGGTGCTGCATATTATGTTAATTTGGCTTTCCATGACATACAAAGGCTTCCTTTGAGAGCTTTTATAGTAAAAGAAAGAAGAAAGCAAGGGGCTCTCACAAATAGAGTTATGATAAAAGCTGCTGTCATTATAGCAGATCATCAGAAAGAGAGAAGGAAATGGTGAGATGCCATTCATCACTTTGAGAAATGCTTACAAACAGCTCCTGGTTAGGTCGGACTAGCTACAATATTTATGAAGAGGGATATGTTATCAGAATAATGCAATTTTTCCTCTTTGCAGGATGTTTACAAACTTATCCTGATTTCTGCCCATGTATTTGTTATTTGCAAGAATTCATTCAAATACCTCACTCAAAACAGCAAAAAAGAATGCATTTCTATGTGAGAATAAATTTCATTTCCCTGAAATGTTGTTGGGGTTTTTTTTGCATAAATGGGATGTGAAGTTTTCAGCTTGTAGACTGTATGCAAACAGGTCATTTTAAGTGGGTTGTTTTCATTGTATTGAGGTCGTTGATCACACTACTTTTAATACTGCATGGCTGTATGCATGAAAAACAAGCTTTTTGACGTGGGAAAACAGACCAGAACAGGTGAACTATTGACAACGAATTTAAATAACAGGTAGCAAACAGAAAGGATCTGTGCATCATAGAATTTCAGGTTATTTTTTATTTTTGACAGTTTAAAGGGGACAGTGGTACCCTGGCCACCTTCACGGATTGTTTTACTCATAAAACCACAATTTGAGGGGGAAGAGGAAAAGAAAATCTTTACAAATGAATGTCTACAAACAGCAAGCACAATATGGACAGAGAATAAATGTCATGTCAGAAATTATGTGTTCATGGATGCTGCTTTGTGGCCAAGTTCTTTTCACTCCCATTGCAGATGGCCGTCAGAGTTAACCCTTTGCCCAGTGAAACAGTCCCCTCATAACATAGAAATCCCCTAGAAATGTGGTGTCGGCGTAGTTTTATTTAAAAATATCAACAAAACACTAGAAAAAAAATCACCCGGAGCTTATTATGACTCCTTATTTGCGTCAAGATGTTTTTCCATTAGTCCGTACTAGCGGCGTTAACCAGACACTCAAAATACCAGTTGCTTTGGAAGTGTTCGAAGAGCAGCTCACATCCCAGGTATACGGCGCAGCAGCGTGAGCCACCGGAGAGCTGCTCTGGCTGGCGTTTGTGGGGAAGGGGAGGGAGGCAGGAGGTGGCGGGCCGGCTGCTCGCCCACCCGTGAAGTCCCTCCACCAGCTGCTGGGGTGGCCGGGGAGCACCACGGAGGGTTTGCCTGCTGTGAGCAGGCACGCAGCGCTGCCCCGGGCAGCGGCACGAACCACGGGGGTACCGACAAGGTTTTAAAAATTAATTGTCTGCACACCAGATTCGTCAAGCATATCACGTTTTGTGTATTGCCCACATAACACGGACAGAGCTGAGGCTCGGAAGAGCTGCCCCCTGCGCAGGTGCTGCTGGCCACAGTGGCTCTGCCAGCTTGCACGGGGATTTGGCTGTGGTATGCGCTACCTGGTGTTGACTTAACGTCATCCCAGGTGTTAGCTGAATGAACTCACACCATCGGATCACATTTTGGGCCAGGAAATCTCCTGCATTTAGACCAGATGTAAAGATGTATGTAAAGCCATCTCACCATGCCTTTTAATTCTTTCTCCTAGCACTAGTCTGCAGTCAGGCTGGAGACATGTAAGATCAGGGGCCTCATCGTTTTTCAGATCAGGGGTAGAAAGTAATAAGTAGCTGCCAATTCAGCTATACGCCTTGAAACATCACCATCACACTCATCTCCTTTGAGCTGGCAGCTGATACCAAGACTGCAGAGTCAAAATTAAATCTTCTGGACATATGGTTAAGTCAGCATAATTTCTTGTCTTATCACCCCCGTTCCTCAAAGGTAGAGGCAGGGAGCATCCTGATGTCCTGCATCCAGTTACTTCCATAACTCCCAAGGACAGAAATAATCTTCTACTTCATAAGTCATCATAAGGTGCCCAACCAGTGTCACCCGTACTTGGACAAGAGGAGGAGACAACAAAATAGCCACGGCTCCTCTGATGAAACATCCTTGTATACACAGACGCTGCTTCTCAGCTTTGTCCCATGCATTCAGGTTCGTAAGTAACTCTGCCAGATTCTTCCTGTGACAGTCTCTCTCTCCCACACTAACATCAGAGGAAAGATGGATTTTCTGTTTCATTAAGTTTAGGAGAGTTTCCACCCATCAACCTCCATCATGTGCCTTGGAAGCCGGCTCTTAATGCCTAATAAAACATTTCTATGTCTAGGTATGATTGCAGCTTTCATGTTATATGCAATGACTTTTCCTCATCAAGACTTTAATTTAACTCACATTACAGATTTGCATTATCTAATTCATAATAGAATACTATCTAAAGAATATCTCAGTATAATTTGAAATTGATATAAAAAGGCTGCAGGCTTTAATCCTGAGAGCCCAAGGAAGCGGCTCAGACACCAACTTCAGTAGGAATTTTGGAACTGGAGATCACAAGTCTTAATACATCCTCTCCCATTAAAACAACTTCTCAAGGTTTAAAAACTTACTCAAGCCTGGATTACTTGCTGAAAAGTAACCCAGATTTAAAAAGGGACACTCTCTTCCTGCAAAAGGACCTGCCTTTAATTTTTATTCTAGCATTGTTCAGGGTGGGGGGTGGTGCTATTTAAACAAGCTTAATTCTGCTAGTATAATTAATTCATTTATAATCTTCTACACAGCTATCTTTACCCCACTTTGTCACTGAGCCACTCTGAATTTTCAGTTGATGCAACCAGATAGAATTGAATTGGAAAAAGCTGACATTTCCAAACGTGTCCAAGTAGGAAATGATTCAGTGGTTCCAAGGAGCAGAGCCAACTGTGAAAGACCATTTGCAACACGATATACCTGGAAGCCTAAGCCACCCTTTTGTTTTATGAGCTTCTAATCTTCCTATTTTAATGTGTGGTGCTTTCCTTTTCCATAGGAAGATTTTGATCACATGCTGGTTTCTTTTGCATCTGCTGGGAAGAATTTGCATTATAACTTTCTAGGGAACTCATCACAAGGGCAGCCAGTGGTGCCTGCCCTCTGCAAACCCCACTGGATCCCAGGCAGCCCAGGACAAGCTAGCAACGTATGGTGAGGCATACATCTAAAGAAGCTAGTCAGTGACTGAGTTGTCATTTCGATGATTAGACTTTGACCTTGGATTCAAAATATTAATTTGCATTTGTCACAGGAGTGGTCATTGAGGTATGCGAGTCGCGGGGGCTCATTTTAAAACAGCCTATTTTGCAGCATATTGAGGTATTGTATGCCCTGGGAGAACAATCAAAGGCTTGTTTTACCTAATAAGGAAACTGCTGAGGCACATGAATAACCACACTGTTTTCCAATACATTTCACACCGATTAATTTTCCAGTTTTATGAAACAAGCTGTGGTTATCTTTGAGTCAGGTTCAGTGAACCAGTGCTTGACTTTAAATAGAAAACTACTGATGTCGCCAGGCAGATGTGCGCAGGCACTCAAAAGACCAGGGCTCCCATCAACACTGAATGGCTGTATCCTCTTCAATCTCCCTCTTGTCCACCTTGCTTGCTTCTGGCTACAGAAATACCGACTTCCCTTGTAACTAAATGATATTTTCATTTGATACTTAGGACATTTTCATTTAAGAACTTAGGTATCTGCCCTGCAGAAGTTCAAGTCTCATAAAAGAAAAAATGAAGTTCAATTTCACTTTTCTAATTCCTTTTCTATGCAGATTACAGGTTTCTCTGAATCGGGTGCTTTGTCGTATAGAAGCTGTAGATGTGTTTGGCAGGCTGGCTGAAGGAACACCTGAGCTGTTTGCTCCTCAGATGGTTTTGTGTTGTGACTCTGTCCATGAAAAGTGTTCCATAAACTACCAATATGAATATTAAATACTTAGTCTTCTCTCTGACATCTGCACATCACTGCTGGCTTCCCTATTGTCATTAAATAACCCCAATCTTCAGTCTGTCATCTAAAAATTGCTAGTGGCTTTTTCTTCTTTAAACTGCCACTGAACTGCCCCAAAAACCGTATTGCTCTCCTTTTACAGCATGCTGGTAATTTAGAGTGACACTGAGATATTAATTAATGGCCTGTGACTGAAGTATAGAGCTCAGACCTTTTATTTCAGTCATATACAAGCACTTCTGCCTTTGAACTGTACTTTACACTTAAATATTCAAATCTCCCTCTTTGATTCAGAGCTTTCCTTGCCAGCAGCCATGGCATCAGTCCTGGCTGTTTGCACAAAGAGGTAGGAAAAGTGACATTTACGCTTACTAAGAATCATGTTTCTTTTTGACATAATGGAGCAGTCTGTAGGCTCTTGTAAAGCCTGTTCTTTTGCCCCCTGAACTCCCTTTTTGTAATTACAGCATTAGCAACACTCAATCAGTACATGATCAGACTGACAAATTCAGGAAGGACCTTGGCACTCACATTCTACCTTATTTCTGATTTGATCTAAAATGCCATCTTTATTTTTCAGGAACTTTGCAGTGCTACAGTAACAATTTCTATAACGTCTTCGTATCATGTCTTACTGAGCTGGGACTAGTTAGTAGCTGGGTGAGAAAAATCACAAATAAATTCAGCAACGGCTACAGGTGATTCTGAAAATCGAGCTAGGAACGTTTTTCCACCCAGCTCCTATGTATAATCAGGATATACATTAGTGAGGAATGTAAATGAGAAATAAAGCAAAGGTCCTCTTGGACAACACAGATAGATAAGTGAATATCCCAAAGGCGTTACTAGAAAATAATAGAGACTATAATATAGAATATAAACAATAGACTCAGCATCATCATTGACTCCCATCGAGCAACACCTCTTTCCTATGTCTGACTATTTCTAGTGTTGCTGTGCTTGGTTAGATGCATGTTAGTGGTGCTAGGCACCACATTCCTGAGAAAGTCAGTCATGCTTCTAAGATGCACAGTCAAGTCTTGCTTATGTTAAGCCACTAGGAAGAGTATAGACATAAAGCTCACGTCACTTACCTTTTCATACTCAAATGCCGGCGTGCCCGCAGTCCCCAAGGGAGGACTGGCGCGCGCGTTGCTGTTCGGAGGGGTGAGGACAGGCGCCTGTGACGTGGCTGCAGGACCCTCACCCAGCGACTTGCACAGTCCCTGCCATTGCTGTTCCCCACGACACGGCATATGAGCACCATAACTCTCTACCTAATACTTATGTATGCCTGCCAGGCCAGATAGCCACACACAGAGATCCTTTTCAAAGCAGCAGCAAAGGGTGTTGAAGCCTCACACTGAGACCTGCTGGTCTGTGCGGGTAGAAAGGCTCCGGCATCATATTGACAGCACAGCCAGCAGCCAGGGCAGGATTCCACACGTAGGTTTAAATGTTCTTAGCATGAAAAGTGCCGTGTAAGTGTCAGTCATCGCGTTCGCTGTTGACAGAGGGTTAGGTGACTCATTTTATTACCAAGGCTATTCCTAGAAAAAGAAAATGTAAGTAAGTGCCTTAGAAAGGGAGAAGGGCTCCAAGTACAAGAAATCTTATAGTCTTTATAAGGGTGCATTAGGTATCTCAATTAAGTACCGATGAAACCCTGAGTGATTAATGATCAGAGGAAATAGCAACGGGTTTATGTTACTGGTTGCGCAGTATCACCCCCGGACCCAGCAGGGGGATCAGAGACCTGCGGTGCCAGAGACCAGAGGCGCAGGCACAGGCTGTCGACGTCTTCCAGAGTTGTGGGTCTGGGGTATCTTACACATTGTTAAATGCTGCGTGAGAAAGTCTTCAACATCCTAAATAGAGAACTCTGCAACAAATACTGCTTTGTTTCCCATGAGTCCTAATTCACCTGTTACCAAACTTTCCTGCCCAGAGGAATGATTTCCACTCAGCTGTATTGTTATGCATTGTTATATATTGTTAGAGAAGTTGAGAGAGGGCGTGTCTGCGCTAGTATTTTGCACTCAAGAGAGTATGTTTTTAAAGTCAGCCACCCTATCAACCCTATTTTTGTTTGCTTTGTGGAGTGGACTGAGGGCGCACAAGGTAGATTGCTTTCAGATTAAATTAAACCAGAAGACGTGCTTCTGGACTGTACCTAATGTGCTCCAACCACTAACGGCATTAGTAACCTCTTCCATCCCCCTCCACCCCCCCGCCCCGAATAGTGTGGACATTGGATCCTCAGTGCCAACTGTTTCACTCCACAGATCTACTCCTATTGCATGGCCCTGCTTGCCAGTGTGGGTGGGTATCCATTCAGACACTCCAGCCAGACTCACGCTGATTTATGCCTCTGCTGATCTGGTCAGCAATATGGGGTCTCTGCTGCTTCCGATTCAGTTGGAGCATGTCAGCTGACACATCTTCAGCCTTGCAGGTTGTAATCTCCAAAATCTGTAGGCTGAACTCACAGATTGTGTGTCAGGGCGTCCACGCATTCCTCCTCATATACCCCTCCACAACCTCCAGTTCCTTCCTTCATGATTCCCCATAACCTTTCCTTATCGCTTCTTTATACTGGATGCACTCAGCCCTATTCCTTCCCGAGTTACAATTTGAAATCATGCAATGTAGCAAAGCACAGAGAAGTTAAAATCCATTGAGTTAGCAGACTTGAGAGAGGGCATTATTACGCCAGAAAGCATTCTGGATATTGCTCAACAATTATTTCACCTATTTCAGTTACTCTGCATACTGCAGATGTGTGTCTATCTTCTCCTCTGCATTTTCTTTTTCCCCAGAATGAACAGATTCAGGAGTAGACGGCTGCCTGAAATCTGAGGACTGGCCAAAAGCCCATATTCAAAAATTGCTCTATTTCAGACAGAAAAAAATCCATCAAGGTAATATATGGACTTGAAAACTCAGCTATAAGCACCTGTTCATCTCTTCATAGATGAAGTTCAGTTGAGTGCATCTTGCTTCTAAAATTGACACTACTAGGAATGTTGGCTCAGAGTAAAGGAAATGAGCAAACCCAGCAGCTCTGCCAAACTCAGTGCTACGAATGCTGAATGTATTGGAAGCAGAGGGAAGACTTCTTATTCACCTCACGGCCACTGGCAAATTTGACTGTCAGATTTCATTTTCCATTCAGACAGAGGAGGGACATATCAGAAAGAGTATTCATGTCTTGACCTGGGTCTGCACAGAGAGGGGCTATCAGTGATAGGAGGTCTTAATGAAGGGCTTTATATTTTTCATGAATGAGGACAAGGTTTTCAGGTGTGAGCAAATTGTGGTCACTACAATTAGAAGGGAGTTTTGCTGTCAGGTCAGATCTCCATGCTGCTGCCAACTTCTTTGCTGCTGCTGCTGCCCCTCAAAATAGTTTCCAGTTAAGGACGTGCTAAAAAGACAATAATACGAAGACAAAAATAAGTAATTCGCTAAACAGGAAACATTTTAGGAGTGTGCTCATTGAGTCAGAACAAAAATCCCTGACCCACAGTACTTTGACCCAAACTTCTTCTGAGATTTCCAGTGGTAGAAAACAAGGCAAGAACCCATCCTTGACTAAGCAAACTGTTTGTTAGGTGCTTTACAAGGCACTTAACACGTTCTTATTTCCCTTGCCAAAACCCAGTTTTAAAAAACAACCAACTAAACAAATAGGACAATACAGTTGTGAGGCTGTTTATCCAAGGCGAGAGAGGACTATGCCTGAAGCCTGTGACCCAAACTCAGGTCTGTTTGCAAAGTCTGTAAATTCGGACATCACCAAAAGTTGTTGCCAACTCCACAGAACTGTGGTGCCCAGCTTTCACTGAACTCTTGGCTTGATGAAAACGTTTTAGTTCCTCATACTCGAAACCTAAACATTTTTTCCATTACAAAGTTTGCTTCTGAAGCGAGCAGCTAGAGACTCTCCAATGGAAATCGGTGCAGCTTCGTCAATGTCAAGGGAAGATCTAACCCACTGCTTCAGTAGCCTGGAGAATGGGACATGAGAAGATTCCTGATTGAAAAATGTGGCTTCACTAGAAGGCTGGTAAACAAAACCTGTTTGTTCAGGTTTTATTATAGAACCGCACAGCCACATGAAAGATGCAACGCATCTTTGCTTTGTGCATTGATCTATCAGTTGAGAAAGTGTTCAGATGTGGCCAGGAGGAAGAGCACGTTTGTGTTTTCTTTCAAAGTGCACTCCTGCTTTTGTTGTCCTGATTCACTATTCTTGGAGACACTCGGGGCCCAGAGCCTTTTCAAGTCACTTTTCTTATTTACTTTCATTTGCTGATCATCCCAGCTCCCCCACTCTCATTCACTCTCAGGTACCTCCTGCTGCTGCTGCTGCTATTGTTGTCAGCTATTGGAAAGAGGGAAAAAAAAAAAAAGCAAAGCACCCCTCCTCCCAGACGCGTTACCCTCCATATTTCACCTATAGAGGCTGCCTTTCACATCATTAAATTGCTTCATCTCCTGCTGTCAGTTACACCTGCAGAGCTTTTGGTAGGTCCCTGTCTCTCCTGCTCAACGTGGCACATCTTTCAAAACGGCTGTGATTCTTAACTGGGACAATAACCGTTTGTCTCTTTCATCTCTATTGTCTCAAGGCTTACAATAACAACCTTTCCAATAGTTATTTATTGCTGCTAACAACACACTAGTCGGGTTCATCCTGCAAATGCAGAAGAGCACATTTTGGGAGCAGCTATTAGGGTAGCAGTGCAATTTTTCCTGAGTTAATGTGAGTTGTGGGGCTTAACTCTGTCTTGCACACATGTATCCATCCCCCACTGGAATTTAAGAATCGTCAATCTCCAGAAGCACAGATCCTTTTCACAGTCACCTTACAGCTCAATTTTACTGCTTTTTCTTTTCTTCCAACTAGTATTTTTACAAACAACTGAATATCACCTTCTGAGAAAGGTTTCATATTTTTCAACTATCATATTACTTCTTCTGTCAGTAGCTGAAATAATTATCTCCACCTTTTCTAGTACAGAAGGCTATATTACTGTTCTTCAGTGTCCAGAATATTTCTTTAAAATGTTTCTGGCTTACCTGATCAAGTGAGTGTTTTTCCTAGAGTGCAGGTGATTATAGACTGTGTGTGCTACGCACATGAGGACAAGGGGCCATGACAGGGACTGAAACGGGCCGGCTTGGAGCAATCCCGTCAGAGTTAGCTGTCTGCAGGCAGGCTGAGAGTGGGCTACATGGATTCCTCTCCCTCCCTCGTGTACTATTTCTTCACATTGCCTTTATTTTTACCTTTTGTTGTAATAATGACTCACTGTGCTTAAAAGCTGCAACTCTGAATTCTCCAAAAGCTCCCAAACCAAAGAAGACTCCTGCATACAAGGAGTGAGAGAATAAACAAAAGTAGATTCAAAAATAGAAAGAACATTTTAGAAAAAGAAAGAAGTACTGAATAGTGTTTCATGGAGAGGCAGTTAAAACTGCCAGAAAGGTGACATTTTCTAGAAATGTATCAGCAAGGGGAAAAAGCTCAAGTGACCATCACCTTTTCTGGGAAGGCAACAGGAAAGAAAGATGGCCCTGAGGTGGCTATTTTTTAAAATATTGCTAGGAGACGGGCACTAGATTTTCATCTATTCAGGTTTGCATACAGAAGTGTTGAAGTCTTGAGCCAGTGATCAGGCAGCACGAAACACACTAAAGGGGTGTATCACATCTAGGAGAAAGAAAGTACTCATGAAAGGTATCAGCTTTAAAAAAGAAACCAATCACAGGGGAAAAACTTCTGAGCCACGTATAGCAGGTCTGTAACGAAACTCGAAATACACCATATACTGTTATTATAATCACTGTGTCAGGACAAATTGTAATGGGGACCAGATATCAAAATCAAGGGAAAAAAAAAAAATCTAATCAACAGTCCTGATTTAACCTGTGAAAAAGCAGAGATTATTTACCATTAGCAAAACAGAACCAGATCTGATTGCAAGAGTTAGAAGGAACAGAAGACGGTATTACAGTACAGAGGCTAACTAAACCCTAAGTCACTGAAGGACAGAGGAAAATTAAGGAATTCCAGAATTTCTACAGGCCAGACTGAAAATCACAGTCGGAGTCAATGTGCACCTGCAGCAATCTAAAAGGTCATGCAAGGTGTGTGTGTTTTAAGCATCCAGACTGTGGCCAGAACTGTTATATTTGTAGGGAAAAACATTTTGTAAAAGCTTGCAGAGCAGGATTTAATGTACCTATAAAGGAACAACGACACATTCACAGTCTATACAGTGAAAAAGAATTTTTCAAAAGGGAATGATGTGAGCAGAACATCAGCCTGAATACTGGAACCCCTGTTAAGTAAAGGTTTGTATCAGCTTGATTCTGGCTTTTGAGCTAATCTGAGATGTCAAAGAGAAAACCTCATACTGCTGAGCACAGACATAGTGGGCACAGAGAGAATGGCTGCCAGGGTGGGTGTTCAAGAGCTCCACGCAAAAAGGCAATAACATCTTGAAAATTCATTTTTATGGAATGGAATTCTGCATCTGTTCTAAGGTAGAAAACAGGTCAAATACCCAGGCTCATTAAAAAGCAAAAGGAAAGAGTCCATGAAGACAGAAAGCAAATGCACAGATAAAAAGAATGACAGACACAATAAAGGTCTAGAAATGGCAAACAAAAAGTTTAAATCTGAGCAAGCAGACAAAGGACAGAAATAAAATAATAAAAAATATCGTTACCATTAAACATGTAAAGAAAAGAGTCTTGTGTTTTAGGCATAGTGTTCAATATAGTATGAAATGAACTTATTTATGCTAACTATATATATATACCGCATCTGGATTATTATTCCCAATACTTAGCAATAGCACTGTGACAACGCAAGACACGTAATCTCATACTTATCTATTGGCCTCCACATACCAGCTATGCTAATGATAAATAATACACTACCACATGATTATGATCATTTCAGATGCTTTTCAAAATAGTGTAAACTACAGTCTAAAGCCTTCCTGGAAAACAGTACTGAAATTGCCAAAAGGACACTTGAAAAGACTGGTGGGTAAAGCCCTACCAGATCGCAGAGCAGTACTTGTGGGACTGGGACTGTGGCTTCTTGTTTAACAGACAGACAGTACCTCCTTACCCAACAACTGGTCTTAAAAGCAGGGCACTAAAAATCCTTAGAATACATTGAGAAAACAACAGATCAAACAGAAAATGCACATCACAAAAGCCTTTGTAGTCACGGGAAGATGAATTTATATACAGGTGTAACAGCGAGCAACGTCTTGAGAAGCTCTTTCTTACCCCAGCGTAGTGATTTCTGAATAACAAAAGACACACAGCTAGAAAAGGAAACCGGATTAGTTCCTTTCAGAGATAAAGGAGGAACAAGAGGTATGCCCAGATCACAGAGACTCAAGCAGAAGGGCTGAGAAGTCAGTCAATAGAACAGGCCAGGGAGGAAGGACTGAGCAGAGCTGCGCAGGGAACGAAGGGAGCATGTCAGGGACTAATGCCCGTGAGATGCTCTGAATACCCATCCAAGACTAACTCAAAGACTGAGCAGGTTTAAGTTACTAGCCACAATATTGACAGGCACATGTTGATTTTAAGCAGTTGTTCAGGTTGGTTATAAGCAGCCCGACAAGCCGGGGGACACAGTTCTCCCTTTCCCATGGATTTTTCAGCCTGGATGCTGATCCCCTTCCACACTGCATTTGTGTTGCGCATCTCGCAGAATTTCCACTGTTGACCTTTCTCTATTCCCTGGGATAAATTGCTTGGAGGAACAGCCTTTCTATACCTTTTTCTTTCGTTAAGATGTTTAAGTAGGCTTATTAAGTATAGCATTTGGACAATACCCAGGCAGCAGAGATGACCTCTTTTCTGTTAGCTAAACAGAAGTGCAGACGGAGTGCAATTATCTTTAGACTTGTAAGTGTTTCAGGGGAATGCTAAGAGGATTTCACAGTAGGAAATTGGGAGCTGCAGAAAAGGATGCTGCAGGTGAAGGCAAGTCAATTGTTTGCTCTAGTTTCTGAACCGTGTGTCTATCTTACTCGCTCAAATTCTCCTTGTCTTTCTTCAACTTTTAGAAGTTAATGGTATTTACGTTATGAGTGATTAGGAATGACACGTACAGAACAGCCAGTCTTAGCCTCGATTCCTATGGATTTTTATCCACCCACCATTTCACCACAGACCCAGCTATTCCCTATTGCCTTTCTGCCTCAGCAGCTCCAATTTCTGCTCTCACATTCCTGAAATCCCTGCTTCCTTTCGCATCCCCTAGGTGCCAGCTAGAGAGGCAGCAGGGTGCAGTGGCTTGTCCAGGGCCCGCTGGTGCTGGCAGGGCAGCCAGCGTGTGCACCGCAGCGTGGGTCAGCCAGTGGCGAGTCAAAGAGAGCAGCTACCTGCCCCGCTGCTGCTGCTGCCTTTCTTTTATGGTGACGCTCACTTGGGTCTTCCTTCTCTATTCAAGCACCAGTTTTCTAAAAAACTTTGGGGAATACAATGTCTTTGAGACATTACTGCCTCTTTTTAATGTGGCTGAAATTCACAGCTGGGTTGAAAAGTCACCGGAGAGAGGGCAGGAACGAGCATGAACTGAAAGTACAGTCACATATGCATCACTCTTTAGGAAGCCTCTAAGACATGCAGGACTTTTAACTTTCTCGTAGACAAAACCTTCCAAAATATGGGATTGATTTCCTCCTTTAGATATCACCTGCAATGTTTTCCTCTATTTGCTTCAAGTGGGGCTTATAAGTCCTGCCAAGTGATCTGTTCTGCAGTTTCTCAAGTCAAAGATATTATGCAGCAGGGATACAACCAGTCTTCTCCTGAAGGGGCAGCCTACGAACAGTGCAGATGCAGGAGGCCTTTATCAGTGTACCTGCAGGAATACTGTTTGCAGAGCCAGGCACAGTATGCTGTCTTTACAGCCAAAGAGGCTAGAGTGGGATTCACCTCAACTCATATTAGACATCTACAAAAGGTTAAATGAACTGAGCTCTGCAAGTGCCCATTTGTCTCCCCTGACTCTAAAGGGAAACTTGGGTATCTACCCTGGCTGCAAACATCTGCAGCATAAAAATCTAAAGTTAGGTGAAAGGAATCTCATCTTAGACTCCAGCCAGTAACTTCCCTTTCATTTTACTTCCAAGTAGCAATATTTTCAAACGGAACAATACAGGTAAACTTAAAGCAATATGGCAAGACATTATTAAAGCACAATCTTGCTATAAAATACATGGGCACCAAATAAATCTGTCCCTTCAGTGACAAAGTTGTCCGCGTTATCTTGACAGGACGCTATCATTCAGCTTGCGAATGCTGAAGTTCCAGTGGAGTAAGAGAACTGCACTTCATTAAAATCCATTTCTCAGTACCACTACTGCCAACACCATGAGCTGTCTCTGCAATTAAGAAAATGTAAAATGATCCCCTGCAGAGAAGAGTACAGTAGCAATGAAGGGAACAGAGTCAACTCCAACCCTAAGCCAGCAAATAATTTTCTTTTTACAGCTTCCCAGAAAGGACTTGGCAGGGGACACGAGCAGACAACGGAGCACAGTAAATTGGTGAAGACTTTATCATGAAACTACTTCTCTGTCACGCTGAAATGCATTTCACTGAACTGTACTCCACAAAAATAGATTTTATATTTATATATGGATGTATGTACATATATACGAATATGACTATATATGAATGCACGTATTTCCTTCAGAAATGAGTATTTTGTAAGTAGCTGGAAGCTTGCAGCTGTCGCTGCTGTCAAGAGTGGCCACTTCTGCCTCTTTGCCTCATAGAAGGAGCATTACTAGCTAGTCACTGACACCACTTACCCTGGCAAACTCTGAAGTTCAGTTCCACGATGTGTTTTTCTGCTAGATTCTCATTATCACACATTCTGATCTGCCTGAGGCAGCTATTAAACCTTGTCAAGTCACAGCTTACATCTTGACTGTGAATCATATCTTCTTTTAGCCCAAATTACCTCTGCATTTCAATATTCTGAAATAGATACTGTGCAATTAAAGCATTTTAAAAGCATTGACACTTACAGCAGTAACTCATTTTGTTGTTTTCTGTCACAAAAGCTATTTGTCTGCAGATACTGTATTATTATCATGGTTTTTAGTGCCCCCTTTAGTTTTATGTCCAATAAACAGCATCAATCCTTTGTGAAGACAATATAATGTTCTCAGTGTCAGAAGGGACTCACACATAACAGAGAGGAAAAATTGTCTTCGCCATAGCCTTAAACCAAGTAAGGCCTAGTACAATGAAATGAGAGAGTGGCTGAATTTCTTTCAGCTTTCCAAAGAATGGTCTAGAGAGATGTAGTTTAGAAAACTTAAAGCAATATAGAAAAGAGAAATACACATGATGTGTTTTATAAACATAAAGGGCCATGTAACAGCTGGTGTAAACCAGCAGCTTAACTTTCATGGCACTACACTAATTCCCACCAAATGACCATCTGGTCCACTTCAAGTGTCAGAAAAATCTGGGAAACATGGAAACCTTCTCAGTTTACCTCAGATATGCAAGATCAGCATTTATACTTTGGAAGTAGCTTGGTTTTACTGTGTACTGTTGTTAAATCCCACGTTCCTACTCTCTAAACAGTTCTTGCTGTCACTTCATCCTTTGTTTTCTCAGCCAATTTCTTGTCTGTCACAACATTAAGCCTCTTTCTAAGCTTTTGAGAACAAAATACAGTTCTTTTGGCCAGCCACACTTCCCAGAGGGCATAGTGGTAAAAAATGAGATGGGTGAACTGCTAGAACAGGGATTATTTTAACTCCATCTACACTCCCACACTGAAAACGATGAACCACTGCAAGAGTCCAGATTCACAGCAGTGGCTGGGTTTTCTTTGAAGATCTGGCCCCTGTATCAGAAGGGGGTTGGAGGCTACTCAGGTCTGAAGCCAAATCTTCTTGGCTCCTCTATCCTGCAGAAGAGATCACCTTGGCAGAGGTGGGTCTCAAATTGCTGGATCGCTAGCAAAACTGACTACTTCAGGGATTTCCAAAGGCTTCAGGGAAGTGGCTGTGTAGGTGTTTCAGATGGACCCTAGAGAATTTTCTAGCTTCAGAGCTGAGCCGAATCAGGGTTAACCTCCTGATGCACAGAACAAACCAAGTACTCCTTTGGAGGTATGCAGTACAAACGCAGGCACAGCTGCCCACAGGAGGAGGAGTTAGCTGGTTCCTGGTTCAAGTTCCTTCCACTGTTCTCCAAATTCAAAGTCAAAGGCACCAGGAGAGAAAATAGGTGCCATGACATGTCAGAAGATGTTTCCATCCCATTGCTTAAATTGGGAAGAAACAGACTAATTCAGGATAAAAGAGTACATGGTGTAAGTGACAGAGTGGGGTAAATTTAATACAGTGGAATCTCATTGAATGCAACTGTATTTTTCTCAAGTCTGGGATGAATTAATCCTTTACCCCCTTCTCCTCCAGGAACATTACCTCCTTTTTCTGCAGGGCAGAAGACCCAGAAGATCTTTCCTCTAGATTTAGCGACCGTGTGTTAAGCAACTGAGGACTGTTCCTTTCTGTCCCTTGCTGCCTGTGGCCACTCCCTGCTTCCCCAGCTTGGCAGGCTTCACTCTGTATTGCTCCTTCCACAGCTTCTTTCAGCTGGTCTCTCTAAAGCCTGTCCCTGGCAGCCAGCTTGCTCTCCACCTACTGACCCCATTCTGCCGGGGCTGCAGTCCTGTACAGCAGCTGTCTCAGCGTGGAACCACAGCTGGGGGAGGTAACACGGCTTTTCATTCACCTTCTTCCACCCTGCTCCCTATACCCACAGCCTCAGTCTAAGGACTTGGAGACTGAGCTAGCCAGGAATTTCCTACCAAAAGAATGCATTTTTGACAGAAAATTGCATTTTCATAATATCAAACCTAAAAGGTTTAACCTAGAACTGGTGCAGAACAAAATCCCTCACTGTTTCCATCTTTGTTTTTCTACAGTTCTTGTTCTGAAAGAAATGCTGGTATTTCTAGCATTTGTCCAAATTTAAAAAGAAAAATATCACAATTTCCCATGGACTACATATTCAAATTTTGAACTATTCTTCTTAGAAAATCTCTTAGAAGGAGTCAAGTCTTCAAATCTGTCAAGTCAGCATAATGCCACTGAGGCACAGCAGTAGAGGATCTGGTCCCATGATCTGTATCTCCAAACCTACTGTGAACTGCAAACCTACCCAGCTGTGCCGCTTTAAACCTGATCTCTTAAAGGCTTTTCTAAATTGTCACATCCTTCCCGTGCTCCATCTCAAAATGTGTTATTTGCAGATGAAACCTCTTAGTAAAGAGTATACCTAAGGAATAACAGCTATTTAGAGCTCAGTGTACTTACACAGTAATTATTTCTCAGTTTCCCACAGAAGGGGAGTTGCAATGGGAAACGACACTGGTTAGCCTGGGTAGTGCTCTGAGAGCATTTGCTACCATCATGAGACTAGTAACTCTCTTCCTGCAGTTTCTGAGAGAGAAATCCTGAAATAATAGCTTGACTGCAGCTGACTTTAAAGCATGCCTAATTATCTCACTCAATATGCACCTGTTACAGGTCTCAGAGTTTCTAGTAAATATTAAAATAATTTATCCCCTTTCTCCAATTTGAGGTTTCCAGGTTTCATTGTAGATCTCACAGCTTTGAAACTATGCATTCCTTGATCAAAAAACCCCCATGTTTACCATTACCAAAACAAAGGTAATATCCTGTCTCAGCCAGAGGAAATACGAGGTAATATTACTTGGGGTCTGAACATTTTTGAGTACAACAGTCACAGCTTCAGTGACAGTCACAGGGAATTATGAAATAGACACTGAAGAAAGATCATCACCGGAGGGATGCTATGGGCCTATAATGGGAATATAAATGAATAACATAAAGGTTAAAGTCCCTTGAAAGGTAGAAATCTTAGTATTAGCACAAGGAACCTTGAAGGTTTAAGCATCACCTCTAAAGTGAAGCACATGCAGTCATCTTAAAGCAAAAATTCCACCCCAACATGCCTTGGGAAAAAGAGCTTGTGACTGGCTTCTCAGCAAGCACTTATTAAAAAAACATCCCTGAGCAGATTCCCCTCAAACTGTTTCACAGTCAGGAAACTCTAAGACCACTGTTAGTGACCAACAGTTTTGCTATTCCTCAGAATTGTTGGTCTAACATTCCTCCCGCAATTGCCATGAAAGACTGCAGTAAGGAAGGATAGGTCCCATATTTTACGCATGCTGGCCCACCTGCATAGCTTGTATTTCTCTTTCATACATATTTTATTTTGTGTAATGAGATTTCATAGTGCAGAATGAATTAGAAGATACAGGCTATGCTGGAAAAGACAACATCAGAAAGATAGGAGACAGGACTAAATTAGCTGCCAGAACTACTTACGGAGGGCACCCAAAACCCTGAATAGATTTACTTCTGCTGCTTGAAACATTCATGCTCTCAGGATGGAATCAGATCAGCACTATTTCTTCCAAGAAGATCTTGACATCTCAGAATTAAACTACATTAAAACACTGGAGGAAGGTGTTAATTCTTTTAACATGTAGAAAGCAGCATCTGCAAACTGTGCAATTGCAGGCACATAGTGTGCCCAGAGATGAAAAACAAGAGCAGATATATAAATGGTACCACTCATCAGGGAAGCATGTCTCATGTGTCTTCTCAATACCAAGGGCTAAATAGCAAACTGTTCCAGTCACAAGCACAGCAGCCATCCAGGAGTGACTGACTCAGAAACACACTGTCTCCTTTTCAGTTCCCTAAACATATATGCTACATACTACCCTCAGCTCATGGCTAAAGCCACCCACTCTTCATCTAACACAAAACGTTAGCTCCGTTGTTCTCTGCTGGCTTTCTGTCTTCTGCACCCTCTGCCCCCTAATACTTTACAGACCATAGGAAGGTGATTGAGTTATCTTCAACTTAGTGCTGTTTAACAGCTCAAGGATCGTAGCAATCGCAGAAGTGAAACAAGAGAACTAACAAAAACTTGACATTATTTGCAAGAGATCTTGTGATTGTTCCCTCTCTGTCAGTAGCCTGCACAGATTGGAAGGAAGGAAGACAAAAAGGGAATCATGCTTAAATAACTGAATGCATTGAGAAAGACATCCTGAACTATAATGCTCACTTCAGACAGATGGTGAAATCACTGTGTATTTCCCATACACATTTGCAGCTAAGAGTTAAAGCTAATGATCAGGGAAGCGGACTATAAACCTGCCATAAACTCAAGGAACTCACATATATGCCAGCCACAAAAGCCCACCGACTTCATATTCAGTAGGTAATGGTGTAATTAGTTTGTAAGTAATACATAGGCAGAAACAGACAAACAATCAAAACCCCAAAACCTGTTCACACATAACAGACATTATTCAGGAGGCTATCACATTCATACAAACTATTAGTCTTTAACATTTTATCTTCATCCTGCAGTTACGGGGAGAATTAAGTTATTTCTAAAGAATCTTGCCTTTGCACCAATTTAGGAATATCACAATGCAGTGTTCTTCCAGCTGTAGACTACTGCTGACCTGGAAAAGAACAGGGCTCTGAGACAACTGAGAAAATCATCTAGACCATATACTCATTCCCACACAGCAAAAAATATTGTGGGAAAATAATAATCTAAAAAGTAGCTTAATTTTGGTTTCATGGCAGATAAAAAATATCATGGCAACGCTGCCTAATATGGCTCTTAAGGTAAGACAATCTTTCTATTTAAGAGGGTTGAGAAATGGAGAAACCATGCCTTCTTTTTTTCTGACCCAAGTTTCACCTGACAGTAACACATTTTTATCAGTAACTACTTATGTCTATTGATTTTTTTTTAAAAAAAAGGTCTATATCAAGTATGAATGCAGTGACATTTGTAACATAATAGACAACAGCAGACACTGCCTACGGATCAAACAAAGCTGAACAGGCAGACCCAAGATTTGAGCTACTCTTTCCATCTGAGAAAAGTTAGTTTGTGTCTCTGCTTTCTTCCTGTTAACCCTAAGATATTACCATCTTTTTAAAGATTCAGTACCAGCATTTAGTATCTGGGCATTGTTCTCTAAATTTCCAACTTCTTTTCAAGCACTGTATTGTAGTAAGCACAGATAACAAAATAAATAAATAAATCCTCATATGATTTAAATTATTATTTCTCCTTAAGAGTATGAAAATGTGTTTATATCCCATGAACTCTTAAATAAATTTTCTATTTAGGAACCTCTAGACGAATTTTTTCCAGGGTCTTTTTTTCTTGAGTGACAGAACCTTTTGTTAGTTTGCTGCATATGATGTGAAGATTGGAAGTTTAAAACAGTCAATGCCCAGAGATGATCACTGTAAAAGACTGCTGACAAGAATTCCAGATTGTTATTCTCAGCAACATCACCTCACTTTGAATGAAAACAGGAGTAATGTTAAATACTTGGCTTTCAGTTGGCTGCAAGCGTTGGCTGCAAGATACACAACTGTCACCAGGTGAATTCCAGTTTTAATAGTCTTCCCAGACTTAATCTACACAATAAATTGTAATCTGCTGCCTTCAGTGCTCAAATTTGTTTCTTTCCTTCATGAGTTCAAGGTCTATTGTATTTTACAATGCAACTTCATACATGATAAATTAAGAGGCACAAACATTTGACTGCACATCCAGGATTCTCTTCAGAGCACAGGAGAGTGCTTGGAATGTGAAGCAGTACACTCATCTGAATCTTTTCTTGCTCATCATTTGCAAGTTGTTCTACTGAATCTGGAACAGCCGCTTAAGGGCAGGCAAAGTGCCATTTTATGAACATGGTATCAGCACAGACTGCCAAGAGACTACGTATGGAAATCAAAGTTGCTCAGTGACAGCAGCATTCCGAGCTAGCAATGTCCAAGCAGCTGGGAAGGCTGATCTACCCTGCCTATTTTTAATGGGATGTGTCACTGGACCTAGATTAATTTCAGAAATAAAAGATACTTCTGCAGATATGTGAAGGGAGTTTCTATGACTCTGCCGAATTCAGATTTGTATAATGCAATAGTAGCATAAGGCTGGAGATTTCCTGGTCTTTTGGTGCGTTCCACAGGAAGCAGTGCTGGGTGCAGTTGCACTGTAAAGCTGGGAGGCAGGCGAGCCACCATGCAACAGCTAATGTGCAACAAGCACATGCTCTCTCCCAGACAGTGCTAAAGAGAGGCTACAGTTTACTCTTTTCCTGGTAGATCCAGATTTACACACGACAGAATATGTGAATGTCTATGTCCCATCATACTCCTGTTGAGATCAGTGGATATTCTTCCACTAGCTTCTACAGAAATCTGACTGGTTTAACATTGGTAGAGGGCCAGGACAAGTAAATCCTGTCCTGTAAATTTAGATCAGAAGACCACTTCTGCGACTTTCAGATTAGATCTACGTCTCCATTATAATATATCTGACTAACAGGATTTAGCCTTTGTATGCAGTTAAGCTCCTTGGGGTTACAACCACTTGATTCCTAATTCAAAAGAAGTAGGTGTGAATGCTCACATATTGCTTTATTGCACTGTCATAGCAACAAAATCCTCATAGCTGCAATGTCATTGTTAAGCCATATAGCAAAGGACAGCCAGAGGATGTTCACTGCCTCCACCCCCCTCAAAGGTTAATAGCACAAAAAAGTCCTGTTTCAAACACCGAAATATCCACTATTATAATACCTATTTCAGGACCACTGTTAACGCAATTGTCTTCATACATGTTGACAGATGTTATACATTCTCTTTAATGCCCTGTATTTTCCCCTCGTTTGATAAACCAGTATTACTAGTCAAACCTACTTCTTTTTTAATGGAATATATTTTAAGAAATATAAAAAGGAAGGCTGGCTAATAATAAATATGTTACAGGGGACCTCAAGATTAATTTGTGAAGTAGTTCCAGATAAAAAAGTGCAGTATTTGTAAACACATACCAGTCTGGTGTAATATGCTGAACGTTTGTATGAACTGACTTCTACATGCCACCAAAAAAAAATAATCAAATAGAACATAGTTTAGAACATGTCTTTTAATTGATGATGAATTTCTACAATACTACAGTATTAACAATCTCCAAAACAAATACCTGAATCTATAGCTCAACAAAACTTATAATCTTTGCAAATAAATAAAGTTATTAAAAGTATCATATCGTGTTATTTTCCTGTCTGTGTAAACTGCTAATGATAATAATGAGCAGCTGTGGTGCAGTTACATTATTAAGAATCTTTAAGTACAATTCTATACACGATATGCTTAGATAAGTATTTCTGTACTTACACTTTTACAAAGCCATCAACTGAAAGGACATAAAATACATTCAAGACTGAACAGAGAAGCAAGGGAGCTGTGAATAAAAAGACAACATGTTTCAGTTGATACAACACGACACAGAAAGTATTGTACATTTTGGAACTCAAAAGCCACTACCAGTTGCCCGTCAGAACTTGACAGCAAGTTCCTATGAGAGGTCTAGAGTTACCCAACGTCCAGGTTCTCCACAGTTTATCTTGGTACAGCCTTAAGTTCTCTTGTCAGACTTACTCACTTTTGTGACCCAAGAGTTCACAAGACAGGTCTTCTTAGTCTGGTAATTCATAAGGATGAATCACTTACTGACATCTATAGTCTTCAGTCCTACTGAAGGCAATCAAGACCCCTAGAACGGCATCAGCGGCACACAGTACCAGGCACTGAACCAAGAGTACCACTCACTATTAAGGTGTGCCGTCATGAAAGCAAGTTTAAGGAGCTATCCTTGGCAAATATTAACCTGCCATTTTAACAGCCCTGCAAAGCTTAGTAGGCACTAACAATACTGCAACTCACTTGAGCAAGAGAACACAGAGCTTTGCAGAAACATCAGGTGTTTGTTTCTTAAACAGTCATTGTAACAAACAGAATAAAACATTTTAATGGGCTACAGTTAATCATCCACAAAAAAGCATATGTTCAGCATGAATTTAAATTGTAAACTGGTAATAAATAATACAGTATCTCTGAGCACATTTAAAATACACATTATGAAATAAAATTGAATTTTCAGAAAAGCTTTCAACCTTTTTGTTCAAAGACACATTTAACGAACCCTTCATAAACAACTGCAGCCAGTTTGCCTGCCTGAAAATTTTGATTTATGAAGCCCTCCTGCCTAGTGCAGAACACTTATTTGTATTAACTTTCCTTCCTTTTTTTTTTTCCTAAGGCAGATTAAGTAAGAGCTGATTTCACAAAACCTGTTAATGTAGCAACTACCTTAAATTATAATTTATTGTAATGGTTGTAATCTGTTTTCATTCTAGTTTAGTAATTATATAAATACCCAAATATCCACTAAATTAAGCTACTGTGAAGACTGTCAGTACAACAGCCAGAGCAGTAGCTAGACCTAGATTTAAAATGCACCTATTTCTTTCTGGGTAAGTAAACGTAGGTTCCCTCTGGTCACAGAAAAGGCCTCCACGCACCTCCCTGTTAAGTAGTCATTGCAATCCGTCCATTAACATGAGCCTGGCTACATGTTACTTTCAATGGGAATTAGAAGAAGCACACCACATCATTTCTCCAAGGCTGTTTATTTTGAACTAAACTATTGAGAGCAGTGTGGCATAGCTATCTTGGCATACCACTATTTCAAGAAATACAGGCTTTTAGATAGCAATAAAATAGCTGAGTGGAGCAGAAAAGCCCTTTCTGTAACACACCCTTTGTGCACAGAGGTGCTCCCAGCTGATCTCCTGAGTTCCCTGTGCAGAAGGTATGACAGCACACTGAGCTGCTTCTCCTCTCACATCCTCCACAGTGAGAGGTGAGAGAAATGATGCCTATCAACTACTGTTCACAATGGCCTCAGAGACCCTCTTGGCAGCTAATGTGGAAGATGCAATTTCTCAGCGTTATATTCCTTTGTACTGCCCATGCCCTGAGGCCAGGATCTGGCCTCTAGACATTCTGGGCAGAGCTGTGAAACTAGGCGATTCACCCAATCTGTCCCAAACAGCCTTTCCCGGTGGGAACAGTGTGTGAGTGTTGGGGGGAACCTCAAGAAATCCAACTGCTTTCAGCCAGAGTTTATAAAAAGGACAGTGTGTTAATGTGACTACCAATAGTAGGAAATGTCACCTGATGAAAAGGAATCTCTTTCCAAATGCCTATTCCTATGTATTGTCATTAAAAAAGCTTCATAAGGTCATACTCCGTATTAATCCATTCCAGAAGGCATATATATCACAAATAAGAAAATACCTTTATATGAACAATGTTAGAGACTACATCAAAACACTAAAGACGCTGATGTTTGAATACATTCCTAATCTTTCATAAGCAGGAGGATTTCAATGCTTTAGAAAACTAGGAATATTGCAGAGAGGAAGACAAAAAAGACAGGTGTCAAAAAGAAGTTGGAAAGAGAGCACCATATGAAAATCATACTTAATCTTTTATGTCCATTTAACAAGCTAATTAAATGTTTCACGATGTTATATTGAAGTCTAAGTAAGCTACCTAGGATAAAATCCTGGCCCATCAGAAGTCAATGCTGAGAGGATTTTACCTGCAATTCTCACTATCTTTGAGAAGATATTAAAACAAAAGGTATACATTGAGGCTTCAGTGAAAGGCTTTAATACAAAAAAAAGAACTGGAAGAAAAAAACGTGTTGCTTGGTTTTTTTAAAGTACATGCCATGTAAACTCATCTACATGGCAGTCTCTCTGGCCTGTGAAACATTAAATGCAATACTCTAAGTAAATTTTAGCTTTATTTTTATTCATTTATCAATTAGCAAGACTCTTCTGTAGCTGTGAATGACTTAAAATTTTATCGTTACTTTGTACACTGTTGCTTTATGAAAGTGCAAACCCAAGATTTTAGCACAGTGCTGTATTTTTTTCATGTCACATGTACAAAAGGATATAAAAATAACTCCTTGATTGACATATGATAATATCCTTAAGGCACAATGAAAACAAATATAATACAGTATTATAGTGCAGGTATTCCTTTTATTACAGGAATAGTATCTGTAGGATACACTCATCTGATTGAGGATTTCAAAATCACATCCATAAAGTACCCAATGCATTTTCAATGAATTGATAGCTATGGTCTTCAGTGAGCTGCCCTGACAGTAAAAAAAAGAGACACAGAACTTAATCTAATCTTAGTTACTCATATTTCATCACACTCTCCTGCTTGCTAACTGAAAAATATTTCTAAAAACTGCCATGATGTTCCTCATGGATCAAAAAGCAAGTGAAGTTTATAAAACAGTACTCTAAGAACTTTGGACAAATACAACTGCTAGTCTGAACATGTGTAACAACTATTTTGTGATTCAGTGTTGTAAATGTAGTTTATATTTTAAACTTTTAATAATTTTAGCTGCATATAAAACAGAGAAGTAAAAAGTTAAATTATAGCACCTTGCATGAAATTTCCTCTAAAAAATACGAAGATTATACCTTTTAAAATTGTAAGAAATACAACTATTCTATCTCAAGTTCACTATGCACCTGTCATTTAAAAGGAAACTAATTTACATGTAATGAAGACATGCATAATTATCACAAATTTAAGGCACAAAATGGAATTTGAAAGTTAGGGATGTAGTAAATCCTTGCTTTTTCATCAAGTTACCAGAAAAAGGTGTATCTACCATTTTCAAAAAAGCTGTATTATCATAGAATCATTGAAGCTAAAAATGGAAACTGCCTATTCAAGTATGTCGTTCAAACTCTTGCCAAAGGAAGATTATTTTCCACTACTGCATTACATCTAACTTAAAACCTTCCAGGAAATTGTATGTGTTGATAAACACTACTGTGTCATTCCATAACCCAACTGATCTCATTGGTAGGATCTTTCTCCTGATATTCATTGGATATTTACCTTTTTACAAATTTATGTAATCTGTTCTAGTTACGCCTTCATACTTAGAAAGGCTCTTTAAATGTATTTGTCACATAAAAAATTATACATACTTAATGACTCAATCTTTCCGACTTCTTTCTCACTTCAACTCATTTTGTTACTGTTCTCTGACTTTTCAGAAGATTGGCTCAATTTCTCACCCCTGAGGTACCCAAAATATAAGACCATACTCCAAAAATTAACTCAGCAATCACAGGGAGTATTCTGACTTCCAGCTGCCTGATGCAGCTCTTCTGAACATACACTCTTCTCTTGACATTAGTGATGCCAGAAGCAACTTTGTTGCCTACATTATCAAGCTTCTTACTACATTATTACATTTCAATCTTCTCTCTCTCCCACTAAGTGTCCAAGTTTCCTCAAATGCATTACCTTTTCTCTGACTCTTTTAGGCTACATCTAATTCGTTGGACCTCTCCCACTCAGGTATCATATAGTGCAATGTCATCTGTAACTTTTATTAATATAATGTAGATCCCTCTTGCAGATTATTGAAGACATTAAATAGAATTAGGTCAACACAGTATAAACAATTAATGGGGAGGGAGTAATTAAAATTGCACAATGGGATGATTCAAAGCACAATTTGTATTTTAAGATGCTACTTCAAATATATATTATCCCACTTAGCTATTTATAGGAAGTTAAATGTCTCACCATAGCTACAGTTTTTAAATGCAATACTATAATTTTTCTGCATACATAATTAAATGTAGAATAGGAAACATACTGACAATCAGTCTTCCTCTGCAAACGAGTCCTATTCCAGCCACTGATCAGAGAAAGGTAGGCACATCAAGTCTACTCCTCAGCACAAATTTTTAACCAGCTGATATTGTATCTATTATTCTATATATCTTTAAAACTACAAATGAAAATACAGAGAGATCTAAATTTGCACTGACAATCAAGAATTCAGCTCCTTTCATAAGTCTTTCTGGAATTCTACTGTGTGATCCTGTAATTCAAAGAATGTTGAACAACATGCTAATAGTTCTTATAACTGGAAAGGTATTATTTAATATAAAGCTTAAATAACATTTAAGCCATCCAGTCTATGAAAAACATCATTAGTTAATTTATGCTCTATTTTCCAGAAGACTCACTTTTAGTACAACTTATCAACTCTCCTTCTGTTCTTGATGATGACTACAGGTCATAACAGAACTTTCAGAACAGAAAGCACAGTAGCCAACTACTCCAATTCTTAAAGCTATTTGTCAACCTACTGAAAATAAGAAAATAATTTGTCTGAAGAAATGAACAATTAAAAATCCAAGTCAAACCAAGGATGAAAAGGTAAGTCTGAAGATATATTAATTGTAAAAATAATACAGTCCATGCTATTTTATGCACAGTTGTTTATTCTTGTTCCATGTTTTAAAACTTGGGACTCAGAAAAATCACAGGAAGTTTTGCTTTTTTACCCTCTTTTTCCAGTAAAAGCACCATAGTTACACGGCTTGATTCAATCGTCCTTTTCTACAATCACTTCTCCATGAAGCACCCTTCTTCTCTGCCGCAGCATGTGGAAGTAGAGTTGTGGAAATACTTGATCAAAGCATAAAAGAAAGCAAATTAGATGAAAAAATTAAACAGATCACATAACAGAAAAATACAATTTTGCAGAATGATGAACTGAGGAAAAATTATGGCACATAACACCGCAGTTGGTTAAGGTAAATAACAGCAAGTCATGAACATTGCAGTGAATTGCAAAGTAATTGCCCAAAAGTCAGACAAGGCCCCCTGAATGTATACCCCCTGTTCAAGGAACTTCCCTCCAACACTTTCTTTGTATAAACAGGAATTAATCACTTTCTGGCAGTGCCTGAAGTCTTCAAATCTATGCTAAGGTCAGCATGTTTGAATTAAGACTTTGAGGAGGATACAAATGTACCCTACTTGTTCAAGTCTGAAGTGAGAAGCTCCCTCTCTCCTGGTACTCTGTAATCTATTATATTACTGTCCTGCTGATACATTTGATCCTTATATTTAATGGATAGAAAATCAGATTTATCCCTGAAGCATTAAGTTATATAAACAATTGTAAAACTGTTAGTAAGTTATGATAGCTTAGGACATTTTTTACTCACATTGAGCTCTCTCATTGGCCTTCATGATTTCTTGTGACAAAAAAAATTCACAGTGAATGTGCATACTGTGGAAATCCATGTTTAAGGTCAACTTCTTAAACAAATACCTTTTATGGATGCAGATCACAGACCCTTTTAACTTCCAATTTTCCTGCTTCTCCACGCCTATTCCTAATCTCTTGCCTTGTTTTTAACCTCATTGTCCAGATTATCTAAAATACTCTATTTGCCTAGTTTGGTCTAGCTCCATTCATGGTGCTATATCTGAATCAGGTTGCTTTCTCCTTGTCTACACTGCTCAGGTACCAGTGGGAATAACACTCGAAGTGAAAGACAGGTAGTCTCTCTAATCTTAGCTCCGGTTAGCCAATTGTTCTGTGCCTTCTGGTATCCAGAAGTACAAGGACGATCTGATTAAACCAGGGACTGAAGTATGTTCAGAAAGGTTTGAGGGCTAGATTTCTGTGAAAATGAAATCTCAGCAAATATTGCTTTACGTTTTTCCCAAGCATGCTCAAATAGTGACTTTCAGATGCAACACGTAAATGGATATTAATAGCAATAAAAACAAGGCAAATCTCTGGCACAACTTGCAGGACAATTTTTAAGCCATTGCTTCAAAGCGGCAGAGGCACTAGAAATTCTCAGCGACACAGTTACAGACATTTCTATGCATAAGCAAAAAGTTTTTTTACTTTGTCCAAGTCCTAGAAATGTTTTTAGCATTTTCACTTAAATTTTTTAAGACAGCTTATGTTCTGAGGCAGATAACAGCATGGAAAATCTCAGTCTAACCAACTAAAGCACAGCAAAGCTTGGAACAACAGAAAGTAGGCTTTTATAGTAGAAAGTGTTCAGCAAATTTAACTAGAGGCAGTGTTTCCAGCATTGCTGATAATTGATTATTATGTTGTTTGCGTTACTACAGATAAGTAATACTTACATGGCACATAGGAGAACATGACAATAATAAGGAAGTAATAGTAGTCAAAGGAGACATTATATTTGTTGGGAAGTCTCAGTGAAAACATTCCTGTTTTCTTCACATAAGGTAAAGCAGCATATATGGTTAGCAGTTCACCTGCAACTCCAGCAGGATACAAAATGATAAAAAAGTTGTATCTGCATTAAAAAAAAACCCTTGTGAGAAACACCCCATGAATTTAAAATTTCCTCTTGCTATTATTAGTGGCACAGCAATGTATTCCAGTAGTTCCTGCACCAAAATCGAGGACCACATCCTGACTTGGCACAGAATACCAGTTTCAGTGACTTTGGATAGCATTGCTTAGGTTTACAGAGAATGCATTCCTCAGTCCTTTTATTTAAAAACAGTGAAGTATCAGAAAGTTTGTATGACTTTCTAACACTAAAGAGTAATAAAATCTGCAAATTTGTAGTCTCCAATTATGACTTTTTTTTAAATTTACTGGTCTTGCTCCTGTTGTCACCATCAGGATTCAGACCAGGACTGGATCCCAAATTCAGATGATCCTACATATCTTTGTAACAGTGCACGCACACTGGGTCAACTCTATGTATTATAATCTCTTTGAAGATAATGAAGACATTGAGAAACATCAGAAGCCTGTTTTACCCACTGCCACGTGGGAAATCCAAATAATATTACATTTATCACTAATGGAAATAAAAAAATAAAAGAAAATGAGAGTGCCAGAAATTTATCAGATCCATTTTAAAATGGGAAGAAGATGCTCAAATAAAAGGTGAAGGCATTCAGTTTAAAGAAAATGTTGTTTGAATGCCGTAGGCCACATAGGTGGTGATAAAATGAAAAATGTCATCAATAGGGTTTGTGCTGTCCTTACGCATAGTGCCCCTTGGAGATGCAATTTTTCCTAAGGAACAGCTCTTGAGTTCATGCAGGGAACAGCAATGAGAGCCGTTGCACAGAGAGAAAGGGGCAATGTGCACTCCACGACAAAAAGAGATGAGATCCAAAACAGCAGCAACCAAACAAGAAGGGTTTCTTCCTAGGAACAAATGGGCTTAGAGGACTCACAGGTCAGAGAACAGGTTAGGGGAGGTACAAGAAGGAACCAATGCCATGACCTACACACAGTTTGTCTCTATGCAGTGAAAAAAGGACCCCAAAGTAAAAACTCTGAACTAAAATTTAGAACATACCTATTCCATTAACAACAGACAGACAAATCTTTTACAATTATAAGCTGAAGATGAGAAATTTCCAGCTCCGTTGGGGTACTGAATTTATGCCCAGTTGTGCTGTTTGATTATCCATAAATCTTGATGGGATATTTTTGACTCTATGTAAAGATAATACATCTTCAAATGTTTTGTTTATAGTATATTTCACCATGTCTCTGCTGTGAGAATTTCGGTTTTCCCTATTGTCTATTATAAGGAAACAAAAATTCTGTTATTCAAGATACGCTGACTTGGTGGCAAAAAGTGTATCTGTCAATGTAGTACTTTCTGAATGCATTTCTCTTTCGGAAGCCTGCATAAAAAATTATTAATGAAACCAGACCTGATTACTTTTAAGTTTGCCATTTAGTGCTTAAACATAACCAAGCCTACCACCTTAGGTATTAGCAAAAATATAATGTATTATAAGAATGGACATAAACATCAGACATATCAAAAAAGTGCATTAGAAGCATCAGAACTGCATTATCTATAAAACAAAAATAAAGGAAAATAAACACACTGTTTTAAATAAGTCGTCTGCAGTGAATGTAGGTTAGATATTTTCCTTCTAACAGTGTAAGTCTGTCTCTTACATTTATTTTTCAAATTATGGCTACAGAGACTATTACTCTTCCAGTTAAGTCTCCTGATAAACATACAGTCTCTGTAATATATGTGACCTAGTGGCCAACCTTAAGTATGCTTCAAAATCAAAGCAGTTTTGATATGGAACACACTTTTCATGTGCACTAAACTAAGTCAGTATTTAGCTTCACTACATGGATATAACCTTACAAAAGCTCTGATAAAGCAGAACTTCTCATAAAGTAATGATATGCATACAGATTGAGTGACAACAACTCCCACATTTTCAAAGACCTGAAATCCACAAAGATGAGCACAGGTGCTTAATTTTGGACATTGTATTCAAAAGCATCTTAAGGAGTCACACTGTAAGTTAAAAGATGACTCCAAAGATAAAGGGAAAAAAAATTAAAGTAAATGAAAGCAGAGTTCAAACCGTGAGAGACAGAAAGCAAAGAACAAATCACACCCCAAAATCTCAGCTAAAATATTTTTAACATTTTAAACCAAGTAACAATGATCCCAAGTACAGAAAGCAACCGACTTGCACTCTGCTGACACATAACCAAAGCTCAAACATCTGCTCTCCTGTGTGTTAGCTCAGCATGCGTGAAACTAACATGCACAGAACCATGAGAAACTGAAGTGCAAGACATCTCCACCTGGCCCATTTAATGAAGTATGGCAAATGGTTGAGCAGGTTGAATGTGTAGAAGGAATATCGAGTAATCTCTGTCACAGTCCATACGACCAGAAAAAGAATAACGCTCTCCTCATTCTGGATCTGCAGAAGTATAAAGAACCAAAACTTTCTTCATCTTTAAGCTTCTTTTCTGTGCAAACTGCAATAGACTTCTGTTTAAGATATACGGAACAGAACTAATATCTTGTAAAGAAAGAAAATTTTGGCATAAAAGTGATATGCTGAAACCATTACCGTGTACAGTTCTTTATCATATGTATTTACTAACATAGACATTTTGCAAACTCAGCAATCTTTATCCATTATGCAAATATAAAAATATAAACCCCTGTAATTAAGCTTATTCCTCCTTTTTATTCTCTACCTGCATTTCACTATGCTATCTAACCGTCTCCCTCCTTTTATTCGTGGTTGATTTACTTGTTTATTTTCTTACTTCTCAAAACAGCAAGGAGAAAACAACGCTACAGAAGATATGTTCCTTTCATAAACAGTTTTTACCCATTCTGCTTTCACTACTCTGTCTCCTAGACTTCCTCTTACTTTTTATCTTGCTTCTTCCTCACCATATAATGCACGTCTTCATGAAACTTTAGTCAAAAGGAATTGCTTAGTATAATCTACTAACTGGAACTTGGCTGCAGAAGATCAAATTTGGCAGGCTTCAGGGAGCTGTAAGATAGTTAAGGAGCTGGAACACAGATGGATCACTAAATTAAGAGTGTTTGGTAGAGCAGGAGCTTTGGGTAAACTCACTCAATCCCATTTAAGTTTTAAGTTCTGAGTCATTAAACTGCCTCATCGGTAGGTAGCACATCTCTCTGCTGTTTCAAAACATTGGTTCTTTTTTACTCTAAGTGAACAAATAAACAAAAGTCCCCAAATACAAAGAAGGCACATGGGGATCTATTACAAACACTACCTTCTGAGAAGAATTACACCCAAGTAATTTTCTTTTCTTTAAAAGGGGAGGAATTTTGTAATACACTTCCATGCCTGAAGGCTGAAAAGCTCCAGGGATGTCTGTGAAATAAAATAAAGTAACACAAGTTTTGTTAAAATTACAAAAAAAGGAAACAATTTTTTAAAATAAAATGCAACACGGTGATAAAGCTTAATACATCTCAAAGATGCTGAAAATCCACAGCTCTGTCAAAAGTCAAGAAGAATTATAAGTGCTCGTCATCTCATAAAATTGCACCCTCAATGTGTCAAAGAAGGTGCACTTTTAGTGAAAGGATCTCACCAACATCACAGAAGAAAAGGAGATATAAAAATACTGCCAAACTCACAAATAGCAACAACTGAATTGCAAAGACATCCAAACAAAAAAGCAAAGGTAAAGACAGAATTAGGCTGTTCTTCGCCTCATGCAACAAGAGACAAACATTGATAACCCAAACTTGGATTCATGTCACAGTGCTAAATCCAAGCAGAAGAGCTTTAAGTAAGTATGCAGAGAATTCCTATCTGTTGCCTTGCAAATCTCCAGTCAAGTAGAGATCTGGGTCTGGCTATTATCACTAACATGCCTCTCAGTACCTAAAGTCACCCTGAACATTCATGCCTGCTAAGCAATAACAGCGCGAAATACAATCAGACATACATTCAGATGTATTTTTTTATTGGACACGGCTTGACCTACTGTACTGAAGATAGAGGAAACAAAAGAAATTACCAGATATGCTAAAGATTTAATCCACTGCAGATAATAACAAAATGGCAACATGCAGTGCTATTTTCCAGCATTCATGTAAATATTCAAAATAAAAAACTTGTTAATCTTTGACACATTTTCCCTTAAGGAAAAAATTAAAACACTTAGCTTACAAGAAAAAAAAAAAAGCTATGAAAAGCCTATTCCACGCTAAGAAAAGCGACAGTTAAGGAAAAGATGAAGCGTAGAAAACGATTCCTCTGTGAACCGAAACAAAGGGATTTGACAACTGAGGCAGGTACTATGATACCCCATCAGCAGAAGGGCATATGCCATCTGCTGGTGAGACAGTTTAATGGCTCAGCTTTTTATGTTTAAAGAAATTCAGGAGCACAGACTCAAAATCCATCATTTAATTCTTACATGCCCTTCACAGAAAGCAGAGCTCAGAAACTGAACTGAATGTCCTGTCTACAAGCTGTAAGCAGTCTGCTTGTTTCATTCTTCTAACAAATCACTCGACAACCACCTACAGCCAGGCAAATAAACTATTGTCATTTATACAGGACCTTAAGTGTCACTGTGGCATGCTGGATGACTTGATATTATTTTTAATGAAAAAAATGCTGTATGCATGCCATCAAATGTCAATATTACCATAACATTAAAATCTTGAGAAGGTTCCTAAAATAAATTGCAGAATCACAACCATATTTATCTAGGTAAAATCAATTTAAGACATATTTTCATTTAGATTAATTCAGTAAGTGCTAATTTAAGTTTTTGAAAGGGAACTGGTAACACTGTGGTAGATTTGCCCGTAAATAATAGCAGTAGTCATTGATCTCACTTAGGCAGACCACAGCCGGCACGATGCTGAAGACAGTGCTGATTCACAGCTAAGACCTAGACTCAGTCTCCTGGGTAGAAGCACATAAATTCCATCCCATAACCCCAACTTCCAAGATCACACTCAAGCATGTAAGTATCCTCTGTAGGAATGTAATTAATTTTTAAATTGGCCTTCCTTTTGAAATGAGAACTGTATTAATAGCTTCTCCTTAAAAACAATCAAAACACAACTTGCTCACGCACATACCTGTTTTATACTATGTGCAATGAACCACACCATGAAGATTCTTGAACTCACTTGGACCCCAGTCACAAGCACAGATGTGCGAACTATTCCTTAAAAAGAGAAACATGTTATCTCTGTTCCACAATTCATGTTTTAATTAGTTACAGGAGAAACTAAAACAAAGAACTCACCAACTGCACAGTGGACTACCTGTAAATAAAAATAAGTTGGAGGTTACTGATGTACAGTATGGTACTATCTACACTATAAACATGGCCTTTTGATATTAATATAAACCTAGGCTTAATTCTGAAGGAGAACTGGTTTTTTGTCTCCAACAGTATTTAAAAGAAATACACATCAGAGCCCTGGCAACCAATGCTGTGATGGCTCAGTATCTGATCTGTGCCAACATATGAAAGAGATTTATTTTCCTAATTAATTGCATATATTACATGTTTAGATACTTACAAAGCATTTATTTTTGCAACTAGTAAGCTTCCCTTCCATTATCTTATTCAAAGAAAAATTTTACAGGACAGTGTGGAGAGAGTCATATAAGGGATGCTAAACGCATAGCAAGTTTAAAATGTTCTGTATGCATTATGGATTAACAACTTTATTATAATTTTGCCAATGACAGCTATGAAGCTTCAGATTTATTGTATTTTCTGGTCAGTAATGTTTAGCAAATGTAGTGCTTTTCATTATTTTGACAGATTTGAGTAGAATTACTTATTGTGAAAGTTTAATAGCATAAAAGCCTATACACAGCTGGCCACATGATTTTAATAGTTGCTTGAACTGTTGTAGATGTTGTAGGCAGATTGAGAAAAAAAGTTAAAATGTATATAGGCATTCTTTGTTGTGCCTGGGAAAGAACTGTAAGTGCTGAATACACTGAACAGTTTCATGCCATAGATGTACCATAAACTGAGACCACTAGTGCATAGTTGGCAAAAGTCATATTATTTAAAGAATACTTTGCACAACTTGCACAGACCCTGTTGTAACAGATTATATGGGGCATGTGAATGCAGTCTGGAAATAAGCAGAAAGAGGAAAGGCACAGAAGGATAATGAGTCCAGTATAAGGAGTAAGAGGGAAGCTATAATCTTCGGAGATGGAGATGAGGTATCTACTATGCTAGAGGGTTGATCTGCTGGCTGGAATGCCTTCAGAGATTTTGCCTTTTGAGTTAAAGACTCTCAACTCAAAGCAGTTCCCAGGCAGTATTTGATTTAAAGAAATATTAGAATTAAGTTTGAAAAAATGTGCCTTTTTTTTTTCAACTAATCACCTTGCCCCCTCAAAAAACCTTCATTAAATAATAAAGTTAAAAGAACTTTACTAATATAATATTTTGGTATTAAATTCAGGTTAATAATGTGTTTTGCCTATGATATGCAGTGTCCAGTAAAGCAAACTAATGTTTAAAATTTACCTCAAGCAAAGCAAATGTCTGGAAAAATTTAAGCGTCTTTTGAACGCTTCTGAATAAGCCTCTATGTGTTCCTTTCTGTATATAAAACCGCACCATGGCAATACCTAATACCAGCCACCTACAAAAGAAAGAGAATGGATACATTTCAAATTAGGATTCTAAAAATATCCATCCACTGTAAATAATTTAGTAGAATATTTTCTTCACAGAATATCTTTGCTTCTTCACATGTCAGTGTCCTTAGGAGATTATTAAAAATATCCTTAGACATCGATATTATATAATGTTATGTAAACATTACACTCTTTTATCTCTTTACTTGGAAAAGGATAATGACTTGTTTATCTTCTGAGCATTGACTTGAATTGAGGGGACCCCCCACAACCACAGGTCCATCAGACTTTTCACTAGCAGTGACTACATATTTTTACTATTAAATCCTCATGCATCTTTACTGTGAATTACTGTTATTTGAGAACACATGATGAACTTGGCACAGAAGCCACCATTTCGGGTTGCAGGTTTATACAAGTAAAGGACTGGAACCTACGCACATCGTTTTTATATTTGTCATGGCCCCTCAACTCATAATTTTCGGAACTGACTAATGATCTGAATACTTCTGTTTGTAATTGTCCAACTGAAGTTACCATTACGATTCAGTTTGCAAAAGTGTTGAGAAGTGATCTTTGAAAATCAGATTCCAAAGTGCTGACAGATGGGTGCTCTATGCTCCTGACTTCCAGAGGTAGGTATATTTAACTAGCACATTTGATGTTGTTGGCTAATTTTTTCATATTTTTTAAGGAAACTGAACAATGATACCAACTGATAACCCTTCCAATGTAAAAGAAAGTAACAGTATCTTTTAATCAAACTGGGATTTTATATAAAACTTAAATTGGGATCTCAAATGGAAATTGAGACTAAAAAAAATAAACTTCTAAACTGTGCATTGATCCCCACCACCCAGCCCAGACCCAGTACAATAACTCAAGGCATGCGCAATTCCTTCCACATAATTAATCCATGTTTATATAACTAAGATTTTCGCAATAGTGTACTATATGTTCCATCCTTAATGCAGAGCTATACCACATTCTTACAAATATCATGCTATCGAGATGCCTTGAAACTTCAGGTTTCAGTCCACAAAGACTAAGAAAGTACAAAAATTCTTTAATATAGGCTTATAGGCGTAATCAGAGCTATGGATGGCTATTTTGAGACTTAAAAATAAAAATACAAAAATTACAGTAACTTTAGCTTAATTTCTTGCCTGATGATATTGGGAACAATTACTCAGGCCTTTCATTTTACATAAAGCCATAGCAAGCATGCTGTACAGCGACATGAGCTCTGGCTAAGGAAGGGCCCAAGTGACAAAACAGAGGGGTCTGAGAAATACTCGGAGGCAGATTCAGAGAGCATATAAAAATTTGCAGAAATATTTATATAAACTTGGATAAATATTTAACACATCTCCTCTTCCTACACTCTTCCCTAAGCATAAGGTATTGGCTAACATTGGAAACGGGATATCAGGAAATACTGATCTTTGGTCAGACCCGTTCTGCTGTAATGCCATGAGAGTCGCATGGATCATGACAACCCTCTGTTCACCTCGGATGGCATGTACTTCAGTATCAGTCCCTTAACAACCCTTACACAGGGTGGCTACTGCTACGCAGTCACTTGGCGTGGCCCATTCCAGCACTTCATGACAGCATTTCAAACTCACATAGTCAGGCTTCCCCACATGGGAGGAATGATTCCCCTCCTTGATCGCTTCTACCTTAAGCCCATGAATCCGATCTGCCAGAGCTCCAAAATTTGCCCCCATGAGTGTTACTCAGATTTTATAATGGATTTTAAGTCTGAGTGCATTAATTTCAGGTTGTCTCCCACCACTGTGGAAACGAGGAATTACTGGAATATCACTGGTAGTCCTTCACAGCAAAGCTGTCCTGTTTTATAGTGAAGTGTTTGACAAGAGGAAGGTGACAGTGAGATTACATCCAGCTGGCAGCACGAACGGTGACAGCAACGGGTCTGTCCTAGCCCTAGCCTGAGAAGTCATGACACATCTAATCTAACAAGGCATTTTCTGCACCTCATTCTGTAACAAAAAGGTTGCAGAGAGAAGTGATCGCGGACTACACTCAGAAGCAAAGACTGCAAATATGTTTTTCTTAAATAAATTTTTATTTGGACATCAATTTCTGTAGGTCGATTTATTTAGTTGTCAGTGGCTTTGATTTTGGATCTCAAGAAAGCCCTTGTACTGAATATTGCAAATCACCAGGAAATTGAAAATACTTTCCATAATAAAGGTAGCATTTCCAGTTGGAACCTTCAGTAAGATTGGGTACTGACCTGCCATTTTAGTCCCTTAAACCTTTGTTAGAAAGAAAGATAAGCTGCAATTTTTTATTAGAATGGTTGTTAACATGCAATTATGTATTAGTTTGTTAAAACTCCAGAAACGCTTTGCTATATTGCACCGTCTGGACAAATACACTGTTCTTGTTACTTATTTGTCCTGGGTAGTGCCCCTGTTAAGTATTGTTCTATTTCAAATGTTTATTTTTTTCTTAAATTGTATCCATAGAAGATTATAAGAATTTGTTCCTATCTCTTATTTCTCTGTTTCCACGCAAAATATGCAATTTTGCACATCTTAATCCCTTTTGGTATTAATGGAAGATGGGAGAGAAGGAAGTTGGAGATACTGAATCAGCACCTAACGTCAAAACTAACACAGTTCGATAATCTTCTACGGACGTATAAAAGTTAGTGGCAAGAGTCAGCGTTCATTAGCAAATTCACACATGGAGCACAAGGCTGGGAATTCTATGAGGTAACATTAACCTGCCAGCTAGAAAAAATTTACGAGTAAGAGCACTTTTCAAAAGGTGCTGCTGCAATATATGAACAGACTTGAATACGTGTTCAAGATCCACAGATGCTAGTGAGAAGAAAGCCGTTAGGATCGTATTCCTGGCTTTCCGCATCAGTGCTTGAACTCCTGCTTCAGCTACAGCGTATCAGTTTTGCTCTACGGGGTTCAAATGGCAGAGTTCACCCACTGGTAACCAAGGTAAAATTATTCTTATAATGAATGTCAGCCTAGAAGTTATAAAATTGTTCGTTGTCAGGGTTTTTTTTAAGCACGTGGAAATTAATAGATTCCCCCCCCCCCCCAAGAGTTAGTGAACAGGACGAGTTTTGGAGAAGTGAAAATATGTGCTTCAAGCACTAACAACGTAAGCCGGAGTGCTCTTATGATCTGTTATTCAAAATAAATACCCACTTTCCTCAAAGCAAAGCGTCGCAGTACGGAGCACTAGCTCCGTCGAGCCCCTCGGGTTACTACAGCTCTCTCCCCCTGCTCATCACTAAATGCCCGCTGGCTTCGGAAATTTCTGCCTCGCAGGGAGCCGGGGCGAGCTCTGCTCGCTTAGATCCAGGGCTCACGGACCTGAACGAGCTACCCCACACGGTAACGCGGGGCGTGAGCTCCCAGCGACGGCCGCAGGCGGGAACGGCCGCCCGGGACGGCCCGGCCGAACCCCCTCGGCGCCCG
>NW_010972436.1:7778989-7779422 GCF_000737465.1 Haliaeetus leucocephalus
CGCCCTGCCGCCCCGCTGAGGCGCCGCGCTGCCGGCCCACGGCACGCCCGCGCCCGCTTACCCCGCGGTCATGGCGACGTTGTAGAAGATGAGCCAGGCCGTGGCCAGGGCGCCCAGCCTCCTCTTCCTGCCGTTCTCCTTCTCCTCCACCGCGCCGTTGCCGCCCCCGTCCTCCTCGCTGGACGCCATGGTTCCCCCCGGCCAGGGAGCGAGAGGCGCACACCCGCGGGGAGGAGGGGCTCCCTCCGCGGCGGGGCTGAGGCCGCGCTGACAGCCGGACCTCGCGCTGTCCCTCACCCCATCTGTCTTCCTCGAGGGCCGCCGCCCGCCGCCAGCTGCTCACACGGCGCTGCGCGCTCCTCCCACCTCGCAGGGGCTCGCCGGGGCACGCCGGACCCTCCGGGGGCGGGCAGGGCCGCGGCCCCCGGGCGGG
>NW_010972436.1:7779464-7788993 GCF_000737465.1 Haliaeetus leucocephalus
GGGCAGGGCCCCAGCCCTCACAGGCGGCCCCCGGGCGTCAGGCCGCCGTCCCCTCCCGCGGGAGGAAGCCCCTGGTGGGTCGGCACCGCGCCTCCAGCCCCGCCGGTGACCCTCGGGAGCGTCGCCCGCCCCAACGGAAGTGACAGAAAACAGCACGGTTCTGGAAAACACAGAAATGTGCGTCCGGGGTTGAACAGCTGGGAGTCTGGTCAGAGACCCAGGGGTGGGAACATGCCCAGACCCCCGCCTCAGAGGCCCGACAGCCACCTGCCGGGGGTGCCCCGGGGAGAGGCCGCCTGCCAGCCCGGCAGGCCTCCATGAACACCACCCTCGATACGCAGGGAAGACCAAGGCCCGCACCTGAGAAGGGGGGAAATTTCTTCCTAGGGCCTGCGGAGAGCCCAGCTGGCAGACCGAAGGACGACGTTTGAATATGCGTGTTGTCGTGTAAGTCTGCTCCCTGCGCACACGCGGGGGGAAGCGAAGCCAGCGCAGGGAGTGTTGCTGGGACTAGCTCTGGAAGGGGAGGCAGCCTCAGCCCGAGCTATACTGGTGTGACGTGGCCCTTCAAAGGTGCAGGCTGCACCCGCCATCCTGACACCTGGCTCAGTCTATGCTAGCCTGCGGATGCTGTTCACTACTTTGGGCAGTGTCCATGTAGCCTCAGGCTCCTCGTTTCCACAGCTAAACATGGTGACCACGGCCATTCGGCCCAAACACCTCCAACACAGGCATATACAGACAGAAGAATTCCAAAAGTGGGTCAGGATGTGTCTTTGAAAAGCTACTTTTTCAGTCCAAAAAGATTTCAAGAGTCCAAGTCTACCTCCTGTAGGATGGGGTAGGTCATCTCCATGTTGAAAACACCTAGATCATCTCAGTTCACAGGCCTTCAGGTAAAAGGTAAGTAGACGTGCCACGCAAGAACTCGGTCTCTCTCCCTCTCCTCGCCAAAGCACACAAGCAGGTGTTCAGCTTTCAGCCTCAAAATACACACCCACTGGCAACAGCAAATGTATAACATACGCATGCAAAATGAGTAGTTGGCAAAACAGCACCATGTGTATGCTCGTAAGATTCTAGTAACTAATGATATTATGTATACACAGATGCTTTTCATGTTCAAGTAGTCATAAATATAACCCACTTGGGGAATCAAATAGTTAAAAAATCTAGACAAAAGAATTTACACACAGGATTGAATGACCTGATTCAGAAGTTCTTGCCAACCTTGGGCTTCAGAGGAAAGTGCAGGAAATTATGCAGTGGACAAATATGGGATAATCTGAACCTAAATTTCATCTCAGTGTGACAGTTATAAGGTGGTTTAAACTCTGTAGCTTTCCAAAATATTTTCTGTGTTTACTGTTTTAATTCTGGGTATTCCTGCTATCTTTCTTACACCTTTTTTTCCACTCAAATTTCACTTCTCTCTTCAAACCGTTCTAGCTTCTTGGCTTTGTCAATGCAGTGTTGAAATAGGTATCACAAATTAAGCACATACTATGGGTAAAGTGTTTTTTTGTCTCATTTGAATTTGCCAACTTATGACTTCATTAACTGATGAAGACTTTCTAATTTTAAATTATGATACATGGAGGAAGGCATGACCTGATCCCAATTCATAATATTGGTGGTGACTTTTTAATCTACCTATCCTTTGCCATTTCTCTCTTGAGATTTTTCCAGAGCAGATTTAATGGAACAAATCCTGTTTGCGTTCTGAAGTAAACATTTTCCATTTTTAAATCCCTCCTTGGATGTTTTCCATGCTTTTTGCACAGATTTTTTTGAAATTTGATAAACAATCTTTGATATATTCTCATTAGAATTCTGTATTACTTTACTTCCCACTATTTATTTGCTCAAACTTACTGATTTTGGATGCACAAATTAGCTGTAATGATGACCAGGTTTGTCTTCAGTTGATTTAGTCAATTAAGAACTGATTAGTGAGGGTAAGTAGCTGTTGTGGTTTAACCCCAGCCAGCAACTAAGCACCACGCAGCCGCTCACTCTCCCCTGTGGGATGGGGGAGAGAATCAGAAAAAAGGTAAAACTCGTGGGGTGAGATAAGAACAGTTTAATAGGACAGAAAGGAAGAAAATAATAATGATAATAATAACAATAATAAAATGTCAATAATAATAATAAAAGGATTGGAATATACAAAACAAGTGATGCATAATGCAATTGCTTGCCACTCACCGACCGATGCCCAGTCAGTTCCTGAGCAGCAATCCCCCCCCCTCCTTCCCCCCAGTTTATATACCGGGCATGACATCACATGGTATGGAATATCCCTTTGGCCAGTTTGGGTCAGGTGCCCTGGCTGTGTCCCCTCCCAACTTCTTGTGCCCCTCCAGCATTCTTGCTGGCTGGGCATGAGAAGCTGAAAAATCCTTGACTCAGTCTAAACACTACTTAGCAACAACTGAAAACATCAGTGTGTTATCAACATTCTTCTCATTCTGAACCCAAACCTTAACACTGTACCAGCTACTAAGAAGAAAACCAACTCTATCCCAGCCCAAACCAGGACAGTAGCTCAATGTTTTTGCTCTAATACTGTGGGGTTCATTTATGAGCATACAATTCCTCTGGCTATCACACTACCCATTCACTCAATTGAAGAGAAATTTCTGAATATCTTCATAATCCTTTTTGGATTTGAATAAACTAAACATTTTGTGTCATTTTCAAGTTTCGCCATTCCACACTTGTCTGTATTTCCTGACCATTTATGAATGTATTAAGCACAAAACTTATTGCAGAACTTTCATAAACACCCCACTGATTTCTTTTTGCCATACTAAAGAAAACTTGCTCTTTGTTTCTGTTTCCCATGTTTTGATCTATGGAGATATTTTGTTCCTTAATCTATAACTACTTCATACCCTTGATAGTTCCTGTGTGACAATTTTTCAGCAGCGTTTTCAAAATGTGTTTGTTTTGTTAATTTTTTTAATCTGTTTTTGTAATTACATGTTCCAGGAATTGCAATAAATTAGTTGAAACGTAATTTCCTTTTCATAAGTTTTCTATTGTTATTCTTTTAATCATGATTTCTGTCAATTTACCATGTGTATATTTGTGGTTTACTAGTCGGTATTTTCTGAATCACTGTAAGATCCTTTACTTAAATTTGATAAAATGTCAGCTATTTTCAAAGCATTAAGTACAGTATCTGTGCTTAATTAGAAATACTGTACTTTTAGAGTGGCAAAATTATTTCATCTAATATTTCAACTCTGGCTAGCACCTTTTGACCCCCCAAATCCCAAAATTATTCATAAGACAGATTTTGTCTACATACAGAAGTGTAGTCAATGGAACTGAATTATACATTTTACATTAATTAGTAATTAATTATACATTAATTGCATTATCTAAATCAGCTTTTTAAATCAATTATGACTGCTTTATCAATTTAGCTCAACTTTGCTGTTGTTCAAGTACGGTCTGAAATCAACCTTCCTAATAAATTTTAAGACAGTCAGATCAAGATCTTTTGTATTGTAGGTGAGCACATCATTATATTTCATATTCGTTCTCAAGCTTCATAGGCGGTTCTCCTTTATTCACTCTAGTTCCAAACCATCAGCAGTGGTATACTGTTACTACAAAAATGAGTGGTTTTCCTGGCCTTCTTCATGATTGATATCATCTATGTGTATTTATTTTCTAGGTTCCTATGGCACAAGTAGATATTCAATACCTTATAAAGCCGAATGGGTTTTATTTCCTATTTCCAGAAATACAAGGTGAGGCTTTTACAAGAATTATTTTTCTCATGCAGTGTTCTATAATGATTTTTTTTGTTACAAAATTAAGCTATCCAATGTGGGAACATTTGTATGATATGAAAAGTTGTAGTGCTCTGAAAATAATATAATGACTTATCAGCTACACTATCACAGGGGAAGGTCATCTACTATGAAATGCTGCAAGAATTACTTATTATGAGCCTTGCAGAATCATGAGATCAGCTTTATACTTCAGAATAGTTAAATGCCAGATGATAACTTAAAATCCTAAGGAAGGAGAATCTGTTAAAAAAATTAACAACTTAAATTCTGCTTGTCCTTCTGCCCTGTCTTCACTTAATGCTCCCAACACACTTTGCAAGAGCAAAATGTTTAGACAACAGACTTCTATAAAGTACTTGCACACTATTTTAGGTTTATAGTATGTAGTAATCAGTGATGTATTCAAGGATAAATGCAAGTAAACAGAATTTAGCTGTGTCTAAATTGAACAACACAGTGTCTATGCACTTTTTGTGCTTTCATCTGGGCATGTATATCTATTATTCTATTTACTACTCTAGGAATAGGACAGAAGATGCTTTCAAAAGACATGGTGTAGAATGGATTACGTAAGTCTTGTGGAAAGAACTAGAAGATGTCTATTTGGCACATCTGAAGCAGTTGGAGTTTTGCACTGCTACTGCAAAATAAATGATTCATATTAAGCCTCTGACTGTACAGTTCAGTAGTCAGCGAAGGAAAACAGGTGTCATGAACACAGGCTGAAGCGGAAGTTTATATTTCTGTTATAAAAACATGAAAATTCTGTTGTGAATATTTAGAAGTCTTTGTGTGAAAACTTGATTCTATATTCCTGAAAAGCACTGGTATATTTATTTTGTGTTCTGAAAAGGACCGGTTTGTGATGACCTTGTGTATTGTTCCATTTAATCCTCTGCAGAAGCAAAACTATAACCCAAACTGCAGTGTTGAAGGACACACACACATCTTAAAGGGAGATGACTACCCTGCTTATCTGAGTTTAGTTTATCCAAACTCAGTGTACTTTTTGCTATAACAGACTAATTGGACTCTGTACAATAATTATTTTCTTTATGGGATATTGTGGACTGTACCACTGTTTAACTATCCTGACATTTTGTTGCATTGCTCAAGGCTTGGATAGATTTATGTATAGACCAGTCCCACAGACTGTTAATCTGTGCAGTTGGCACCTTTGCACACTACGCAGACTGGCTGTGTCAGGAAGCCAAATCCACTCTAATGTTCTAATTATATAGATATACATATAAAATGCTCAGTAAAAAATCAGTACCTTTAACTTCAATGGTACTGTTCACATGAGCAAAGTAAAGTACATGTTGAAAATTAACAGCTAGCATAAGTAAGATATTCTTAAATTCCCTTCCCTATACCATGTGATAATATAAATGTAATATTTTTCTTAAATAAAGAACCTTTGCTACCTTGCCAACAGATATCGGGCAGATTTTTCACAGGGTTTCACAAAACACACTTCAATAATATTAAAAATACCTTCTGATTTTCAATATATTTCAATGGTAGCTTGCTTGCCTAAGCACTACAATCTCTATAGAGGAGACTGCTTCCATTATTAGTTTCAGAGCACACACAATGTTTGCTTGTTACTTAGTTTTATTTCAAGGACTTGAGTTAAAAAGGGCTCTTTATCAAGGGGGTAGTGTTCCAATCTAACTCCTGTTATGGTCAGTGGAAGTATTTCTCTTTTCCTTCTTAGGAGAGTGTTGGAGAACGAAAAGATTAATTTTAACCTCATCACTGGTTGAAAACTGGTCTGAGTTATCAGCAAGAAAAAGTGACCATATTGGGTGTAGTCAGTTTGGCCACACTGAGAACAGGTGTTCGTGCCAAAAAAAGCACTAGAACAAATGGTTCCCTGCGGCAGTGTCAGGAAGCTGGCACAGAGTGATGCTCCTGCCAGCATCCCCGGGGAAGCCCAGGCACCCAGAGGTCCCAGCAGCCAGCAGCTTCCAGATTATCTGCTTCTTACAGGTACATCACAATACATCACTAGAAGCTTACTAAAGCAAATAGTATAAACACATTTTTGTGTTTCACTTTGGTGAACTTGTTATCCAAAATCATTTAACAAAACTGCAGTGTAAACATATGAAATATTACTTCATGTGAATTAGTTTGCAAGTACTGCTTTGAATACAGAAAGATTGAGGAAGATACAAACCCTTGTTTCTGGCATCTCTATGTGCATATATTAACTAGAATGTGGCACATTATAATTTTTAACGTGGTCAGGGCAAAATGAATTGTTCTATAAAGTTTATTATTTGAATACTTGCCTAGTTCTAATGTTACATAGATTTAAGGGAACTCCAGGTATATGCTTCACATAATCCTACTTGCATACTTCATAATATTAAGGCCAAAAAGACAATGAAATAATTTTAGCATGACTCCTTGTGTAACAGAGGACACCAGACTTACTGTATTGGTATGTTTCATACATTCTCTTTACATAAGGAAATAGATAAGAATACCATAAGTAAGCCATGCAACTTGGACACTTGCAAAATATTAGGACATGTACAGTAAGATTATAGATGGGAAGTAAATCACTGTAGTCCAGTACTTAGAACATTTACATGTGGCCTGTGAGTGGGATAAATTTTGTCTTAGTCATATCATTGCATTGTTATGCATTACAGCATCTTTGTATGCCATCCAAAACATCTTGTACTTGCCCTGTCAAAGACAAAAGCTGTGATTAAATGGACTGCTGGCACTTTCTCTGTTCTGAACCTTCCTCTTTTCCTTTGAGTTTCTTTTCTGCCCAGCTTCCAGTTCTGAAAGCAACGTACACAGTCAACTATAATGAAAATGTAGTTAAAATAGAGGTCAGTGTGACCAATCCCTTAGACAACTGTTGATCATCACATCTGTCTCCTTCCTAAAAGTGTGCTGGCCTGACTTTTTCCTGAAGTTATACACCTTATCTTTACAGTGCAGCCGCTAGCAAACTAATATAATACTCCTCCAGTAAACTGGAACTAATACTCCTCCAGTAAACTGGAACTGCAGTGGAGTTCTCATGCATGGCCATAGTGTTCTTGTCTTCCTCTAAGAAATAAGCTTGTCTAATGCAGATGTGTGTCAGTTGAGTGATTGTAAAAAATATTAGAACTTCCCTAGCAGATTGTCATTTATAAGTTGCTCTTCCTAAGTACCCTTTCTTACCAGAAGACTATAGCGAAATGGATCATTGTAGATCATCAGAATCCAGAACTAACCTTGGTATGGATAAACCCTCATCATAATTTTAAAAATAAATAAAAAAACTATATAAAGAAACAACAAAATTAAGCAGTTACTTAAGCAAATTTAGAAGTATGTTTAGAAGTATCTGAAAAACAAACAGTACTATATAAAAAATGAAGTGTGCAAAGAAAAAAGTGTCTGTACTAATCATCTGAGATTGTTTACTTTGGACAAAAGTAGCACATATTGTTAAAAACCACCCTACTCAAAACTTGCTATAAAGCTGTCTGGAGGCAAGTCCTAAGTCAGAGAACTGTTGGGTAGATAAGCTCCTCTACAAAATCAATAGAGTCAGACTGTTGCCGAGGCCATCTTCAGAACGAGGTCTGAAATAGAACAGATGAATAATCCCCTGGACATGCCTGTTTTTCTTGACCCAGTCTGGTGAAGTACAGTCCCCAGCTGTGCCTTCCCACCTCTTCACTTGCCTGGGATCTAACTGCAAGGTGAGTCAGATGAGTGACATGATCCAGCAGGGAACTTTCTGCAGTGATGTAGTTTTCGCTGAATCAGCTCATTGTGCAGCCACAAATGAATTGGATCAACTTCCAAATCTAATATGAGAAATGTGGTGGTAGCACATAGTTGTGGGCACAGGGAGTGCAGAGTATCATCAGCTGTACTTACCCTGAAATTAGATGCGATTTGAGACTGTACCTTTGAACTAGATTCCTCACTTTTAGATAGCTAACTTAGGCAGCACAAGTCCCATTTAAAATGCAGTAGGAAATAAGACAAACATTTTGAACTACATCCAACAAAGGAACCTTAACACACCTTTTTTTAATAGCATACTCATTATACTACTCACACATAAGGTGGAAAAGCTGGTTTCTGTAGCCATCTGTGTCTGAAAGGGCAAACCCCACTTCAAGGAACAGTGCTCTAACTACCACCCATTGCTGTGCCATGGAAGAATGCTAGAGCCATGGGACGGGGAAAAGAGGGAGATACAATATAATACAGAGTATTCCAAGGACTTGTGTACTTCACACCATGTTCAACAAATAATTTTTACAGAAACAAAACATGAGCCATGACTACAGTGCTTTAAGATGCTCCCTGAGTATCTTTGACTCACTCCCATCAAGACAAGTAGACTACCTTTTTCAAAATGATGAGTAGGTTGTTGCCTGGGAAGTAAAGTTGGGTTGGAATCCTTTCAGGCTGAAGACAGTCTAAAACCCCAGTTCCCCACATCTCTTGTGTTTGCTCTTACTGCAGGACTACTGCATAAAAGCTCTGCCGGTTTTGAAAGGATTCTACAATTCATTTCAAAACCCATCAGAGGGAAGGGATTAAAAAGGAGGGGATAAAACAGGCTCTGAGAACATCTACCATATGTCTTTTGTGAACGTAATGGGGGATGATGAATGGTGAGGAGGTAAAGCATCCTCTGAGAATATCTAGCAGATGTCATTGAACTGAGGCAGAATCCAAAGAAAACACGCAATTCCTTAAAAGTAGACAGTCCTGAGTAGTAGATCAATGCTGACCTGCATCAGCTGCTGAAAACAGTTGTTGTGGATAGGGAAAGAAGCAGAACTCAAGATCCTGGAAAAAAATTTAGTGAAATAAGGAAATACCTAGTGACTGTAAATCCCTGTGGGAAGAGGCTTGGTGTGTGGTTTTCATTTGATGTGTCAGAACTCTGCCTAATGCATGCAATCACATTCATTATTGAGCATGATTAGTGCTATTGATTGCATCTAGTGTTTCTGCACTGCAAACAGCGGTAGTATCTTTTTTATTTCTTGTTAGCACTCTTGTGATGTGCCTGCGTTGCTCTTTTAGATGTCTGCGACTCTTCCTTCACGTGTGTGCATGTGCCCTTTTTTGCTTAATTTGCGATCCAGCCAGTTCGGAGTAATTAAACACTACTATAAGTCCTTGAGGATAATGAGTTGAGTTTTATGTGACAGCAGGAACAGGCAGAACGTGTCATATCCTATGAGTCAAATCGTTATCATGGGATACATCCCACTGAAGCCAGCAAGGTACGTGTACAAAGTGAAGCAGCAAGATACAACTGTGCAAAGGTCATGGCACATTCAGGCTCCTGTGAACAACTGACAGCTACGGATCTCAACAGGATCTAAGCGTGGAGAAGTGGTCAGCCTCCCATGCCATGCTGTGAAAGACACCATCATAAGCACCATCCTGCACCTTCGCTGTCAGGCCACCTACTTCAGAAGCATGACGGCATTAACAATAAAAAGGCTCAGTCGGCCGGATGTATAGGGAAGCTCTGAAAATTTTCTATAGGGAGCGAGCGTGTCTGGGCACGAAACCGACTCACCTCCTAACTCGGGAGGCACGAAAGAGCTCAGCAGAACTAAATAAAATAAACTCCCGCTCTGAGCCGCCCTACCGGCCCTAAGCTGCCTGGCCGGGGGCGGCGGGACACGCAAGGCTGGGCAGCAGGGGCAGCGCCGGTCCCTCCG
>NW_010972436.1:7789142-7847564 GCF_000737465.1 Haliaeetus leucocephalus
GCCTGGCCGGGGGCGCCCCTCGGCAGCGGTGGCTGCGGCCTGTTCGGTGACAGCGCGGGGGCGGCGGGGGCTGCTGCGCGCCCTGCCTGGCTTCCTGGGGCTGCGAGCGAGGGGGGCGAGCGCCGGGGCGCTTGTGGGAGACGAGCGGGCCTGCTTAGCAGAAGTAACGTTGCAGCATAGCAAAACAAGTAGCGAGAAATGCTTGTGCTGGAGCGTTGCTGAAAGGATGAAAAGTGCAAAAGCACCGTCTACAGTTGCTTCGCAGACGGGCACGAGAAAATTGTCAAAGCGTTTTGTATTCAGTGCTTTAAAGTGAATTCCTGTGGGAGCTTTCTTTTTCGCTTTCAAGTGAAACTTGACGTGCTGCGATCAGGTTTCATCCTTACCTTGCTTGTTCCAAGGCCAAACTAGATGGAGAGGAAATGTCTGGCTTTTACTCGACAAAAACCGTGCTTAATGTTGATGTGCCCAAGCCGAAGGTGAAATAACACATAGGCAGTTGAAAATTCGTTTTGCACGTCTGATTTGTGATTGCATAATACGGTTTGTTTCCTACCTGCTGCTGACGTCTGTTTTACTTTGAGTGATAAAAGCTTTGTCTGGGGAACAGCATACTATGAAGGGGCTTTTTCTCATATTTGAATAAGTACCCTCCACACCCACCCTAGATTATCTTCTTACAGCAGTATAACACTGTATATGTTTCTTGGAACTAAAGTCTTTAGTAGCCTTATACTTGTGATACCTTTCAACTACAAATACGTTTCTTAATGTTTATCCCACTGAAGAAGACAGGGCTCCAGTTCTTCCAGCTCTTGGAAAAAGATCAACTCAAAACTGTTTGAAAAGTATGTAGCTTTCGGGGGGCGGGGAAGGGTTAGTGCGTAAACAAAGGACTGCAACACAAATTCTGTGTATGTGTTGTCAGGAATTCTTAGTCTGTTGTATCTTAATATAAAGCATAGCTCACTTTTCTTCCCATTTTGAACAGTTAAGAACACTTTTGCGCTGAAGACTGCCCTTCAATTTATAATTTTCTCAGTGGCAAAGTTGGTAATGACTTATTTTGAAAAGTAATAAATAATTTTTCCTAATTGTTTCCCTGTCTTCTAGTGTAATTGGCAGTTGAAAATGAGGAAGAGATTATTGCACTGCTTGCCAATTTTCCATGGACCATTAGAGGTTTGAAACATTGGTGATATTATCTGTGAGAATGACTTGAACTAATAAGATTAAAAAGTGATAGCTGAGGTTCTGGCAAATGTTCACTTGTCTGCTTCCTAAAGCTGCTGTCTAGCAGTGAAGATCTGACTGCTTGAGTGGGTTTCTGTAGAGCTAAGTCTGATAGATGTGCTTGTCAGCACTGTAAGTTTCATAATGCAAGGTAGTAGCACCCAACTGTTGCTTCGGTGGGTTATTTGCTGTTTTCTAGGTGCAGAGGATGCCTTACCTACTGTGCTTGCCTAATAGATATTTTTCAAAAGCATTGTTCTGCATACTGTATGAGCACAGGGAAATAACAACTCAGTCCCAAATTGTTCTTGGAAGAGCAGGTAGTGGGCAATGGGCTAATTTTCACCAGTAAATACAGCCTCTTTCCGTTGGCCCCTTTCATGGTGTCCTGGGGGAGACTGAAGGTGCAGCAGACTGTTCAGTTGGTGGCAGCCTACCTTCAGGAGCCTTCTGCCTTTCTCCATCACTTAGCTGGATTTGTGCCAGGGAGATGGGAATGATGAAGCCTCCTGGAAAGTGTCCCTGGGCCCTTCTTCCCCGAGGCCCCTTGGGAATGTGCTGTTATCTGGATGAACTTCTTGGCAAGTTTCGTAAGATAACATCAGCTGTAAAGTAAGCTCTCTTGTTGTCGGGAAAATTCCAAAAGTTGTCAAGCAGTAGTGTTATTTTTCAATTTTTTTTCCTCAGAATGAAAGTTGAGTGCTCTGCCTTTGTTCTTGCCCAGCAAGAAAGTTTTCTTTTGCAAGTCAGATTCCTGAAGCAGGAAAGCAGTCAAAAGCTAGTCTTAATTCATTTGAATTTGGACATTGGTGTAGTTGTTAGTGTTGCTGTGATAGCTGTGCATTCTGATCCACTAGACAGCTAGTCAGTACTGTGTAATAGTTGGAAATGATTTTGGAACCATTTAGGATCATGGATTGCAGAGAACACATCTGGAACTAAATTGTTTTCCATTGTTTTGAGGAGCATAAGTATCTAAGTTCAGAAGGAAAAATTTCCCAGTTTGTCTGGCCAGTCATCAGCATTTGGCTAGTCCTGTTAGCATGCTCTGGCTGTGGAGCCTGTTCATCTGTAATAGCTTGCCATTTAGTGTCAACTTTGTACAGAGATTTTGAGGGGTGCACTTCTTCTTTAGGTGTCGTTGGCAAAAGAATGTTGTTTAAGACTACTGTTAAACTAATAATATTAATGAATGCTTTAAGCTGCCCAGAGATTTGAGGAAGTAAGCCATTGTCATCCTCGAAGAGTCCAAATCTCTGGATGAAGCCCAGATGCTTTTTGTTTCCTGAACCCTCTTTTTACCATATTTAGGAATATTTCAACAGGAAGGGATGCTAATCATTGGTGACACAAGTTGGTGTGGATTTTCACAATCGGGTCTGGGAACCTTTGACAGTGTGTCCAAGTAAGGAACATCAATATTGGAATTTAACAAAAGAAAAAACCTTCAAAAGACTGGACTGCTGAGGTTATAATTAAGAGACTAATCTTCCATTTAAGGGGTTAGATTAATGGTGTTCTTATTAGTTTGATGGTAAGTCTGTTTGTGCCATATTTCACAACCCTAATCATAAAATTACTCCCAGAGAAATGCGGTTTTATCTGTAAGTTTGATGCAGGCAAAATAATGGTGAAATGTGCTTTAAGAACCAAAAGACTGTCTGCTAATCTGTCATGACAGGCTAATTAGTAATGTAGCAGTGGTTAGGCAAGGTTTGATGAAGAACTTAACTGCTGAAGCAGTTCTGAAGTGTCATTTAGATGTTATCTCACAAATAAAATCTGTAACTCTGGACTTAATGTAGTGCATACTTTATTCTAAGTTGATGTCAAGCATTGTGAACTTAATCTATGTTGTAAGAAGAGAACTGGAAGAACTTTTTACTCCCTGCTCTAAGCTTAATATTTCTGAAGTTTTATAAGCTGCAATAAATACAGGTTCTGGTATGAGCTGTCATAAAATCACACATGATATTAAGAGGAGGTGTTTAAAAAACACGAGGTTTTTTTGCATTCTTTTTCTCCCTTGTGCCTTCGTCCCTTACTGTGCATTTCTTGCATATGCTTTGAATGTTAGACTAGTTCTCAGCGTAGCTAGTGTAATTGTTTAAGGTACCACAGGAGTGGGAAGAAAGAAAAGATGCAGGCTTACTATTTACAGTAATAGGAAATTAAGCAGGTAGTTTAGTAATGTAGTAGAACTGTCAACCTGATGCAACTTGCAATGATTTTTGCCATGTTTTATTAACTATAGCAGTTATTGATCATTTTATGCTTACAGCTCTTTAGATATTTAATAATACACATGAATTACATATGATTGTAGGTAAGTAGGAATGTTAAGGTACCACAGCTCATAGTTTGATGTATTAGAATGTAAGAAATGCTTTGACCATGATTCCCATGGTGCAGTTTCTTGTAATAAAATACTCTTGCTATTTAAACTCATTACTCTCTAGGTTTATCCCCTTGGTTAGTCAACATCCTCAAAACCATCCAATTACATGTCTCTCTGAGCTAGGCTTTTCTCTGTTTAGGCCAGGTTTGCCAAAAGGAGGGAAAATTGTTGCAGAGGAGATTCTTGACCCTAGGTAATTATGGAGGCTGCAGACTGTGAGTTACTTCTGGCTGCAAGGGAAGACGAATTACAAGGATTGGTTCGGCTTGTCATGAGGCTGGCACTTTTTTGCCCAAGCTGGCCTACTGCTTTCTCAGCGTTGTTTTAGGGAGACGGATATTAACTGTGAGCTAACAGGGAGGCTGAGTGAAAAATGTGTGGGAAAGGAGCTATAGCCACCCCCTTTTTCAGTTATTTATAAATGTTTATGAAAAACAAGAACTTCTCACTAAAGATACCTTTGGTGTATGTTCTCAGTGAAAAATGGCAACACTGACAGGATAAAAATGCGTGGAATACCCCTTCTGTATAATAGCCAGCAAACAAAATCTTTTTCAGTAAAGGAAAGATTCATTCTGCAAATGAATCACCAGACTCAGTTGGGCTATTTGAAGCCAACATAGTGTGTTCCGTAGGCAAAGGAGTTTTTGTAGACTGTACTTTCCCAGTTAATTCTTTTTCTTTCCTCCTAGGGAAGAGCTGTCATTTTAAGTGCTTCCCCTCATTTCAGATGCGACAGTGTGCATTACAATATAAAAATTCAGAGGGATCAAAGTAGATCTCCAACATGTAAAATCTGTTCCTCTAACTGATAACTTGTCATATCAAATATACATTGTTATTTTTAAGTCTCTTGCTGATCTTCATTCTGAAATGCTGCTTCTACTGTGGCTTGGTTAGTAGGGCTCTGCAAATAGATCCTGGCACCATTAATTATTATAACATGCCTGTGATACACCTTGTTTACAGAGTAATCATCATCGTTCTCATGTATCTTGAATGTGCTCACCTTCCTCCTCTGTTGTAATATTTCTGGGTGGAAGGTAGTTTGAGTTCCATGGATTTGCCATAAGACGTCTAAACATCTAAATTATTTTTGCCCAGCTTGTCATACTGTTTTCAGCATTGTCTTACCAGATTTTGAATCCTTTTATCTTCATACTGCTCCTTATTGAGTTGAGTGATGTCTATCTTGGCTAGGCTGCCTCATGCACGGTGGGATCCTACGTAGTCTTCTGAAAGACTTCTGAAAGAATGAGTTGAGGTGGCCTCATGTCAGCTCAGTCACCGCTGCTTGCTTTTGCCTTGGATCAGCTAGCAGTGCTTTCATGGGACACCTTCTACAAGTGCTCCCATAAGGACTTTTTAGGAATACTGTAAATGAGGATACAGTTAAACTGAAGAAATTGGTTAATGGCTTTACTGAAGTTAATGGTTGAACAGGGAATTCTAGTTTCTTTCTATGGTGTCATTGGCTGTTAGAGGCTATTTTCAATCTTGTCTAAATGGAATCTCGTTGGACATATTTTTCTGTGCTGTTCTGATCATGCTAGTGAAATGCAGAGTGGTTAATATTAAAGCAGTATTTGTTGTAGAATGGGCCAACAAATGCATTTGTTCATTTTATTTGAAAGACAAAAAGAACAAAATTAATTACTTTTAACTTCGGTGTTGTAGAATGGTATGTAATCAGAATTTCTTGGCAAGTGACTGCAAAAAGAAAGAAAAATTTGCAATCAGTTTCAGTCTTTCAGGACTATTGAAACTATATTTAAGAGATGAAGTAGTTACATTTATGTTTTTATAATGCTTTGGAATTTTAGTATTTGCATTTCTATACAGAGTGGGAAAATTATTTAGCCTTGGGAAGAAAACAAGACTTTCAGTGGGAGAGGGGGAGTAAAGGCTGAGAGGAGTTTTGAATTTTTTGTTAATTCTGTGGTGCTTACATTGATATCATGGATTTTTGAGGATTTTTTATTATGCTAGAAACTGGTTGTAATTTTAGTCTGTGAGTGAAGACTTTCTTTAGCCATTCTTTTGAAGTCTTTCTTGTAGCCATTCTTTTCTTCGTAACTTCAGTATTTCATTTGAGAGATGTGCATCTGGGGAAATGGAATTATGTTCGTTAATGTAGTAAGAGCAAATACCAACTAGAATGGTTATAAACATTAGTTTGCTAGGATATTCTGATAGTTTTTACTTGTATTTGTTTTACCTGCTTCAAATTATGTACATTTTAAGTGTTGGGTTTGGGGGTGGTTTGATCTGTTTTTTTATTTCTTGAAATTCTAGCTAGTTTTAACATCTTTGAGACTTTGTAGCAGAAAAATAGCTCAGTCCTAAGATTGGATTTTTTTTTTTAATAAAAAAATAAAAATCTAAAGCTTAGGAAGCTCAAACCTGCCAAAACTGTCCTCTAAAAATGTTGTTAGCAGTGAGTAGTCTTTGTTACCTTAAGAAATGTATCATGCTATTCACTGCAGTATCCCAGCATTGATGAGAACATTTACTTTTGCAAAATTCTAGTAAGTTGGTAAAATGCTATTGTTAAGTTGCAGAACTAAGGCAGAGAAATCAAGTCACTAGCATATATTTGCATGGAAAATCTGCAATATTTATATTTCTCTTACCAGCACCTAAACAGTCAACCACTAAGTTTGGCAGTGGCTTTTTTCAGCATTATTCTTCTGTCTAATAGTACTTTATAAATCTGATGATAAATTTCTTTTAGGAAAATGATGAATTATTAGGAAATTATTATTTTTTCTTCTGAGAAAAGTTTGCATCTTCTGTCCTAAAATGATCAACTGCAGTTGTATTTTGTACGTAATAGGGAACTTCAAATAGAATCACAGTGCAAATATTTTTGCTTTGGATATAATTTTTAAATAATGCACAAAACCAGAGAAGAAAACAATTTTATCGATGCTCTAATCTTTTTCAGGTTTGTGTAAATTGGAGGGAAATGGGACCTCAACAAAATTAACAAACTTTACAACACAAGGAGAGGATGGTTTATTTAGGTATCCCAAAAAAGCCCATGCAAAAGCCGGTGTACTTTCACCACAACCAAAGTATAGGTAAGGTAACTCATGTATTTAGATCTTTCTGGCCTGGCTTCTGATCAAAAGGTATAATATTGTTTCCTGGGTTTTTGGTACAGTATTTCAGTGAGACTAGACAGCGTGTATATTGAGGAGTGGTGTTTTCTTTAGAAGGCAGATGATGTTCAGGTTTGTATAAATTTTATTCAGAGGCTTAGTTGGAAAAAAAAAAAAGAGATGTTTGGAAGTATGAATTCAGCATCTAGATATTTCATTTGAATGAGGTCATGTTCTAGAACTTATTGAGAAATTTTGAAGATACAGACACAGATGAGATTTCTATCAGGAGATGCATTTTGCTTCAGAGTACTTTCTGAATTATTTGTTGTGTATGTGGTTTATGATTATGTTTGTGTGGTTGAAGCACCATTTCTGACTTGGGAGTTACAAAGCTGTAAATGGTTGGTTGCTGAAAGGTGTGTTGTGAGGAAGTACAACTAATGCTTACCTTATTCTTTTTTATGTTTTCCTAGGCATCTGCTTTTTTAGCTATAATAAGATATTAGAGACTGAATGTTGGGCAAGATGGAATTGGTCTGGCTCGGTATGATTAGTGTTATGAGTACAGAAGCAGTATAAAGGGAGAAGCCTAGTGATCCCACACTCTGTGCCTTGCAAAGTGGGTGAAAAATGTGATATATTGGTTTTGTGTGTCTTGCTTTTGTTTTAGTAATTAAATAAATTGTTGAAGTTACTTATAAAGGTATTCTCAGTTTGTGCAGAATCCTTGTTATTATTGTTGTCCAAAGAAGCCATAGTCCTAAGTATTCTTTTTGACTGAAACTATGGTGCTTACCACTTTGCATGTCTGTCTTTGTGGAATTAATGGTAAGAAAATAACTTTAAATAACTCCTAGAAAATTAAAGGTGAAAGTTGAAAACCTGTAATGGGAAAAAAAAAAAGGAAAATAAAACAAGTGGTTCTAAAATTTAAAAACCACTAATTACAATCTGAGGCAATGCAAGATGTTATAGTCTTGCACTGGTTAAAGTTCCTACATTAACTTGTAGGCCTTGCTTGCACTAGGAAAACAATACCTTGAATTTGAGTGATAGAGCTTTATGGGAGAGCGCTGTTTCGGAAAACTAGAGACAAAGTTCAATCATGTATACATCTGTGTCACATAGTCCTGTTTTCCTTTGTGTTTGACACAGCATTAATAAGTTTTAAAGAACACAGATTTCATGAAGGAGCTAGCACTGTCTTTAAAAGTTGTTTTAGTGAAGTCCGAAATGTTATCTGATCCTGGCTTGGCATTCACTAAGTTGAATAAGATTTTGTAGCAATGATGAGGTGGCGGGATAGGGTCTGAAGTAAACATTAATATTGCTGTGGCAGAATTATTTTTGATCAGAGATGGAAGATGAAGAACATTTCTAGTTTAAGTTATCTTCTATATCCTGTGCTAACCTATCCAAAGACTTTAAATACAAATGTCTGCTTTTCCGTCCCTATTGGAGTCCCTGTTGGTACTAAGATAGAGGCTGATGGTGACATGTCAGCTGTACCTGAAGGCTGGTCGGGTGCCAGCTATTGGTGAGGTTAAGCAAATACTGAATGTATATTAAGGTTTTTTTGGCTGTGAATGTGTGCCTCACATTAGAAGGGGAGGATTCATGGATTTTAAGTGATAGTAGTGCAAGTAATTTAACTTAAGTAGCTTTAAGTCATAATTTTGTCTATAAAACACTGATGCAACACAGGAATTTTGTCAAAGCATCTTTGTTGCTCCTGTTCCCAGAGTGGTGAAAGGTGATAGTTACTTGCTAATGCTCTGACAGAGTTAGCGGCCTTTTTTGTGGATAGTGTCAGATAGTGTGCTGCTAACATTCACAGTATGCCGTTAACTTTTAACTGCCATTGTTTAAGACAGAATTTAACTAAAAGTCTAGAGGCAAAATGTTTTTTCTCATGTCTTACAATTAATTTTATTATCCAAGGGAATTAATGGATGCTTGTTACTACAGAAGACAGAAAGTACACAATGAAACTGGGTTTCAGACTGAAATTTAGTAAGAAACTATCTAGTGTTTGTTGGTGGAGAAAATATCCTGACTAACAAGGGGGGGAAGGTGTTGCAAACAAATGGCAGTTTTTATACAGGACTAAGTTCAACTTCCAAGAAGGAGTGTAGCTGTGATAGAAAACTTATAATTGTACTTGTGGAAAAATTTGCAAAATATTCTTACTGAGAATTAAAATGAAGGTTGTAATTGGTGTGGTTGATATGGATCAGGGATTTCATCAGTCACCATCTTATTTTTAGTTTTAGCCAGACTATTTAAATTACCATAAAACACCATTCATTATTTTTAAACCTTAAGCATGCACTGTTTTACTTTTTAGTTTGTAAAAGACATAACCAATTGCCATGTCATTTCTCTCTGATGACATTGTGAGGAAAGAAGGATGAATTGTTGCCCAAAGTGCAGACAACTGTTATGTAAAATAATGGAAAAGGTCGAAGTTTGTTCCATTGGATTTCTCAGCTCTGACTGCTGAAGGATGTGCTAACTGAAATACAGCATTAGGCATGAGCGAGCAGCGTGGGTTTGTGAGGCTGCATGTGAGCTCTGAGCCTGGTGGGAACCTAAGGCTCTGGAGAGCACTGTGCAGACACACTTTGACTGGAGCTGGTCCAGCTCCAGCAGAACTGGCAATGAACAGAAACAGTGGAGTCCTGGAACTAACCTGCCTCCATGTGGTCTGTTTTGTGTGTCTCTGGACTGTGCTTATCAGCTGTTTTCAGTTTTGGGAATGTTGTGTAGGCACACGTTAAGCTCAGGTGCAACTCCACTTACGCTCCATGTTTCAAAAAAGCAGTTACGATGCCTCAGACTTGAGGCAGGCTTTGGTAGCAGTATAGGTGCTGTGCTCATGGCCTTTGATTACAGAAGGTTGTCTTGGCCTGTGATGGCTCTGTGCAAGGCATTCAGTTTAGGTGTCTTACCATGTGTGGCACAAGTATTCTGCCTACAGATGACTGAGAGCTGGCTATATTAAAGTGATAAGTAACAAGCAGGAAAAGAATAATGCATGGTTCTGCTATGGGGTTTTACTTGCCTTTTTTTCCCCCTATCTCATTTGCTTGTATTTTTCAAGTATCCTCAACTAAAAACCAAAAATTCTGGGGTAATGAAACAATGTTAATTGATATAAGCAGAGTACAGTCTCATTGCTCTGTTGTCATGTTTTGGCATTTTTAACTGGCCTGCTGAGTGGATTCTGCCGTTATGGTGTTCCTCTCAATTTTTGCTTCACAGTTGACATGTTTCCTTTATGAGCAAGATTTAAAAATCAAGAATTTCTCTGATTGTTAGCTATACTAGTCCTAAGCATGATTTGGAACAATAGTAGATGAAAGAAAAATAAAGTGGTTGGTTGATCAGCTGGTATATCTTAGTGCTAGATGCTAGCATGGTGTCTACCCAGAATTTTTCATATTTTTGTTGATTATGACTGCTTTTTGTAATCAAATAAGTTTTCTGCTTCAGTTTAGAGAGAAAAGGCAGTGCTCCTTTACTTTACCTGAGAGAACATATGGAATTGTAACTAACTTCCATTTAGGATTTCCCTATACTGCTTTCCTGTTCTCCTTGCATCAGGCAGTACAACTGATGTGTTATCATTCTAGTTCTATATGGCAGCGTTTGTGGTTTGGTTTTTTTTTTCCTCAGAAATACTTTGAGAGCACATAACCATAGAGCTTTGCTTTTCTGCATTTTGGTTCTGAATTAAGAAACTAATTAACTGTAACCTGACTTCAATTTGTAGGACAGAGAAACTCAATTCATAAAGACAAGCCATCAACTTTGGGATGAATAATTCATTGTAATATATGGAGATTAAATGTTTTGCTTTGTCTTTCTCTTCTTTGCAGTCTTGCAAATGATAATATGGATAATGAATCTTTCCTGGCATATAAGTTTTTATAGAAAATCTTTGCTTCCTTTCATAAAACTAAGTAGTCTGAGACATTCTTCAAGGGATGGTATCCATTGCTGAGGTGTATTTTGTGTTTTGTAGATTAAGAGGTGAATATTAGATGAAGCAGGGATAGGAAACAAAGTTTGTTTACTATTCTGTGCCCATTCCCCTTCTGTTTGGTGAATAATAGAACTGCTTGTGCATTCCCTTGTGCTCTCCAGCCCTGATCTGATCTAACAGTGTTTAGATAATCTCCCATTCAGCTGCAGTGTAAGGCTCAGTTTCCATTAACACTTTTATTTATTGTTATCCTTTGTGTATCTAAGCTTTTCTGGGGGAGAAATAGGGAGGGAGTCTCTATTTTTTTTTTTCTTTTTTTTTTTTTTTCCTGAAGTGGAATCAATTTCTTCTCCACCTGCATTCTCTATTTCTTCACTCTTCAGCAGGGACTCTTGTCCTAATTCAAAAGATTTGGAAGAAAGAGTCCCAATGGCTTCTATCAGATTAGTTTTGGTTTAGCAGTCTCTATAGCTGAAAAGAGATGGTGGAATATATCATCCAAATCAGAGGTGAGAATGGGGAGATAAAAGTTGAGTGATTATTAATGAATTGTTGAATTTTCCTTGCTGAGTTGTAATACATAGAAAGGAAGTGCAAGACACAGCAGTTTAGTGTCTGAGGAAGTGGTAAATGCAGCTGTATCTGACTGCAAACAGTGAACTAATGCTTTGGGTATTCATATCCGTATTAACTTCACAGTTCGAAATGGAAAAAAAAATCTGCTGGTAGCTGTCATATTCTGGGTATATCTTTATTATGTGGGAAAACAACCCCAAAACATGTATTTGCTTATGAGTTTAAATTCATGGCCACAAGTGAACATTCAAAAATTAAAAAGAATTAGGTATCACAGTTTTAATATATGAATTTATTAAATATAGGGATTTGTCATACATTTAGCAATATACAAAGAGGTAATACTGCAACATTTTTGTTGACAATTTTGTTAAATTCTTTTATCTTTTTTTTTAATTTGTATTTTCATTTACTTACACTTTATTCATCAGAGAAAGCAACCAGTGAGATGAACACTGCAGAGGACTGGGGCCTGATCTTAGACATCTGTGATAAAGTTGGACAGTCACGCACAGGGTAAGTGACTTCAGAAATTTCCTCCCCAAACTTTGTTAATTTTTGTTATTGCAGTCTTAGATAAGAGGAATGAAATTTTTGTTATCTTGTATAGACTTTTGCAACAGCTCCATTTAAGTTAAGTTTATTACAAGTAAAAGAAAAATGTATGGATTTTCTGCTCAAGTATTTTGCAATTCTTCCTTTGGAGATACTAGCCGACCTGTTAAAATTAGGACTTGTGTACAGCAGCTTTTCACCAATGTAACAGAATAAATAAACTGGTACGTTTTAGCAGTGTCACTGTAAACCCAGAAGACTTCATGAGGTATTTTTCTTACAGTATCATAATCTAGGTTGGAAGTGACTTCCAGAGGTCATTTAGTCCAACTCCCCAGCCCGAAACAGGTCTAATTAGATCAGGTTGCTCAGGACCGTGTCAAATCTTGAATGTCTCCAAGGTCAGAGTTTCCACAACCTCTATGGGCAGCATGTTTCAGTATTTAACTACCCTCACAGTAAGTAAGTAAATAAATAAATAAATAATCCTGCAATCTGATTACAATTTGCCCTGTTCCAACTTGTCTGTTACATCTTGTCCTGTGCCTGTGCAGTTCTAAGAAAGAGTCTGGCTGCGTCTTCTATGTATTCTCTGATTAATTAGTTGTAGAAAGCAGTAAGGTCCCCTTGTAGTCCGCTCTTCTCAAAACTGAAAGCCGCTCTCCATCTCTCCTTGTACGTGTCTCTCCTCTGACTATCCTGGGAGCCCTCCATTGGACTTACTGCAGTGCATCAATATCCTTTTTGCACAGGGGAGCCCCAAACTGGGCAAAGTATTCCAGATGCAATCTTACAAGACAGAACGGAGGGGAAGGATCACTTACTTCCCTGGCCCTGTTGGCTGTGCTGACCACTTGTTTGACCCAGAATGCGGTTGGTTGTCTTTGCTGCCAGGCTGCACTGCTGAGACCTGTCACCCAGTAGGACCTGCAGATCCTTTCCTGTGGAGCTGCTTTTTAGGTTGTCAGCTCCTGGCCTTTGCTGGTGCAGACCATCTGAAATGCAATACCTTGCCCTTGCTCTTGCTGAACTTCACTAAGTTGCAGTCTGCCCATTTCTCCAGCCTGTCCAGGTCCCTCTGAATAGTAGCCCTGCCCTCCAGTGTATTGATTGCTCCCTGCCAATTTGCTGTTGTCAGTAAAGTTGCTGAGAGTGCACTGCCTCCCACCATTCAGGTTATTAGTGATGACATTTAGCAGTGTTGGTACCAGCAGAGATCCCTGAGGGACCCCACTAGTTGCTGCCCACTAGCTGGAATTTGTACCACTGGTGACAACTCTTTCAGCTTAGGAGGCCAGCCCATTTTCCACCCACCTTATCATCCTTTTATCCAGCCCATATTTCACCAGTTGAGTGATAAGGTGCTTTAACTCTATGTCGAAACTTTGCTAAAACCAAGGTATAAAGCATCTGCTGCCTTTCCCTTGTCTTCACCACGAGACCACCAGTGTCTTTGTCACAGAAAGCAACGAGGTTCTGTTTCTTCCCCTTGTTTTGAGAAGCTATTCCCTGATATCAGGGCTTTGATAAATGTACGTTTTGAAAATGTGATATTAAATTAAACACATCTTAATATGGGCTGCTAATGCTTCCATTATTGATTCTTTACTGAGCTCTCTCATAGAATTTATGCATGGACTCCTTTTTTGGACATGAAAAGTTAAAGTATAATTTGAGTGAGCAAATAAAAAATAGTTTAAAGACATTATTTTGGTGTATCTATAGTGTTTATATTCAGTGTAGTATTAGGCTTTGGAAATGTTTTAAATACATCTTCTCCAAGCATTCCCTGTAACAATTCAGGTAAGGAATAGCCTCAAAAAGAGAGTTTTGCCATTGCTGCTGTTTAGTGGAAGTCTTCTCTGAGAACAACTTGGATTGCCTTGTAAAACTGCAGGAAACAGTATGAGATGCCGGACAGCAAATTTCCACCTGGGACTTTTGTTCCAAAGGACAGGTTTGCAAATAAGCTTATTCTTTGGGATTAGAGATGGTCTCTAGAGGAGTACTTATAAATAGCATGGCATATTGTCAGGACCCAGACTGGACAGACCAGGGAGTCATGTTTAATTCAAAATTCCCTCAGGCTAATTTAAGGTGAAAGGACACCAAACGATCAGTTAAAGATTTTATTCATGACAGAAGCAAACTGAACTGGGGAGGTGTGGTAGTAGGTGGTAGGGTTTCTCACAACAGGAATTGGTATAAGACTACTTCTGTAAACTGTGTAACCATATACATCGATACAGGGAATAAGGAGATCCCTCCTGTTGAGTCACGAGGTTCAGAGCAGACCCCCTTGCTTTCCAGACTCCTCCTCAGAGAAGGGTCTAGGGGCGGCTGGATCTACTCTTAGTCTCAGACTTGGTCAATGGTTTATATCTTGAAACGGATGAGGTGTAGGGATTGTGGAAAAGGAAAAGGAAAGAGAGAAGAAGACAGAGAGAGAAAAAGGAAGAGAGAAAGATTTCACCGTTTCTGGGTCCAGCGTTGGTTCAGTCAGCTGAGGTGTCCAGTCAGCTGAGGGGTCCAGTCCCGGTGGGCTTGCACACCCGGGGCTTCAGTTTGTGTCCTTTTATCATCCTTGCCCCTCCTTCGGGCACGCACCCGAACTCGTCAGGTTAATGAACAGTTTGTGAGCCTTTGGGCTTGGGGGTAGTTTGGGGAGTAACTTCTCCTTCCTTGCAGACGTGGCCATTGTTTGATCTTTGTATCAGAACAGCTTATCAGAACAGGGAGCTGTGCACCCTCCAGCACGCCCTCCCCCTCCTGTTTCTGATGTCTGAGCTGATGGGCTTTTCACCTTGGTTCCTTGCTGTGCAGGGTTTGTCTTTAAGCAGAACTTGCCCCACCACAATGTTTGAGGCATTAACTCTTTCAGTCTCTCACACATATTGAGACTTTTGTACTGTTGTGTATAACTGTAGTTAAAATAACAGCTGGCAGATTGTTAATAATGTTTCATATTAGTCTGTATGTGTAAAACTGCTTCTTGTGCATGTTGATGCTGAGCCTGTATCAATAACTATATTATTAAGGCTTCAGTATTCTATTTAATCACTGAAAGCATTTCCACAGGCAAGATTTAGTCTCACAGCAACCTAGCCTGAACAGTGCTCAAATATATGTAGCTGCAAGAGACAGCTGCTTGGCATCTTCTGGTAATGTGCAGCTAAATTTCTCTGGGACAGCTAGAATTTCTGTTATGATTTATGGTTATTGTTTGTTTGCTTTTGTTTTTTTGTGTTTGTGGTTTTGGGTGGGGTTTTTTGTTTTTGTTTTTTTAATAAAACAGTGGTTTTATCCTGGCTGTGACTTTAATCTTTGTATATTTACCCTGCTTGTAAGAGGCTGCCAGCTGACTCACTGCTTAAATTCAGATTCTGTTAAAACTTGCTGATAGTGGGTTTCCTTTGTTTTGATGGATTATGTCATGCCATAGCAAGGTAAAGCAAGACAAAGTTCCCCATTAAGAGGTTTAAATCAGATATGCTACATTGTTTGAAATTCTCATGCAGTTTAAGTTTCTGTGGCAAGGATGCTAGTCTTCTTAACTGGGATCTGCTTTAATCTTTTAACCAATTCTGGTCCAATACAAGCTGTCTGTTACTATTCTTGGCAGAAATTTAGATTATAAAATCTCTGATTTATGGGTTTTCTTTGTACCAGTCTGTAAGCTCCATTGCATGCCTGCAGCTTTTTAGATGTAGATCATCCTACACCTGAAGCCACAGTAGACTAGAAGGACTGTTCTTCATTAAGTGGCAGTTTTTTGTCCCACGGTGTTACATGGCACATTGTCTCAATTAATTAAGTCTGCCAACAAATTGTTTGTATTCAGACTAATTGTTGGAAACTTTATGCTACGATTCAGGAACAGAATTGCTACTGTTAATTTTTACATTGCAATACCATGGTTACAGAGAATCACCAATAGCTAAAAATTTTACCTTTCTTCCCTTAATCCAACCAACTAAAACAGGTTTTAGCAAGTTAGAATTCCACTGAATCTCTCTCTTTGACTAGTCTCTCTTTTTTTTTTTTGTGAATTTCAAAATCTAATTTATTAGAGTTGATGCCAGAATTTTCATAGAAAACACTGGAAAGGCAGTAAATTCAGTAATATTTTTAGTAACATGCCTGTTTACAATAGCATATATAAAGTATTGCCATATGTAAGGAGGAATTGACTTGATACTTCCTGCATGTTTTGCATACCAGGTTCTTAAGATGATCTAAAATTTGTCTATGAGACAATCAACACATTTTTTTAATCTCTGAATTTGTTTAGGAACTCGTACGGCTCAGCAGTTGCATATTACATTGTTTGCACCCCTTTTTTGGGGAATATTGGTAGTTCAGTGAGCAAGCTGCCTTTTCAACATGGAAACATGAATAAACCAAAGATTTTACCATTAGAGGCAATCTTTTTTGCTGTTTTTATACAGCATTATTGAAAACTTGTTTATTTTAGAAGCTTTTATCATATTTGACTGGCATTTTAAATCATCTGACTACAGGAAAGGTATAGATTTTTGCATAGTGTTGGTTTTCTGCAATGAAAATGCTTACACAACTGAATCTATAGTTTATCAGCTCTGAGTAAAATAACGTTATAAAATTTGAATGATGTATTAAGCAGAATAAAAGGGAAAATTAAAGGCCACATATGGTATATTTTAGCATGAAGCACCCCCCCTTTCCTCAGTCAGTTCAGTGCTAAACAGTTCCTAAGTCTAATTCTGTTTGCATTTGGCTTTGAGATGGTTGTACCTTTTGTATTAACTTAATGAGACATATCAGTCTTTACATCTGAAACTATCACAACTTCGTTTTTTCTCCAGAAAAGTTACTTAATAAAAATGACAGCTGAAAAAAAATTAAGTCAGTGACTGGGAGAATGCACCAATGGTTGAGAAAATAGAAATGCTCATTGCAGCACTCTCTATTGGGGGTGGCTATTGAAAAATTGTCATTGAGAAATGGTTTGTCTACATTGCTGCTTGCCTACCTTTGTCCTGATTCCTTATGGATTAATCACTGCCTCAGTGAGTCAGTATTCTGGTAAGCTGATTCTTCTTTGGTTGTTTGTGTGCCTGTTCATACAAGAGAGAACAGTAAAATTGCTTACTTGATAGTCTTCCAAACTACCTTATATATTTTTTTTTTTCCCCTCAAGTTACCCATCTCAATAGCATTTTACATAGTCATCTCAGTGTATGTCTAACAGGCTGACCAGGAAGCTCTTTGACTAGCTTATTTCTAAAAGGAGCAAGGAGGAAAATTGAGTCACCTATGTAGTCTTGACAAGCCCCACAGTCAGCTACCTTAGACTGTATATCTGTACATGAATAATAAATTCCTGAAAATATATGAAATGTTTTATGCAAGTAGTATTTTAGATTCCAATTGCTGTTAATTTTGTCTTTGTTAAATAAAATACGATACTTTTTTTTTTTTTTTTTTTTCTCTCTAAAACTGAAATTTATTTTGAATGTTTTCTGGATATATTAGTATATAGTACCATAGCTTCAATTGTATCTTGCCCTATTTTCCCCCTACTGATTTGTTATTCCCACTTACTGTGCTGCCTCTGAAATTTTGATTGTAGAATCATTGGAGCAGAACTGCGGCCCAATATTTGTATAGCACAGTCTGGAGAGATGCCTAATAAACAGAGAAAATTCTGTTCTCATGGGGTGTGTGCCTTCCCTCTGATTTCTGCATAGTGCTTCTCATAATTTACAAACTAAATTGTATGATGAATTAATTTGAAGTAAAAACAAGGATTACAGTTCTGTCTAGAATAAGGATTCTTGGTCTTTGTGACTAAACATTGGTAATCCTGTATTTATTTTTTGGTGTAGATGTAATCAAAAGACTTTTTTAAACATTTGAGCTTGTTGAAACATTAACATGCAAATATTGATTGCTTCTGTTAAATATATGAGCAAGTAGATTTTTAAAAAATTTTTTAAAGGCATTTTTATGAATTACTGAGGGGTTTCTTGTGGGGTTTGTTTTTTGTTGGTTTTTTTTTTAACCTTTTCAAAATTGTTCTTGACACATGTGGAAGTTCATTTGGCTTGAGGCTTTCTTGTTACTTTATTACTTTTTAATAAGACTTTGGATTCCTCAATAAAAAAATTTTAGGCTAATGGTCCTGTTCCTGAACTGCTAAGCTCTTGATCCTGCACCCTGCCTTTATAAATACTGGCTTAACAATTAATGGACATGCACTTTTTTGTGCTTGTGCTCATATCACATTGATAGTCCTACTCATAAATTAATAGTTAAAAAAAGAAGTTATTTCTGAAAATTTTAGCATGTATTCTTTCTCAATTAAAGTGAACAAACATATGAGAAGTCTTGGATAATTAAAAGGTAAAAGGCAGTGCTTGCCTTATAGCCTTCATTTGTAATAATTGGTTATATGAAGGTATACACTGAGTGATATGTACTCTTGCTGTGTGACAGCATTTTCTATAATTAGTACTACTAAACATGAGGTGGACATTTCTGTAAAATGTAGACACTGCCAAATATAGTATAGCCAAGCAGTGGTGTAACTTATACCTAAGTTTCATGTTAGTTCTTGGATATCAGTTCAATAGAAAAATAATTTTGCTTCCAAAAAAAAAAAGTTACTATAAATACTCCAGAAATGCATAAAATCTCTTAGTTTAAATTTACCTTCTCTTTTCTTCTTTCCCTACTTGCCCTCTTTCAGGGTTATCTTTTCAGGGCTATTAAACAGATAATGCTTGTACGCCCATGATAATTCCTATCCCAGCCTCACTCAGCCTTCCACCATGTTTAAAAACAGAACAAAATAACAGAAAGTCACACAGATTTTAATATGCAAAACTGTGTCTGAAACTTCTGTTCAAATTCTTCCTTAAATTTCCTTTTCATATTATTTCTATCTACCACAGCATAAGTAAAACTTGAATTCTGTATTTAATTGTTTTGAAACTTTGATATAGAATGTCTAAAAACTTTTTAGCACTTGTTGGTTCATTGCATATCTTCTTTATAAATGTTATTCGGTAGATTAAAAGAGACTCTGAGGAATGTAGTGGTGGTAATGTAAAAAAAAAACTAGCAAAAGGGTGTTGGTAATCAGTATGTAAGCAAATGTTGTTACATATGTATGTGAAATACAGAGGAGTAGGTGCATGGACTACAGAGAATTAAGTTCTCTAATTGTAAGGGATTTTGTGCATTTCTGGAGTATTTACAGTAATCTCTAACTACAAAGGTAATGTAACTTACTGGGAGGTTTTGATAACTAAGCAAGCTAGCAATCCTACAGATAGAAGTGGCTACAACTGTTAATGGTGTTAATTTTTTTTTTTTTTTTTTGATGTTGCACTTATAAGCTACTAAATAATTTAATGAATGTGTTTAGGAGAGCTTGCTGTCTGTTAGCATTGTCATGCATTGTCATGTGTGCAATAGGAAATGTTCATTCCATCACATTTTTTAAAATCTATCTTGTGTTTTTAGGCCTAAGGACTGTCTCCGTTCTATTATGAAGAGAGTGAACCATAAAGATCCCCATGTTGCTATGCAAGCATTAACAGTAGGTTCTTTTTAATGTAGTGCTTTTCCTTCCTGAAAAGTTATATTGCAAAAAATCTTCTCTGAGTTTTAATCTTTCTTTCTTTAGCTTCTAGGAGCATGTGTTTCAAACTGTGGTAAAATCTTTCATTTAGAAGTCTGTTCAAGAGATTTTGCCAGTGAAGTAAGCAATGTGTTGAATAAGGTAATGTATTGCGTTGATTTATACAATTCATAGAAAAGTGAAATCAGACAGAGAATTGAGGTAATCTGAAAGTGGAATGGAATCTGCTTCTGGAAGACTGAAAATCTGGTGGCAGGGGGAAGGATACAAGATTACTGGGAAGACTGTGGCTGTGAGAAAGAACTTCCTGAATGCCACTTCACCCTAGAGTTACTTATGTATTCTGTTTGGGGGATGTGGGGTGTCGTTTGCTAATTTACAAATGTACAAATTCATTTTCATGTTAAATTACAGCAAAGAAACACTAAATACAGAGGTAGGCAAATGGAGATAATACAGGGCTTTTATATAACCTTGTTTTACTTTATTTTGGGTCTAGTACCTATTGTACTAGTACAAATGAAATGCTGGTGTACTATTCTCCCTTTCTAATAAAAATATCCCTCACTCATACACTTGACTTAAAAATAAAGTGTCTATATAGTTTATATTGACAGTAACATGAAATTATTTTAAATTAAGGAATTAAGAACAGATTCCTACATTATTTAACTAGTTTTGACTGTTCTTGCAGGGTCATCCAAAAGTTTGTGAAAAGCTGAAAGCCCTTATGGTGGAATGGACTGATGAATTCAAGAATGACCCACAGCTTAGTTTAATATCTGCTATGATAAAAAATCTTAAGGAGCAAGGAGTTACTTTTCCAGCTGTTGGTTCACAGGTATATTAAATTTTGTGGTTGTTCTTAAAGGGTAAAACAAATTCTTGCTATCCTCAGTTCTGTATTTTACAGTTGTAGTTTTGAATTCTGTAACATATTTGGCAAACAAAGTGAAATCTCTCTTGTCTTAATAAAACATTCCTTTGAGGGGTGAAATGCTCTGCTTTACTTTAGATTTTTATATTGCAGATGAATACAAATCAAAATGGTGAGCTTAATGAATTGTCAGTTTCTTGTTTGATTTCATTTTTACATCTTTCACTTTTGGCTAGGCTGCTGAACAGGCAAAAGCAAGTCCCGCTCTAGTTGCCAAAGATCCTGGTACAGCAGCCAATAAAAAGGAAGAGGAGGATTTAGCTAAAGGTGAGTACATTTACATGCTGACCTGATGAAAATATTGGTAAATATCAAATAAAGCAGGAACAAATGCTTTTCTTCCTTCCTCTATGTGAATAATATATTTATGGACTGTGGTTATGATTACTATTCCTTTCTTTTTGTACCATTCCTGAAGGGTTAGAAATTAAAACTATTCTTTGGGTAAAAAATGTGAAAAATTGCTGATTTTTACTTTTTTTCCCTTGCCAAATGGAAACGACACAGTAAAAAATCTGCAAAATCTTATGTTAAGGACATGCTCCACTATGGAAATGTTTGATACAAGTACTGCAGTTGGATTTTCCCTCTTCCTGGGGCAAGTGAAGCACATTCATTTGCAATTTAAACATTTGATGGAGGGAGAAAATAAGGATTGTAATATAAGTTGTACGTGAAGTATTTTGAGTATACTACTTTAAACTTTTATTCTTTTGAATACTGCTTCTGTAGTATACTTTAGATCTTTGATTGCTGTAAGCCTAAGTGGCTGTTAAATATCTCACTGCAGTCCCAGTGAATAAAACTAGGATGGTTTCTTCTGATTTACTGTTACACTAAAGCATATTTAAAGGTCATTTAATGATCCTATACCAGACATGTGAAGAGTTATTCTTAGAGTGGTTTGATTTTTATGGTCTAGACACTGTTTTTTGAGGTGAAGCTTCAGCAATGTAAAGGCATCAAATGTTAGCTCTTCTATGTAGTATGGCTTTGGGCTTAAAGTTGTAACTGACTATTCACTGTAAAAGTGAAGTTCTTGCACTGGTAGTTGGTGGATGTTTGCAGTTTCTCATCTTTGATAGAATTTTTTTTTTGTTTATCCATTATCTATTATAACATTGATTTATTTAAATCGCCATTAGCCCATCTTTATATGTTACCAATGGTTTCTTCAACAGTTGACCCAACAAAGTCTACTTCTAAAGGGATCTGTGTCTCAAAGGTTCATATTCTGCATGGGTTCTCTAAAGTTCTCTTGTTTTTTTGTGTCCAGCTCTGTCCCCTCTTAAACATGATCATTCTTTTCACAAACTTGGAGGAGTTTAATATGAGTGAAATCTTTCTGCTCAGTCAAGTTTAATTGAAAATGACCAAGAAATGTAAAATTATTCAAGGAATGATAGGGGGATGTATTGGGTTTGTGTGGCAAGGTTCTGGTAGCCAGGGGGTTACAGGGGTGGCTTCTGTGAGAAGCTGCTGGAAGCTTCCCCTATGTCCAACAGAGCCAATACCAGCTGGCTCTAAGACGGACCCACTGCTGGCCAAGGCCGAGCCCATCAGCGATAGTGGTAGCGACTCTGTGATAACATATTTAAGAAGGAAAAAAAGTTGTGGGGTACACAGAAACGGCAGCCGGAGAGAGGAGTGAGAACATGTGAGAGAAACAACCCTGCAGACGCCAAGGTCAGTGAAGAAGGAGGGGGAGGAGGTGCTCCAGGTGCTGGAGCAGAGATTCCCCTGCAGCCCGTGGGGAAGACCATGGTGAGGCAGGCTGTCCCCCTGCAGCCCAGGGAGGTCCACAGTGGAGCAGATATCCACCTGCAGCCCAGGGAGGACCCCACGCTGGAGCAGGTGGGTTCCCGAAGGAGGCTGTGACCCTGTGGGAAGCCCGTGCTGGAGCAGACTCCTGGCAGGACCTGTGGATCTGTGGAAAGAGGAGCCCACACTGGAGCAGGTTTTCTGGCAGGACTTGTGACCCAGTGGCAGACCCATGCTGGAGCAGTGTGCTCCTGAAGGACTGCACCCTGTGGAAGGGACCCATGCTGGAGCAGTTCATGTAGAACTGCAGCCCATGGGAAGGACCCACGTTGGAGAAGTTCATGGAGGACTGTCTCCCATGGGAGGGACCCCACATTGGAGCAGGGAAAGAGTGTGATGAGTCCTGCCTCTGAGGAGGATGAAGCGGCAGAGATAACATGTGATGAACTGACCGTAAACCCCATTCCCTGTCCCCCTGCACCGCTGGGGGGTAGGTGGAGAATTCAGGAGTGAAGTTGTGCCTGAGAAGAAGGGAGGGGTGGAGGGAAGGTGTTCTGAGATTTGGGTTTATTTCTCATTACCCTACTCTGGTTGATCGGTAATAAATTGAGTTAATTTTCCCCAAGTTGAGTCTGTTTTGCCCATGATGGTAATTGGTGAGTGATCTCTCCTGTCCTTATCTCGACCCACAAGCCCTTTGTTATATTTTCTCTCCCCTGTCCAGCTGAGGAGAGGGGAGTGATAGAATGGCTTTGCTGGGCACCTGGCGTCCGGCCAAGGTCAACCCACCACAGGGGAGAAAAGGAATGGACAAGATTTTGCTTGTCTAAGCAAAAATATTTCTCTTAATTATGAATTAAGGAGGCACTTTTTTACTGTGAGGATGACTGAGCACTGGCACGGGTTGCCCAGGGAGGTTGTGGAGTCTCCATCCTTGGAGATATTCAAAACTGTCTAGACATAGTCCTGGGCAGCCAGCTCTAGGTGACCCCGCTTGTGTAGGGGATTGGACAAGATGACCTCCAGAGGGGTCTTCCAATCTCCACCAATCTGTGTGATTCTCTGATTCTGTGAATCCAGGCTAAAGACTCCTGATCTAGCAGAGAAACTGTGTGAACCTGAACAGCTGTATCTTTTTAATGTTTCAAGCTATCTGGAAAAGTTCAACATCATGTATATGCTAGTAAGAACGTAAATACTTTACATCAGTTCAAGGTAATAGCAATAATATAATAATAAAAAATGCATGACTTCACTGAGTTATCCTGTTTGTGCTTAAGTGCTATTTATTCATCCTGTCTGTGTTGAAAGCCTCAGTAAATGTATGGGCAGAATTGTGCTCTCTAGTTGTAAAACATCTTTTTGGTTTTTTTACCATTATTTCTAAGTGAAAGGCAGAAGTTGATTATGATGCAACAGGAATGGAATTATACTAGAAGTTTTCACAGAGTTAAATTTTCATATAATTTAATCCATTTTTACAGGGAATTTTCATGTGAATAACTCTTCTTTTGTAGCTATTGAACTGTCACTAAAAGAACAAAGGCAACAGCAAACAACACTTTCCAGTTTGTATCCGAGCACCTCAAGCCTTTTAACAAATCACAAACATGAGGGCCGAAAGGTTCGTGCAATCTATGATTTTGAGGCTGCTGAAGACAACGAATTAACTTTTAAAGCTGGAGAACTTATAACTATCCTTGATGACAGGTAATTTACATAGAATGCCTACTAGAAGTGTATTAGACTGTAAAAATCAATTGGGAATAATCATATATTCTATGTAGAAGCATACATTGGAATACAATAGCAATAAAATATATTTACATATTAAATACTTTATTTAGTTATCTCCTAAAATTTTTACATACAAATGTAGTTGCATGAAGATTCTTGTACAACTATTTCTGTGTATATAAAAATTGTATTTATGTACAAGTAATATAAATCCCTTGTATGGTGTAATTCTTAGGAAAACTCCATGTGAGTATGGGATTTTAAATTATTTTTTTATCTTTAGTGATCCAAATTGGTGGAAAGGTGAAACTCATCAGGGTATAGGATTGTTTCCATCTAATTTTGTAACAGCTGATCTTTCTGCTGAGCCAGAAATGAGTAAGTAACATTACATTTATGTATGTATGTTAAGCTTTACCATGGCCCAAGAGATATTTCTGTCGTGATTTACTTTCCCTATTTCCTTTCCCCTGTGATAGAGTTCAGTTGCAAGTTAATGTGATGCTTGAAGTAAAACTGAGCAGCCCTTGCTGTGCTCTCACAAACAACAGTCATATCTTTGTGTCAGACCAAGGTTGCCCAAGCTGGCATCTGCTGAAAAATATGGTGCTGTATGCTGCTGGCTTTATCAGTAGCTTCTTTAAGACTCATTTAACAACTCCATTGACACCTAGATAAATGCAGCAGCAGGTTTTTTCCAAATTGCCTTTTTGCCTGGTTGCAATGGTACATATCTAATCAAGGAAAAACTGAAGACCCCATGGCAGATAGGAGTCAGAGACAGATTACCACTGTTCAAACAATTCAAGAAACCTACATACTGTAGGTATGTATGTGTGCATAATGGAAGGAGCTTTTTTTTCTGCATACTGGTTATCTTGTATCTATTTATCAGTCTAACCTACTCTAAATATTTAATAAAAATATTAAATATTAGACAAGGTTCTAAGATTCTAGAACTGATTTCTGTAAACCTGATGGGTTTGCAAGATCAGTCTCCCATGATCTCAATATGAGTGTGCTAAAGGTATGAGAAGGTCAGCAGAATTACATGCCGTAGGAGTCATCTGTTCTATGTTAAGACTAACTGATAAGAGTAGTGTGATAAGAGTAGTATTTGGCAGGTTTTTTTGTTGTGGCCTCCACTACAGAAGAGTGAGAAGCTTTTGCGGGTACTATTTAATGGAGAAGGGATAGCAAAATTTGAGAACTTTTGATTCTATACTTTTGCTCTGGACAAAAGAAGGCTCTGGTTTGTCATAGATGATTTTACCAGTTTTCTCTGAAATCTGACTCATTAGCCCTATTTCTTCCAATCAGCCTCTCTTACCCTGTTTTCTTGATGACTTATGAATAAGTATGTTAAGTGCAGGGAGACTACGATAAAGACATTTACTGCTAAAATGTGTTTCTATTGACCTTGTGTGAGCTACTGTCTTTTTTTTGCAATTTACAGATTTGTTTAAGTCTATGGAGATGTTTTTGGCCTTCACATGTCAACAAAATATTAATTTTTAAAATTTTCACAGTAGATGTTTCAAATGCAAAGAACTTAGGCAACATGCTAGCTGTATAACCATTTATGTCATTGTTTTGTTCGTTTTTATTTTATCAAATAAAATTTGCCTGTTTATCTTACAGTGAAAGTTGAGAAGAAAACAGTGCAGTTCAGTGATGAAGTTCAAGTAGAGACAATAGAACCTGAGCCTGAACCAGTTTATATTGATGAAGTAAGCATGATAAAAGTGTTGATTTTCAACTGCTGGTACCTTTAAATATGTGATGTTTAACCCTTTCATCCTGTACTTGAAATATCAAGAGAACATAATCAAAAGAGAGTGGGAAGGGAAAGTTGATTTAATTAAAATTAAAAAAAAAATCTGCAGTATTCTAATTTGTTCATGTATTTTGAAGTTATTAGGAATTTCTGAAACTGAATTTGGAAACTGCATTCCATTTAGGGCCCTACTCCAGGATTGTACAGCTGTTCACCTCCAAACTAGAAGCTTGGTGTGGAGTGATGCATTTGCTTTCAAGTTTTGCTTTAAGTACTTCAGGATACCTCAGAGATACTCATCTTGAATGCTGTCTTAGATTTATTTCCAGTATAACCACCACTGTCTTCCCCCAGTCTGAAAGATCTCTTTCCTTCTCTGAAAACTGTAAGCTTTTTGTTGCTCTGTAAGTAATATTTAGTAAGATTTGCACAATCTCACCGCAGTGGTTCTGCAAGGTTCCCAGGAACTCTCAGCCCAGGATGTTTTTCCCCTGCCTCTTTCTTTTTTTTATTTATTTACTTTTTTTTTCCCCCCTCTCCCTTCCAGAGGGCTTAGAATTTTTCTCTTGAGAATTTTTCCCCTTCTCTCTCATGACCTTCTAGTTCTTTCTCAACTAGGGTTCTGTCACTGTTTTTTTGAAATGAAAAATCAGTCACTGCCTTCCTAAAGTCTTGTTTAACTCCTGCCTCAAATACTCTTCCTCCCAAGAGATATTAGTTTGTAATCTGCTGAAATAGCTTATCTCAGGCCTGCCTTGAGGTGTCTTCCAGCTTTTGTCTTCTGTGATTCCACGTTGCATTATGTTTTAGTGTCTTGTTTTGTTTTTAAAATTACCATAGTATAATTTTTAAGGAAGTAATTCATTTGGCTTCTTCCTGTCTGTCCTGGGTTTAAGGAGGAAAAACCATGGTTTTAGTTTCCACTTTGATACAGCCTATGTAACTCTCGCCTGTTAAAGGCTATTTATTTGATAGCACTCAGCTAAAATGTGATTTTTAATCATTTACATGTAATGTTTGGTTAAGCAATATAGTTCACTCCAAGACATACTTTTCAAAGAGTTTATGTCTGTTAATTTTCTACCCTTTGCTATTTTTATAAATAGGTTGCACTTAAACTGGTTAATCAAGGATGCCCTATTCTGAAGTCAACCATGCAACCCCTCCAAACATCGTCTTAAAATAACCCTTTCATGTATATTAGTAATGACATTGCTCATGTGCTGATAGGCCTCATACACTTACAAAATGTAGGGTCGTTTTTCAGTGAATTTAGTTTTTAAGTACTGTCACTGCACCACCACAAGTACCCATTTCTTTTTAAAGTACTCTCTCGATGTTTTCTGTCAAAACATTTGCACTAATCCCACTAGGTGGTAGTATTGCATATGTAATAACTAGAATGGAAAAATAGAAACTACTTAAAAAATACTGTTTAGAAGGACTTTTAGGGATAAAGGGGTATTCTGCATGTTTCACTTGTTACTACTAATAATTTTTATCATTTGGCTTTTCTTTGGTCAAGCGTCTTCGTTCCTGTAAAGTAGCATGTATGATTTGTATTTTCTTAAAAGTTAGTCTAGATGGTTTCCAAGTCCCAAGAGATCCAAATGGCTGTTGTAAATAGCTGCTTTAATTTACTAGGCCAAAAGTGTTAATGCTTCCCCCTACATCACATGTGCCCTAATTATACAAATTGTGTTCTAGGATAAAATGGACCAACTCTTGCAGATGTTACAAAGTGCAGATCCATCTGATGACCAGCCAGACCTCCCAGAATTGCTTCATCTTGAGGGTAAGAAAATCTCATGGATTTTTTTTGTTGTTGTTTCCCTCTTTAGTAATTACCTGTATCAAACCAAATTGAAACTAAGCTGAAACTACTTCAGCTTCGTGTGCACATCACAAGCATGCCTGAGGAAAGTACCTGAGCCGTAATTATCTTCTCACTTCCTGTTTCCCACATCTAAGAGACCAAACTGCAAAATTTTAACTTAAAACAAGCCCTCTCCTCTGTCAAGTAAACTATATTCCATATTCTTTTCCTTTTCAACACCCAGTAATACTTCATTCAATCTTATTCATCAGGGTTTTTTTTTCCTTCATAGAGTAGTACAGCATGAGTTGCAAAAGGAGTGTAAGGAAGATTCCATGAGAGGAAGCAGAAATACTACTGAGGCTTAGAGTAGACCTGTGGGTGTCCCACATGCTTTCACTTGTATGCGAATTTCTATAGGACTTTAATATTAATGAATACCTTATAGAGCACTACAAATTATACTAGTCCTTTACACTCAAATTAATCAGACTTCCTCTTCAAAGAGGCATTATAGGCCATTCTACCTAGGTTGATAGATGCAGCAAAATTTTTGGAAGGGAACTTTGGAGAAGGAAGTAAAGAAACTTACCCATTATGAGATAGAACATTGGCTTAAATTGATGATTCAGATAGGACTAGACTTTAAGAAAATGGCAGATTCCAGATCTATCTAGAAGTTAATTAGGAAAAAGTGCATAAGCTTGTAAGTTTTTTGATATCTCCCATCTTTCCACACCAGTCTCATTCATACCTGTAAATGAATCCTGTGTTAGGAACTGCACATCAGTGTCATGTCTGCATGTATTCTAGTTCCACTAAAGCTAAAGAGGGGTAAAAAAAAAACATGGATGGTTTTGTTCTTTCAAGTACCAAATATAGTTATAGAGGCTGTTGTCTAAGAAGCAGATTGCCTATATCGGGTCCAGGACAGAGGCAAAGAAATTAAAGGTATGCTTGTCAATGAACCTCCAGATATGGCTTACATTAGGATGTCCTTTCAAAATGCATTGTGAGATCATTAGAACAATGCTGAATTCTATATTAAACCGTGAGACTGCTTCTAGAATCTGAAAGCTGCAGTGTAGTCAAATGATTGCTCCCCAGCTACCTACAAGAGCACTTGCTAAACATATGGCTGCGTGTAGTTCTACAGTGCCATATTCAAGACCGTACTTCCTTTACGCTCAGGTAGGCTTTGGGTGGCTGTTTTTTTTGGCATAGGTTCTGGGAATTTTGTTACAGATGTGTGTTGGATCTTGGGTTCCTACCAGTGGTGGAAGGTGCTGATCAACATTTGACAAAAAAACACTTCATTTTCTTCTGCCACCCAGATGTCCAGTCACAAATGTCTTTAAATTGGAGAGCTCATCCCAACAGTAGCAGGAGCCCAGGATTTGTGGTTGGCAGCAGTGCAGTCGTCATGTTAGCGTACAGACATCTAAACAATCCTTGTCATGCCTTTTACGACACTGTGTTATACATAAAAATAGGCAGAACTTACACCAGGTTTTACATCTTTTCCCAGCATTTCTGCCAATATGTTACTGATCCCAGGTTCAAAGAAGCAGATGGGTGCCTTTCATGCAACTCCTCTTTCACCTGCAGTTGCCTTCAAGGAACAACACATCAGTGATGCCCTTTAACCCATCATGGCCCAGAGGCTTTCAGGACCTTCTGCATCTCAAATTTGGGAAAACTAGGAGTGAAGACAGTGTTCAAGAACTGCTTATAATGCATTTAGGTCATCTTTGATGGCTTAATCTTTTTGTCTCATCTCTCGGTTTGAATGTTCAGTCGTTCTTGGGATTAAACACATCTCTTGATTAGTAAATAGTTGATTGCTTGGATAAGTGGCCACATTTTGCATTCTGGAGTAGGGTTAGACTGTAGTATCCCCTTTCAGCTTCCTTGTCTGTTTATTTTACACTTGACAAACTCCATCTTTCTGTTAGTTAACTGTGGCTTGCTTGGCAGTTACGTGAACCCCATGCCATTGTGCTGAAAGTTAGCGGGGGGTGCATTTTTGTTTATTTTATTGCTTTTCCATTCTTTTTCTGAGAAGTTTCTGTGTTGGTTTTTGCATGTTTAGTGGTTTGAATAGTGAGATAGCAATGTGCTATTAGTGTCTTTGATGTGCAGATGATTTGAATCATTGCAACCTGTTTTCCCCTTCATTGTTTTCCTAAATAGTCTTTTTGTAGTAATGTTAGTTGAGCACATGATCTAGGTTGCAGTGGCAAATTTTCTTCCTTGAAGAAGAGATCACCTTTCAGATTTACCTGAACTTTTTTATGCAAAATAGCTTCAGCTTTACACTCCCTGGATGTTAAATGTGTTTTGTTTTGCTGAATTTTTATTTTCTTTTTAAAATGTACTTTTAAAATTGTACCACTACTGAAAACTTCAGCTGGATCGCATTCTTAAATTGTTTATGATGCTACCTCTGTTACTATAACTTTTTTGGCATAGATTATAGTAATGATTTAAAAAAAAAAATGAACTAGCATCTACACATTTCAGTCTGATAATTTTTTTTAAAGCTGCTTTCTGACTTGCAGTATGGAAATCTTTATTACTCCGATGTATTTTAATGTCTTTCTATTCTAGCAATGTGCCACCAGATGGGACCTCTCATAGATGAAAAGTTGGAAGACATAGACAGGTAAAATAAGTCAAATATTTTGACTCAAATGAAGATTCATCCTTAGAAATACCAGTGTTGTTACTTAATGATATTTTAATCATTTCTGTGAATACTGGCAAAGAAAATAAGTGTATTTATTAGTAGCTTCTCATCTGGGAGAAGGTCTCAAGGTTTTTTTTCCCTAGTCACATAACATTTTATAGTATTGTACCATTTGACATTCTGGCAGTCATCAGGCATCACTTCACAAGCAGTAAGAATGTGTTGCTTATCACAGGTCATGAAAGTTTCCCTGTATTTTCTGTTCTGTACTGAAGTTATCTAAATTGTAGAATAAGCTGTAAAATATGTTTTCTAGGAAACACTCAGAACTTTCAGAGCTCAATGTTAAAGCAATGGAGGCTCTTTCTTTGTATAACAAATTGATGAATGAAGACCCAATGTATTCCATGTATGCAAAACTACAAAACCAACAGTATTATATGCAGTCATCTGGTGTTTCTGGCTCTCAGGTATGTATGTAACGTTTAATAGCCATTGACGTTATCAAGTACATACTGAGCTATGGTTAATTTCTTATTAGTGATAAGCAGTTTTTCACATGAGCTAATTTTTTTATAAAGCTTGCTCAAATATTTTTTTTTACCGTATACTTCTCTCCATTACTAAAATAAATATATACTGATATATAAAGTGTGGTGGAGCATGTTGATTGCAATTAATAATTTATTTCCTATTCTGCCTTTCTGTTCCCACCTGAGTTGGAAACGTCTTTTTATGATCTTTTTTACCTTAATGCTAGGTTAAAATTATCTTGCTCCCTCAGAGATAATCTCAAATGAAAGAGCAGCGTTTTCTCTCAACACAGTACGTAAAAATAAATATTGTTTGTTTTCAGCTGCAAGCTTTGGATATTCTCCTTTTGCAGGTTCTAACGCTTCTAGTTCTTTTCTGTTCAGGTCTTTTTGATCAAGGAAAAAACCTATCCTGTGCTTTGAGTTGCACATAAAGTTAAAAATTAAAGCTGCCAGGGCTTTCCGTAGTGGGTCAAAAAAAGTAAAGAACCAAAGGAGTACAACTCCTGTTTAAGATTATGCCCTCCCCACCCTAAAATCAAGTTTCCATTTTTTTAAATATCAGTGGTGAGCATTTAGCATTTAAATTACTGAAGTTAAAAATTATAATTCTTTCATAGCACCATTTCCATGTAATTGACTTATCTCTGAGTAGGTCTTTTGGCTTGTTCATATACTATGGTATTTTTAAAAGGTTTTTTAAACATTTAAATGTTTAATTCCATAGTCTAATGCACACTTGCTTTATTCTTTTCCTGTTTGTAGGAATATGTAACATTTCAAACTGTTTTTTCAATAATTCACTTGCTTTTTGAGTGAGTAAAAAAAAAATTCAATCAAACTTATTAATACCTACACAGTATTATATAAACATTGAAGCAGATTTAGTTCTTTTAGTTTTCTACAAGTATGTACTTTCTTTCAGTGTCTTTTAAAGAAGAGGATATATGTTTTTGCAGTGCCATTAAAAGGAACGTTGTCTACCGTTCATATGTGATAAGCAATCATGTTGTGACCCTATCAAATAATTTTAATATTTTATAAATGGGCATGTTTCTGGAGATTCTTAAAGGGAGAAACTGGATTTTGGGGTGAAGATGAGCCAGTATAAAGTTCTGAAAAGTTAGGAGGTCTTGTGCCTTTTCTGCCTTCTAAAATTCTTTTTGCGATATTGATAAGCCTTCTATGAATATGTCATCTGAGATTCATGGATCTTAAGATAGAAGAGCTGTATATCATAAACTTAAATGAACTCAGCTGTGCATGAGACCTGGTAATTTCTTCTAGTAATTTGTATTAAGCCAAATAATTAATGATTGAAGAAAAGCATGGGGTTTAGAAATTTAGTCTTGCTTTAGAATATAGTTGACACATCTAGACCAAGCTTTTCCTTTACTTAGTTGTAAAACATTACCTTATTTTCAACTGAAAATTCCTTAAAACCTCTTTTTCCCTTCTGCCCCGCTCAAACAATTTTATAATGGCAGTCTCAACAGTTACATGAAATGATAGGTTAACTAATGACGTGAAAATAATACACTATTGTCTTTCTGTTTTAACAGTTCTACTTAGTGAAAGTTATCTGGGCATCAAAACTGCTTTGGCATTGGACTGCTATTTGTTACATGATTTAAATCCTTCAGCATTTTAATTCAAAAGTAGAAGCTCTTAATTAGCATGAGTGATAATCATTAAAATAAAATTTGGAATACAAGTTTTCCAGTAAACTATTTGACCTTTTTGGTACTGGAGCCTGAGGTTAGAAATGTAAATAGTGTCCTTTGAAGATCTGGTAATTTTTTTGTACTACAACTCTTAATGGAAGACAGTCAGTTGCTTTCTATTAAAACATCTGTAATAAAAGGTTTGAGAGGCTGTCTTTAAGTTCTAAAGTCAGATATTAAATACAAAATTTTCTTGTATTTTATTTTTAATATTCCTTTATTTAACTTCCTAGGTTTATCCGGGACAACCTCAAAGCAATGCATATTTGGTGGCAGGGAGTGCACAGATGGGCCATATTCAAGGCTATAATCTTCCTCCTGAACAACTCTCTTCTCTCAGCCAAGGCACAGTTACTCCATCTGCCAGCTCAGTACTGCCCGGTCAGCCTGCACAGACATCTTACACAACGTAATTTTAAATATTTTCCTATTCAAGTTTAAATCAATTTAAACATAAAGGACTACAGATAATATTTAAAGGACGGGTTTTTTTCTTACAGAAGAATAATTTTAAACACAACTGAAAGACACTTGAGTGCAATTATTTCCAGTGTGCTTTTTATTGGTGTCATGTATTTGGTAAAAGTTCCTGACAAACTTCAAACTTTTCTGTTGTTTTTATAATTTTCTCTGGCTTTTACTTTATATATAAGAAATATATAATTTTTATATATATATATTTCTTTTATATAAAAGAAAAATTAGAGAAAATTATATAGACATGACTGACAATTCTGTGTTTTTTTTTTTTTTTTTAATATAATCTTCATTGTTAAATGTATATTAAAAGTTAGCTGCTGCTCTGGCAGGCTTTGCGTAATTTCTGAGATAGTGTATATTGTATTGTTCTTTCTTCAGATATCTTAGTGTCGAAGCATGGGGAGAATTCCACTCATTTTGGGAAAGAAGTGAATGGGCTAGGAATACTTACTAGAGCTTTTACAGCTTCCCCATATAAAGGAGCTATAAGTGGCTTTCTATTTTGGGTAGATGCCCAAAGATGCTAAGCTTTCACTAAACTACCTGTATTGTGAAAGTTTTGAATTGACCTTAGGAAAAGATTAGTTTGGGTTGGGTTTTTTTTTTCCACTCTCTGTATGCAGTAATTTTATTTTATAAAGTTGGAAAGACATGCATCTTGAATTATCAAGTATTTGTTAGTCTCTGTCCCCCAAAGGTACTTATTTGGGGTGGTAAGACCTATATTGATAAAGTGAGTTTCTGCATACTTTACCTGACTTGTTTTGCTATTTAAAACAGGTGGGTTTTGTTTTTTTTGTGAGCAGAATGGAAGATAAATGGGATTCCATCTTACACATTAAAATAAAACAAAGTATAGATTCACAGTCTAGTTTTAAATCCATGGGAGGTGTGTTAGGTGTGTTTAAATCTGAGAAGTGTGTTTGAGTTTTGATTGGAATATTCATTGGCTACAGTTTTAGATATGCAAGGTATCCAGAGTTAGGAGATTTTTTTGTATATGTATAGAACAGCTGAAGAAGCAATAAAGTGTTGCTGTTCTGTTGGTAAATTGTTTGTTAATTCAAATTTAATTTTTTTTTTTTTTCCAGTGCAATGGTTGGCTCTGTTGCTGGAAATACTTACTCTAACCAGGCTTCAGTGTATAGTCCACCACCTGCTACTGTTGATGTTGCTGCTTATCAGAATGCTGGAACTAATATGTCCCAGGTGCCAAACTATAACTTAGCATCTACACCTCTGCCACAAACAGCCGGCAGTCAACAAGCACCTCCACAACAACCACAGCCTCCGCCACCTCAACAGCCACAGCATAGTTACTCACAGAAGGCTCTGCTATAGGATCCAGGACTTCTGATTCCTAATCTTCTTTAACCTCTGCTAAAGGCAGTTGGCAATTCTATGAGTTTCTTCCTTTAATCTCTTAAACTTTGTTTATCCTCAGCTTAATAAGAATCTATCTTGGTGAACAAGTTCAATTTGCACTGACTTTTTAGGAATTTTTTTTTTTTTTTTTTTTTTTAATTTTGCAGAGGAACGGATATATTTAGGACATTTAATTCCTTTTAAAATGCCTAAAAATTGGTACAAGGTTATTTATGTCTGGTAAAATTGGCTAGTCTGTGAAAACTCAACACTTGCAAACTGTTGTGGCATATATGTTATGTACATATAGTGTGTGATTGCAGTAGTGGCCATTTCGTATAGCTATGGTGATCATGTGAATATATTTAACACAATGTTTAAAAATAATTTACTTTACTATTTTATTTTAGTCATGAACTGACAGCCATGTTTCATAGTTTTGTCTAGTTTTATGACAGATGTGATGTCTTTTTCCAATGCAGGAAAAGCAGTAATTCTGCATATCATGGTTACACTTACAAGCTAAGGTCTATATATGAATTTACAAACTTATCTGAGTCTAGATTTCATTACTTTTGAATTGAACACAAGTGTATCATGACTATTAGATGGCTTATCTACCAAAGTAAACTAGTTAACTAGTAAGTGATGCGGGGGGATAACAGCAAATTATGATTCTGCTTCAGATATAATTAATAACTTAAAACTACTACTGAGAGGCTGCTAAACATATCATGGGACCATGCAACAGATCAGGACCTTGCATTTTATCATGAGAAGCATGTAATTTATTTTTTCCAAGTTGTTTTTTACAATGAGAACCAGAGCTGTATTATTCTATGTGTGTTGGTAGAGATTACACCAAAGACAGCGGGATTAAGTTGGAAGAGAAACGATGGAGTTTTAAACTGGAACACACAACATAAATAACACTACTTTATTCAAGTCTTCTTAATTAGAACATGGAGAATTATGGACATTTAAATCACTTTGCTGAACAAACCTTCAGGGCTTTATTTTATCTCTTGTGGCCTTGCTTAGCAATTTGTTCTGTTTACTGTTCTTACACAAACACTTCTGCCTTAAACATCTGTTTCAATTTCCAGTTGTACAATTTGAGTTTATTAGCCCTTCTGTAGTGTGAATAGTTTATGAGGCATCTTATTTTCATTCACTTTCAGGTTACTTTGAATTCTCTTCTGCAGCAACGTGCATTAGCTTCTTTTAAACCCTTGCATTTCTCAGTAACTTAGCCAGGTGGCTCTTTAAGGCATGATATTTTCTTTCTGTAGCTGAGGTGCTGCAAAAAGAATGCAGTAATGGAAGGCAGTATTTTAGATACGCTTGATCATTTTCTTGTACAAAGACTGTTGTTACTTTGCATTTGTATTCAATCTTTTAATGCATCCTGGTTTCCTCTTATCTTTTCCAGGGACTCTGATTCCTCTTAGAGCAATACTAGATGGCTTCAACATCAGATCTGTGTTTTCAGTCTTGTTAGTGTGCATGTCAGAAATTGTTCGCTTTTGCGTGCTATATTTTAGTGTGATGCTTCTGGAATTAAATGTTGCAATTGTACATTGTACTATAAGCTGACCTCAGTTATCCCATACACTCCTACATCTGTTCACAATTACCTAACATGCCTTTGTTTCAGTATTTTAATAGGCACTGGTATTTTGCCTGTTAATGCTTTCAGATGACTACTTTGCCTAACTTCTAACTGGGGTGGTTACAAAACACGCCCATAGCTGATGTGTTCTAGTTGGGGATGTTCTAGCCAGCTAGCTGTTTTGATACTAGTATTTTCACATATTTTTTTCTCTAGAATTCTTAAGCACCCTCACAAACTGTCATTACTTCAGTACTTGGTGTCATCACAAAAGTGTGGAATTTGAAAGGAAATACTAAAAAAAAAAAAACAACCAACCACCAATTCAAGATATTGTGTCATAGATCATTTTTAATAGGTTGAAGAGGTGATTTTCTTTAGAAAGGGCGTGTAGTATCATTTATATAGTGTTCTCTGTATGCTTTAGGTACCTTATTCCAAAATCAGAGAAACAATGTCTGTAGAAGTGTATAATTTCTATACAAAACTGAAAATAACTTTTTACTCCATAGTTCTCGGGCCCTGAATCAAGGAGAAGCTTGGAGCATCAAAATAATCCAGCTGACATTGACTATTTGTATTCTTCAGTTTTCACATGTTGTGTCACATGTTCCCTAATAAGGGCCTATGGAACCTCTGTACAGCAAGAATACTTTTTATTACTAATTTGTCTTTGTTTTTAAATTTTTTTAAGTCGTCTTTCCTTAACACACAGAAATGCTTGTTCCTGCTTTCCCCTTTGAACATTGAAAACTTACGTGTATCTTACATTTTTCTATTTTCCAACTTAATTATTTTTGGCATGTATCAATCTTTTAAAAAATTAAAATCAACTTTCATTTGTGTTCATCATGATCAAAAACCACTTTCTAAAATGCAATGCCACTATAAATTCAGTATAATAAAAGTTGTGAAAAAAAGATGGACACTTTTTTTCTCTTCATGCCTTTTATTAGAGACACTGCTCTAAGGTATGTCCTGTAACAAATTGTGAATTTTAGTTGACTTAGAATCAGTTTTCATTGTCCACAGTTGGTGCAGTAGATCATTAGATTTTTAGGTTCAGAGCCTTAGTGTTTCTGTTGCATCCTATGTTTTCCATTTCAGATTAAATTGAATTTGGAGCTGTATTACTTGATATTGATTTTTCTCATTTATCAGAAAAGATTATTTCATCTTCTTGCTTGGTTGTGTCCCATGTGCTAGATACTCTAAAGCGATGCCTCCTCCTCCCTTGCTAGATGCTGTCATTGCACTAATGTCTTCACTCATCCTCTTGTATCCTCTCTAACTGATAATTTAGCAATTATATTTCAATTCCTGTCCTCTCTGCTGGTTTGGTATCATGAACCTGGAGATGCCATTGCTGGTGCTTCTCTGCTGTGATTTATTCTGAGATTCCTCATTTGTGCATTGCATTGACCAAGTTCACGTATGTTCTGTCTTATTATGGTATTGAACACTGAAATATGGGTGAGAGGGGGAAAGTACATGTACAGCTACTGTATGGAAAAGCTTTTTAGCAAATCAATGAAGTGTCAGAAGGTGAATCTCTTTGAAAGTTAAGAATCCCTGGAAATGATATGTTATTCATATTCCAGTAGAAGACCTAATTTTTGAATGTCTTGTTTCTTTGTATGTAAATTGTCAATGAAAGGCTAAAATGTTTTCATAATATTTTATATAACCCTTTGTTATTCAACCCTTTCATTAAGGAATACAAAAAATGTTAATTAACTCCAGAAAGGGTATTTTAGTGGCTTGGTTATCATGAACTGGAGCAAACTCTGGAAAGTGCCTTCTGTGCATTTCGCTTCTATAAACAAAGCTTGTTTACCCATGTGTATCATCTCAATTTATGTGGGCATAACAAAGATGCCAAGATTTACTGTAAAGCATCCCAGGAAAAACACTGAGGCAGCATGTCAAAATTTGCTACACCAATGTCATGGCAGTGTGTTCCAGAGTGTGCGGTTGCAGGAACAGTTGCAACATATTTACCCACCTCTGTTTAGTAACTGGTACCCATGTATTTAACGTCACTGGCCAAAGTACATACAGACAGCAGTAAGACAACAGTAGAAAGGAACAAAATACAAGAATTACTGCATGCTTCTTAACAGGTGTGGAGCAGCATATTGCCTTCATGGTACAGTTACTATTCATTAATTTTAAAGAGGAGGGGTCTGAAATGAATTTGAGTAACCAAAACTTCAGAGAATTCTGCCAGCTTGCAAATGCTTAGATGTAACAAAGGAGATAAATTTGCTTTTAATAGCTTATACATATTTTGCTGATCAAATCTAGGCTGCTGTTATAGTTCTCTGATTTCATCTAGATGGCAGGAACATCAGATTTAGACTGGGGAACTGCTTAATACCTCATTCTCCAATTTTTTTAGTATTTTCTCTAATATCACTTACTTTATTTTTCACTCAAATTTCAAAGACATCTGTGCAGTCTTTACAAATAAAGGTCTTGCCTTATTCCTTGTCTTCTGGATTTCACAGACAGAATGAAAAAGAACATCTCTAATTACAGCAGCTACAATGGCACTTTGAATTACACAACTGCAGCTTCCTTTGGAGAAGATGCATGTATCTGTTTTGAAGAACAAGGGAGCATAATTTTTCCAGTTAAAAACTGAGAGATTTTTTTTAAAGAAAAAGGTAAAGTAAAGGTTACAAAAACCTCCTTTGCTAACAGCAGGCAGAATCATTTTTTACTCTGTTATTCAATGTTAGTAAAGCTGACCAACTCTACAGCTAGCCCTTTTTCATTTTCAGCTGCAATGAAGAGGATTAACCTTCATGTGTATACTATCCAACACCATAGTAAAACATGGCAAGGCCTTGACATTTGAACTTTTTGCTTCAATATGTAAAAAACACTATGTATGTTTTTGAAGCCTTGTTTCTTAAATTAGGATGTTTGTGTTTAAAAACATTCCATTTGCTACTATGTAAAATTCCAGATCTGAAGTTCACTTTTCATGCTGCTACCTTAGCAGAAAGGTGGTAGGAGTTTCTGTTCTTCTATCCTGCATGTGCTTCTGGAAATCCAAATACTTTTTGTCTTTGTCATGAAAAAGAAAAGCCTGCTGCAGTCTGCTTTGGTTTTAATAAAGCATACACAGTAGCAAAGTGTATTTTTGGTTTTGTTTGTTTTGATGCTCCCTTTGATGTTGGCATATGTATATATTTAGATATACTGCACTGTTGTACAAGAATTGTTTTAGTAAATAACACTATTTGTAAAAACTGTTAATTGTTTTTGGTATGAATGCAAAATATTAAAGTTGGAGTATTTAGTTCATTATGTTGCAAAGTCAATTTGTAAATTTCATGAAAGAATAATCAGAAAAGGGCTTAATTTGCTGGAAGGACTTGGAGGTGCAATAGGCCAGATCTGTTAGAAGTAGTGAGCTCAACAGATTTCAGGTGGGGTGGAGGTGGGGTTTTGATTGTTCTGGGGGGGGGGGGTGGTTTTTTTTGTGTGATGCTTACACACAGATTATATTATTTTTACTTTAAAAGTTTTTAATCTGTCATTAACTTTCTTCAGCTAAAATCCAAGTAATACATTGTACATCTTATTTCAAGTACGCTGCATGTCCTCTTTCTTTTCGTAAGAAATACAGCATGAATATTTTAAAGGGGTAGTAAAGAACAGATGAAAACAACTCTATCTGTACATTCTAATGTATATATTTGCTTACAGATCAATAAGCCAATACTACTGACAGTTAATTTACACAGTTATTTGGCAGTTAATTCCATTTCTGATGACAGTAACACAAAGTAGCACAAAACTTGGTTCTTTGATCTGTGTGAAATGAGTTGAAGATCAGGCTGAAGCCTGGTTTGTGAATCTACATTACTGCTTAAAATACCGTCATAGCTGAAACTTGATAGTCTCGACAGATGTGCTGTGTTCATAAAACAGTGTTAAACTTTATACGTTTCTTGCTTAAACCCTTGTAAGCATCTGAGATCACCATGGGACTTTGGGAGCAGTCGGCAGCGTATTATCAGTTTGGCCTGTTCTTGGAGTCTCTTCCTAAAAATGTGAGCTAAACACCTTAGGATAAGTGATTATGTGGACTGTAGGTTAATTCACTATGGTAATTTCTGTGTTTCAAGAGAATATTGAGTCAGTTGACAGAATTAAAAGTCCTACAGATTGTGTAGAAATGAAAACTGTAATGTCTCTGATTTGAAACAGGGAGGGGGAATTAATACTGAGTTTGCTTTACTGCCCCTCTCTTTTGGACAGAAAACATGTTTATGTTGAGATGCCTACGATGAAAATATAGTTTGAGAGTTTGTTCCGTAGCATTTAAAGCTTATTGTAAAATCTGCTGCCATGCATCTGGGCAACAGGTAAAATAAGCATCAGTCTGTGTTTAAGAGGATGAAACCAGCTTCACTTAAACTTTCGATGAACTTGTTCATATGTAATCTCTCTTTGTAGCAGTCACTTCATACTGCATTATGGAGCTGGGGACCTTAGTGCATTGTCTTACTACTGTACCTGTTTCTCAAAATCTTACGCTACCCTGTTGCAGGATAAAGAATTTTATCTTTCACAATATTTGTAAATTTAAATTATCTGGATTATTTTAAGTCAAGGCTGTTTTGGTTGATACTGATCGTGATTGGTGTTTTAAGCGAGAAATGAGAAATAATCCATTGTGAGAGAACTTGTGGAGAAACTTCCACTGATTAAGGCTGATTTGCACATTTTAAAATTCACATCAATGTTGGGAGTATGCATGGGTAACATGCAATAATACAGAAAATCATATGGGGAGAAAAAAAGGCAAATAGGTATTTCCAGTTGTAGATTGAGAGCATCTTTAGAGTACAATGTCTTGAGCTGATATAAAATACAAGGAACGTAGTGATTGTAGCACCTCATGTTTTGCTTTGACTTTGCTTAACCCTGTTAAGCATGAGTTTTGAGTTCTTACGCATGCACCTTTGATTTCTAAGATCAATGTGGGTTGGCGTTTATGCTCCATGTTCCCAAGAGTGGTCACATCTGCTACCTTAGCAGTTGTACTATGGGCCCTCCTCACAGACGTGCCGAACCCAGCAGGAACGCATTGTGTGGTTGGTAAAGCCTGTCACCAGCGTGACACTGTTCACTAGTGGAAACTTGTCGGACTGGTCAGTGTCTCTGTTTACCACTTTTTGGCTATAGGAAGCACATGTATCAAGAAATTGAACCCTTCAATGTATCCATGCCTGGGCCACGTAATTTTATACACTATATTCTTTAGCAGTTTTCTAAGCTTGATTTACTAATAAGCAAACAAGTCTGCCCTGACTGCTACTGAAATGACACTGGAATGTATTTCTAGCCAGTTGTGGTGGCTTGCCACTATTGACTCATGCATCCTCAGGGATTTGTGGATTATGCAGACGTGTTTACTTTCGCAAACTATGTGTCAGACTGTCCCAATTTGCTAGGCTTCACAAAGGAGTGTGAACATTTGGATCCCTTGGTTTTAATGCCTTTTAGACTTGTGAAAATTTCCCCAAATTAGTCTTTTTCTTCATTCCTCTGGTGACATGATCTTGTAGGTGATGCTGAAGAATTGTGGCAGAGTTCATTTAGGAAAACCCTGCAGCAAAAAACGTGGCCTAAGGAATATAGGTAATATGATGATTTACATAAAAATATGGTGGTTTACATAAGAACAAATGGAAGTCTCAGCTCAGCCGAGGACAGAGAAGTCATGGTTCTCTGGAACTGTGTAAGAACACAGGATCAGTACCAACCACCTCACTGAAACGTGCTATTGAAAAATTCATATAGGTGTTTTTCAGAGAAACCATAGGGGTTGTCTAAAAGACTTGTTAGGGGTGTGTTTTTTCAGAGGGCCCTTTTTCCTCCTGGTGCAGTGAGGAAAAACAAATAGTAAAGAATTTTTTGCTTTAACAGAGTCCACAATCTCACTTCGTAACAAATTTCTTGCAGCTTCTGTGGAATCGTGATTTGTATTATCTGATTGTGTGGATAATGACACTCAAGTAGGATTCAGCATTAGTAATTTTTAAAAGTCTTCCTGCTCACTTAACTGTAAAGTAGATAATTTTAATTTACTAATTTATCTTAGTAAGCTCGTTCTCTCTCAAACCAGACATGCTTTCTACTCTTGAGCGCTTCTTATCTTCCGGATAATCAAGGCTTCCTGTAAATGTTAGCTGTTCCTTCCAAGGTTTCAGAGTCCCACTGATCACTTCAGGGGGTAGTTATTTGCCTTGCTTGCTCAAACCAGTCCCTAAATTTTGCCTCTTCCAAGAACTAGACTCCCTTGAATTTGTCTATCCACGAGGCTCAAATTGACACCAGATTTGTTGCTCAGATTCCTTTATTCAGGACAGATAGTAGGTAGCAAGCAATTGATTGCATATCTGTAAACAGCACTGAGCTGAGCAGCATTCAGTCAGATCCTGTAGTTCAGCAGCAGCGATGCAAAGTATCCTAATCCCAGTATATATATATCTATCTCCTGTGTGTGTATGTATATATATTCAATCAGTTCCACATACTATATGTGTTTCCTAATGGTTATCTCCTTCTTCCATATGCTTTCTATACTCGATCCTTATAGTAAGCATACCCACAAATAGTAGTGGTTAGTAAATCATGAATTTAATAAATTTTATATATACATATCTATATTTGGACATTTCCACTTTGCAGATTGTCCTTCCACAATAATACAGGTGTATTGTGGAGCCTTTAAGTTGTTTTCTGAAATGCAGACAGTCCTGCTCTTTAATCTCTGAAGTACTCTCTCTTTTCCACTTCACTGGTTCAGTCACACAACTGCTATAGTTGGGCTTTGTATTTTTCAAGTCTCTGTAATGTCGCTTTGGCCAGCAGTGTATTCTTCACATAGCACCTTGCCATTAACTTTGGATCACCATTTTCTGATTTGCTTTATTTTTTATTCATCAGTCGTGAAGTTTCACAAGGGAACTGGTCAGCTTTCAACCCAGGCAAAGAACACCTCTTTTCTTGGGGACCGAACTTTAGTTCCAAATGGTTTAATGATACAAGCTGATAGTTGCATCCTATTTGCTGTTTTTATCCATTACAGGATTCAGAAAGGCAATTACTTTAGTATATGTGGCAAGTCCATCATAAACTTTTATCAGTGGTTCACCAGACATTGTGTCTTGCTTTCAAGAATTTGATTATGCTTATACAATCCCAGAGACAATTGCAGCTTTCATTCCAACTGGACCATGCACTTAACAGCTTTTGCAGTCTTGTTTGTCTCTGCTAGAGACTTTGTACATTCTTTGAGCTCTAGTTTGTCACTAAGGACTTCATATGATGGATGGAGGTGGGGCGAGGAATGTAGGAGAAAGTTGGTAATAGTGTAAGAGCAGTCTACTCCAACCCTGCATTTATCAAAGTTTGTGTCTAGATTTTTTGGGTGTAATTTGTATCTTCCAAAGTGAAAGCACGTCCTTCAAGAGCATAGGTTGTTTCTGCAACTTCCTGAAAAAAATTTTCTAAATCTGTGACAAATAGGGATGTACTTCCAGAACACCATGGATTGCTTTGAAAATAAAGAAATTTCTTTATTCTGTAGTGAATTAATGTGAGCACACACATTCCAAGTAGTTAGAAATTATAATTTTTTTAAGCGTTACTGAATGGCTGCAATTTTTACCACATGGGTAGGTGAAGACTCTAAGCTTTTCCAAGAATAAGTCAGTCAGTGCTGCTGGGACTATTCTCTTTGACATGTCCTGGCCTCGTCTTTGAAAATAAACTGCTAGAAAAGTATTCTGTTATGGAACAGTTCTAAAGATAACAACCAAAATCTCACAATCAGCTCTTTTCTTTCTCATATTTTACTCAGGAGGAGGCTATTCTAATTATTTTAATTGTACCATTTAGGTAGAGCAAATAGAATAGATTTAAGTGTTTAAAAGTAAATGCTTTCCTTTGGAAGTTGTTTTTCAAGTGTCGTACTGTGCTGAACACAATATTCTGACGGAAATGTCTGTCTGCCTAATTAGCTGACCCTATTAAGAAGTGGAATTTGCAATAGACCTTGTAAGAGTTTCCACTTAAGCATAACCCAGTATGTTTCTGTATTTTTGTCACAGTATTTGTGTTATTAATCTGTCCCATCCTCATATTTTTCTATTATTATTGTGGGTAATTTTAATGATTTTTCTTTTTAAATAGAGTTTACATAAAGGCAACTCCTAGCTAGAAGAGAATCGCATTCATAAAACAGGGAGTCAGCAATGGGTCCAAGTGCAGCACATTTGTAATCATGTTGGGAGTGCCCATCCTGGTCTTGAAAATACTCTATTTAACAAGCTTCTTTCACCAACCTGTTTTTTTTCTTTTTTTAATTTATTTTAGTATTAGGTGGGAAAAGCGAGTCTTTTCCCTCTCCCATTTGTATTGGCTTTTTTTCAAATAAATCAGTAACTCTTGCACACAAAAACATGGTGATCTTGACATTTTTCTTCTATTTTCTGTCTTACCTCCTACTCCTTCCTATGTTTGCATTTTCCTTTCATTTTTGTCCTAACAAATCTCAATTTTACTGGTCTCAATTCCCAGCGAGTCTTTCAGGCTGCAGCCAGTTGCATGATGCACAGCTCTCCACAGTATTTGGAAATAACAGTTCACTATTGAAGATTTGGTGCAAAATCCTCCTCTGGTCTGCCAGGAATCTTGTTGCCATCATTGCAGTTTATGGTCACTTGATTTGTTTCTGGCTGTTTTCTTCATGAAGTTTGATTTTTAAAATGCTTCAGAATACTAATGGGTACGTTGCAGTTCCCCCTCCTCCAAGTTCAGAGATAATTGTCTTGCTTGAATAGTTTGAGCATGTGCTGAATCAGAGTGTCTTGACAGTGATAACGTCCCCATTATCTGTTGGAACTTTGTGTAATAATGTCAATTTAGCCTCTTACAGAGTTTTGTCTTCCCTATATAATGCTGGTGCTTACGATATTCAGTTTAGGATCTTGGAACTCCTCCTTCCTTTTTCTCTGGAAGACATTTGAGTCTGAGATTTAACCAAATAAGTAGCAGCTCTGATCAGAACTACTTTCGGCTCATATTTTTGACAAAAAGCAGGATAAGCACCACACGTTCCCTGGATGTGTTCCAACAAATCCATATCCAAATACCCATGCTCATGGGGACTTCCCTATCCTGGGCTAATGGTGTGCAAAGGGATGACACCAGAGGCATGACTCCACAACAGTATTTTAGAGTGCTCCAGACTAAATGCAGCACTGCACACTTGCTCATCCTCAATGGGGGACTGGAAGGTCTTAGATGCTGGCTGGTGGATGCCTGCAGGGTTAATTTTCTGTATCCTTACTAACAGCAAGACTGTTTTTATTACAGTTGCAATAGAGTTTCACATATAGGCATCAGTCAGGAAAAATAGTGTTGGCCTCCTTCGTATGCAATTTTATTGTTTGAATGTTCTACGGACGTATTAAGGAATATGACCTCCTGGTTCATTACCGCCAGACTGGTTTTTATCAGCAGCCCTACTGCATGTTCCACAACAGTAAATCCTGTAGGCTTAAGATTCTTTCATATCAACAAAGACTGCAAAAAATCTCTCTTTCATGATTTCCTCCTGAGCCCTGGGATCCTACAGGACAGCTGTAGAATCATCTACATATTCATGGCATATTTAAACCCACCTTGTACACTGAGTTTACTGGAATATCAAGGTCACCTGGCTTTTCTATTTCCATTGGGGGCACAAAGTTTTAAATTGTCCCTTGGGGGGAAAAAAAAAAAAAAAAAGACCTGGCCGCTGAGGTATAATAGTCTTGGGTTAATTTATCTTAAGAATAAAAAACAGTCCTGCATAGGATCAGTATGAGCAGTGCAAGCCTGAAGAGTTTGCATTTCATTTGAGAAAGTTGGTAAGGGAGTATCTTTAGTTTCTTTGATAGGAGGATGCCGTATTCAGGTATTGATTGATAAAGGTGTCACTTCTAGCATATGCTTTGCATGGATAGTAATCTTTGCTTCACTGATTCTTTGATCTTTCATTGATTATGACTCCCAATGCAAAACTGTGAAGGATGTGGTGCTATAAAATGGATCTTGAGTGCAGATCTAGCCTGTCAGAAATTACACAGAAATTACATAGGAATACTTATTTTGTCTGAATTTCTCAGCTAAACCAGACTTGTTATCCATAGCTCACTACAGGTATTTGGTCTATTTTATTTATTATTTTTAATACTTGTTTGTCTTGTAGAACAGAAGGGACAGCTGTTGAAGGTATCTGTGGTAAAACATTGAATATAGCAGTCAATATTTTTGGGTAATGTTGTACTTTGGAATAACAGTGACAAGCAAGAGACCATGATGAAATGGATTTAATCTCTTTTCTTAGTACTTCACTGCCAAATTTGTCAAACGTTGGCTTCACTCGAATTGGGTATGACATGTGGGGTAGGGTCTCAAGGACTTAAGAGTGGTGGAGAGAATGAAGGAAAAAAGCAAATTAGCACTTGAGGTGGGTGATGCAATCAGGAGAGACAAGGAAGGAAGAAGACTTTGTGCAAACAAATGAATCTTTAATAATAAAGTTTTGTTTCTAGAAGGACACGTGTGCTTTGTATAGAGAGGATTCATCCATAGAAACCCTCAACTGTGTTAAACCAAGCAGTATTTTAAGTCTGTGTAAAAAGTAACCTCTTTGTGTTATAAAAGATGTAAAGTAAGCCAGGGCTCTGAGTGAAATCAGAATTACAGCATGTTCTGTAATGTCAAGAGACTTCCAGAAGTTTCCTGCTCTAGGTGCAGTAGTTAAGTACAGCACCCAGGAGAATTATTAAACAAAAATTAAGTATATATATAGGCAAGTCTTTTTGGCCAGTATTCTCACTCCTGTGGCACGCGATATCCTGAGCACTTCAGTGTTGATCTTCAATTGCTTACATTTGCACTGACTAGTTTGTAGGGAAAATCAGGTTTTATGATTTAGGAAGCACTTCAGCTTTCTTTCCTCCCCAGTTTGCTGTTCGCCACTTGGGTCTCAGCTTTAAGAGCGTAAAGGAAGCATGGGATGTATATATGGAGCATGGTTTACTATATCCTGCTTCGCTGCCTGTATGACATTTGCTGATTTGGTTTCCTGTAAAAACTGATATATCAGCTCACTTCTGGTCATAGATAACAGGCAGGAAGACCTGCCAGGACTCCTAAGAATAGTCCGTATAAATCCTCCATGCAGCACAGAGCTGAAGTGAATATTTTTATTTTAGGAAGAAAAAGCAAATGGCATGTTTTGATACTGCAGAAGGAAGCTGTTCTCAGAAAATACAGATATTTTAAGTTGTTCATGATTTCAAACCCATTGCTCTACAGAAAGCTTAGATAAGTTGACAATGTCAGTATGAAATGAAATAAGAGAGAACGAAGCTGTCGTGCCATTGCTGTCTTGATTGCTTGGCACCCTGCCATAACGGGTCTGCCTGAGCAGTTACACACTGTACTGGCTGAAATAACAAGTGGCAGGGTTGCTGTTGTACCTTCAGGAACAGACTGTGAGGATCTCTTGTACTGAACTGAATGCTGCAGATACCTAATTTCTAGGATTGCTAGTGGAGGTAATCTAATTTGGGTTTAAAGGCAGATAACACAGCTAGCTACTAGTGAATGAAAAATCAGTATGTTTTATCTAAGGACTCCCATAGTGCTTGAAATGACAGAAGTGCTTTAAATATTAAGAGTTTTCTTCCATGAAATTGTGGAGATGTCAAATTATAGAAAAGACTAGTCCTGACAAAAAGAATGTCCAATAAAGGGAAAAACCTACCCTATCACAAAACTATTCTTAACCTATCAGAGTAATTGTTGCCACTTGAATTCTTCTGATTTAACTGCCATTTAATCAGTTTTGAGACTTCACATTTAGGATTAAACTAACAGCTAGGTTTCACATTTTCAAAGTAATTTTGATGCCTAACTCCCACCGAAATGAGGCATCTAAATAATCCAGCCATGGCTGTGGCTGATCTCTTGCTTCTAGCCAAGGCACCAGGAAAGGCAAATAACTAATCCCAAACCCTGCCTGGTTTGGGATTATTATGCCTTTTCTCTAGGCACCTTTTACTGAATGTTCTTTCCCATGTGTGGTTTGGGGGTTTTGTTTTGTTTTGTTTTTTAATTTGACTTGCATAAGAAATATTTGTCCATCTATGGAAACACCTACAAAAGTTGGAGTCCAGGTCACCCATAAACAACCTGTATCTGTATGAAAACAGGACATGAAGCTCTCCTGGTAACAGGACCATGGCTGTTTGGCCAGGGAGGAGGTACAGGACTCTTCTGTAGGAGAGAAAGGGAGAATGCAAGAGGCTCCTCAGCCCTACAGTGCTGCCTATGTCCACATGTGTGAGGGCTGATCCCCTCTGCTGGTGCAAAAGATATAATAATCACAGAAAATAGTACCATACTCTGAATTATTTTATGGGGCGGGACATTTTTCAGCTAGGCCCTAGACTAGGTGCTATTGCCTATCGTTTTGGTCTTTTACGTGGTTTTCAGAACCATGTTGGAATTTGGCTCCCTGCTGTTCTGAGGAGAGATTTTGTGATTGTACTTTATCACTCACTCTGCAAACAAGTTTTATCATGAGGAACATGATAATCTTGCCTATGACTGGTCATCTTCTTACAGGTATTGATTGACCTACACACTACGCTACATCATCGTTGCCTTAAACTGCTGAAATGAGGCACGCAGCGACTGTGCCACATGCCATGAACATGCAGAAAACCTGTAGCTGAGGTTAAATTCCAGGAGCCCTGGATTCTAGTCCTGTTTGCACATCATGAGAGTGCTGTTTCCCTGGATTCAAAATCTCTTGGCGTAGCTCCCGGGAATCTGGACTACTTCCCTTTCAGATTTTACAAAGTCATTATTCATAAATATTCTCAAGGAAATGCCTGTTGAGTCTGTTACACAGTGGTACAAGACAATTCACTTAAATCTCAACATTTTAAAATATTTCTTTTAATGGGAAACCAGTTGTACAAGTATCAGTGAAATTGGCTGTTTTCCTTACGTATACAACAGGTACAGCTTGGCTTTGAGGCAGCGTGAGATTTTCTGACTCCTCGTAACTCTTCCCAGTAGGAGAGAAAAAGGTGACTCAGTCTCTCTGCTTTTTCATGCCAGGGCATTTCTGCTGAAAATGCTACCCAGTGAAGAGCTGAAGTGATGGCTTACATTAAGATACTTCTGGCCTGAGTCAATCATTTCACTACTGAGCAGTTTTCAGATGGCAGGTAGTGCTGTTCATGTGTTTAACATGTTGCTACATTTCTTAATAACTTTGGAGCTCTTGCAAAACTTCTCAAAATTCAAGGCAAGGCTGTTGAATTTCCCAGAAATGATGATTTGTAGACTTAGACTCACCCCTCATGTTATCAAAACTTTGTAAGAGGAAGAGATCAGTTTAAATTTCTGTCTTCTTTTTATCTTTCTCCCACTAAGACCTAGTGCAGCAGACACTGCACCGAGAGGAGGTGGTAAGGTGATTATCTCTTGGAGCAGCACTGCTCTGAAGTTCAGCTATGGATGAGCAGATGGAGGAAAAAGCGAGAAGGCTCGTTACTGCAACGCCGGCAGCCTCCCAAGATGCAGGTAAGGATTAAGCCCCAAGGTATGTTTTACGCCAGTCCCAGCCTCCTCTTTCAGTATGGGCCTTCTCACAGCAGCACTCGGCATCCCAGCCCCTCCTCACCCCCTGGCAGATCTGCTCCCTCCATCAGAGCTACTCCCACACACCTGGTAGTACCAGCCTCCCTCCCTCTACCCCTCTCTTGCAAGTCATCCTCCTTCAATGCATACCTCTTCAGACTGCAATCTATGAAATTGTTACACGGCTTTTATTTCATTGGAAATAGGCTGGAGGGTAGAATAGCTTTGAGACTATCTCGGCCACTTTTTGGCTCATAAATTTCGCTATTCGATACTCAATATACACATCACTATATCTGCTCCTCTAGTAAGTTGAGGGAGGTAGTAACTCTTTCGTTTTAAGGGTAAGGAAGTGAAGGCAGGAATAAAGCGAAACACAGGATCACTAAGTTAGGTACTTAGGACTGGCTTTATGGAGAACTGTGTGTTCATCAGGACGGGCGATGTTCCTGGGTGACACTGCAGGGACAGGACACGTGCTGTGCAGATCTGAAATCCACTGTGGGAGGCATCTGTTGCCGTACACGTGTTCAGATCTAATGCACCCTGCTGTGGTCTAATGAATCATCCTGTCTTGTGAATCTAGCATGACAATCACTTTTCAAGCAAACTTGGTGAAATGCATCTGAATGCATGAACAGTTTTGGACTAATCAAACTTACATTATTTGATGACTAAACAATGTCAAATAAAAACATCATTATCAATCTCGGTCATTCTCAGGAGAGACGAACCTAGCACGTTTATGAGCAAAACGCAGGGTGAGCTGTAGTGGGGCAGAGGGCCATGTCATGCCTCTGGTGCTGGCCTAAAGGGAAGTCACTTGGAGGGACACTCAGTCTGTTCTGGCACAGACAGACCTGAGGCGTGGAAATTTTATTCCCTTCTGCAGGAAATATTACCAAAAGAAAAATCCTGTTGTTGAAATTAGAATGAAATGTAACAATGTTCTGCAAAATAAAATTTCATTTTTCCCCTACTATATTGAAAGTGCAATAATATGTACTCAGTGACTGCTTAGTTTATATGATAGTTCATAATATTTCAGTTTTACTGACCTCATTTTCTGATGAAAAAAAAAATTAAATTCTGCAAAAATGGCGAATAAAATTCCAGACAGCACAGGCTTACGGAGTTAATTGAATAAGACAGGAGGTTTGAACATTAAATCAAGATTTAACTGCAATTCTCAGTGCCTTTAATGAAATTAGGTATATTTCCTTCCAAAAATCTAATATTTTGCCCATGGATAAACCCTATAATACAGGTAACACTTCATAAACTTGAGGTCAGCATATGTTTAAAGTTCTGTAACAATAATCTGACTAATATTAGAGATAGTATCAATTTTTAAAAAAATAAGTGCCTTTTTTTAACTCTTACTATTGTTTAGTTTTATAGATCTTTGGGAAATTGCACTGAAACCTGTTTCCTTTTTTCAAATAAAACTCCTCTGTCACATGTGTGCAGTACTTTGCTACTGTAACCATCATGAATTAATATTCACAATGGCAGAGACCTACTGGCGTACTGATCATGGATGTAGACTTTTATTTGTAATAAATAATATTGCAAAGTTGCTCAACTGCTACCCAACAGAATAGTTGCCAAAACAATGTTTTAAAGATTTCTCAGGTATTCCCTTAATACTTATAAGAATGCCATAGTATTCCTATTCTAGTGAGACAAGATCAAATATGTGGTTAAAGAGTGTGGCCTATGATTTAATCCAAAATTAGATTATTTGAAGTAAAGTTAAAACAAACAAAGAAAGAAACCCCCAAATAACCCTATTCTCTGCAAACAAAGCCAACCCAGACTCTCTACCTGACAGTTACCTATTGATCCCATAACCTGCTCAGAAGTTTCTTCTTAAATACTGTCTCCTACTGATTTATTTCTGTCCTAAAGGATGATAGTTCTTGAAGGACTTCTGACAGCTCTGACATGTCTATGGTTATATTTTGAGTTGATAGTGACAATGGAGATGAAGACTGTTGTTTTTGAATTAAACTGGATTTTTTTGTGCTTGTACCATGATACGGCAAATAGAAAGGACTGACAAACCAGCCCTGCACCATTTATCCTTTTAGCTTTCTCTATCATGTCTCAAGTTTTGCCTTTCTTTCCTAAAAAAACCCCCTGTTTTCTGGTAGGAAAATATCTTCATCCTTGATTAAACACTGTTTCATTTGCAAACTGCCATATTTCTGCTGTGTCTCTTTTTAACCATGATAAATAACTAGAATTGAGTGTACAGCTCAAAGGTAGTAACTGTTATCAGTATGTTATGGCATTACATTGATTTCAAGGTGTGCTCTGCTCGACTCCCAGTGAGTTCCAAATTTTGCTGACCTTTGACTCTGCAATAATATCCACACAGTTGGATATTATTATGCATGAAGACAACTTTGAGACCACTGGTGTACTTGTAAAGTTATGAGGGGGATTAAAATTATGTATTTATTTTGTTAATTGAGAAGTAGTCTATCAAAAGACTTATAGCACCCAGATAAATGAGAGGTGGCAGTCCAGAGCTTTATAATTGTGTCTTGTGCAGATAACAGTGCTGTAGGTCCCACTGCTCTGGTTGCATACAGCTCTTTGCCATGCAGAGCACTGTAATTAAAACAAAATTCCCACAGTTATAGCTTAGGAGTGCTTTATTGTTACAGAATGGGAGAGACAACTGAATAGACTGTGAAGAGCAACCAATGCTTACTGCAGTGGCATTCCCTTTCTCCCTCCTGGCTGGAGGGGATTTATTGCATGGATTTCAAGTTTGAGAGCGATTCTGTTCTGGGAGTGAGCTAAGTTACTCCCAAATCTGTGGTGAGCTATTTTCTTCCTGTACAGCAGATACCTGCCATGGGTATGTAGGCAGATGATAGAGAAATTAAGTTAATCCCATTTGCTCTATGCTGGACAACTGAAAGGTAAAAAAGGTAATTTAAAAGTTTGTTTGTTTGTTTGTTTTTTAAGAAAAGCATGTAGGGCTTCATAATAAAGGCTTGAGGTGCTGCCTTGAGAAAACCAAAAAAAGTTACTCAGATTTAACATTTATTCTATTGCTCTACATAGCACAATGATGTATGTAACTTATTCAGGAATGCAGGCCAAGGCTTAAGTTAGGTAAGACTGGACATCCGAGGTGTTCACAGAAGGGCATGAGGTCCAAATTGCTGCTTTCTTTCTCTCCACTGACAGCAAAGGAAGGTTAGAATGATTGTACTGCTGTCTTAGGAGTTGTGTAGGTGGGCTGAACACATTTGGGCATTTAGAGGAGATTTTTTTGTGGGATTTAAAGTAATTACAGAACAACGAATCTACTTTCTTGGCTGTGCTTTACTTTTTTTTTTTCCTTACCAGTGGTCAATATTTCTTGTTGAGATATTGGTATTGTAAAACCAGTGCTGAACTGGATCCTACTTATGTTCACTGTTCCTATTAGCTGTCTAATTTCTACATGCTAGCAGAAGTCAACAGGATGAGCTTAAGCCCTGCAAAGAAGGAGTTGAGATGAAAAAGTGCTGAAAGTTTTCATAACCCTTATTTCTGCCAGTTCCTGTATAGAGGAAAGGTGCCTGATTCAGCCTTATCTACATTTGAAATCAGCTCTGGTGACTGTTGGTCAGCATTCATAGGTTTGCATCTTCACTCTTGGCAAAATAATGCTATAATTTTTCCTCAATTTGATAGTTACATTTAGTTTGTCTGTCACTGAAAATTCTTAGAGAAAATTCAAGATTTCTGTCCATTTTCTGTGATTTTCCTCTTAGCTTTTAATTCCTTTTGACCCCTGAAAGATTCTGGTTTAAATAAAGGTAAATTCTCTGACTCCCATATACTAATTAGAATGTATAGAATAGTAAAGTTCTTGAAATGATCTTCATAAATAACGTTTTAGTCTGTGTCTGCTGTGGTTTAACCCCAGCCAGCAGCTAAGCCCCATGCAGCTGCTCACTCACTCCCCTGCAGTGGGATGGGGGAGAGAATCAGAAAGGTAAAAGTGAGAAACCTTGTGGGTTGAGATAAAGACAGTTAAATAGATAAAGCAAAAAGCTGCATGCACAAGCAGAGCAAAATAAGGAATTTGTTTACAACTTCCCATCAGCAGGTAGGTGTTCAGCCATCTCCAGGAAAGCAGGGCCTTGGGAAGACAGATGCCATGACCCCCAACGTCTCCCCTTCCTCCTCCTCCTCTCCTTCCCAGCTTTTATTGCTGAGCATGACATCATACAGTCTGGAATATCCCTTTGGTCAGTTGGGGTCAGCTGTCCTGTCTGTGTCTCCTCCCAACTTCTTGCCCACTCCCAACCTACTCGCTGACAGGGCAGCGTGAGAAGCAGAAAAGGCTGTGCAAGCACTGTTCAGCAATAACTAAAACATCTCTGTGTTACCTACACTGGTTTGGTCATAAATCCACAACCTAGCATGATCTGAGCTGCTATGAAGAAAATTAACTCCATCCCAGCCAAAACCAGTACCGTGTCTAACTTTAATTAGCTCTTTACAACAATACAATCTTCTAGAAAGCTCACTCTCAAGAATCATTCAATAGTGTGAGAATGTTGTTTAAATATTCTAGGATGACTAATGAAATGCTGAAATGTTTCCATTATAGGTAACCTGTTGTAGCATCAAAAAACCTTCGGTCGGTTGCATATAAACTATCTCGCTGTTCACAGACTAAGAGTGTAATGTCTGTATCAAGAGAGCAAGCATTTACAACTTGATATCTCACAAGCAAGTTGTGATGTCAGGCATTTAAAGAAAAACAAAGAGAAGAATTAAGCTAGGGAGAAGTCATCAGCATCTTCCACTGCAGAACTTACAAACATTGGTGTCTTAATGCTGGAAGGCTTCATGATGCCTGTGGAAGAAATCTTTCAATACAAAAATCTTTGATACCTTTGGATTCTGTTTAAACCAGGCAGTTTTTCTTGGTGGGTGGATAGAAAGTGGCCCAGTTTATGGCTACATTCCTCCCTGTCCCTAAGCAGAATATCTTTACTTTCCAGGCTATTCTCTGAAATGCATATAACTTACAAAGTTTCTCATTTTGAGATAAAAAATCATGTATATGCTGAACTGGTGGCTTGTCTAAGGAGACATCCTTTCATTAAAAGAAAGAAAGTCTCAGCTGTGTTCACCAAGTAGCCCCTAACATAATATGCTATTTTTAAGATGTGAACACCTTATAACTAAGGACCTCTTATCTGTATTTTATACAAAACAGTCTCCACCCCACAATCCAATATCTAGCTGTATTTCTGAGACATGACATAGTAGAATACCATAGAAAAATCAAATTAGAACTAATAAAAGGCACATGACAGCATCTATGTAGGCACACTGGGTGTTCTACAGCCACAGATCTTCTCTCCTTTGCCACTTGAGACTCCTCTATGATGACAGAAAGAAGAAACCTTCTAGAATTTCTTTACCCGGCCTGAGCATCTGAAAACTTTGTGCTGTATTTACTGTGGCTTTGAACTATGCAGGCAACACTCATTTGTAGCTGTAAGCAACCAGAAATGCAAGAGCATGGACATTTCTCTTTTTTTTCATAGTGTGGGTCAAGCATAAACTGAACTTGAAATGTTAGAAATCATGAAAGTATACATACACTCCCAATAGCCATGTATATTTATGAAGCAGTTAAAGTATATGCAAGGAACAATGACACTCTTGCTTTGCAGTAAAGGCAGAATGTTGGAATTTTTAATGTTTTTTAAATTTAAAGCACAGATAAAAGATTGTATTGGTTGAATTTAAAGTGAATATTGTACATGATATTAACAGCATCCTCAAGGCACTTTTACTAGGTAAAGGTTCTCTGGTGACAGATATTAAAGCCTTGACTGTTCTCCTTCCTAAAACATTTTATTATATTTTGTTTTTAGAAATCAGAAACCTCAAAATCAATTTTTGAATAACATTTCAGAGAAATCTGATTTGCATAAAGAGGAAATATTAACTTTGCTAATTTGTATTTTTTTTTCCCCCTACTCAATGTCTTGTTTATGTAGCTTCTTAATATAGTATAGGTAGTACGGTAATAGTGAGGATACAAATGATGCCCATTTTGTTCTTGAGTATGTGTTTATTATATATGACTATGCAAACATTAGAAATGTATAGAAAACTACTGAATGCCATCTGAGAGGTACAGGTTCCCATGTGAAACATCAAAAACTAGCTTGGATGCAAATGTGAAAAAACGGATAATAATCCAGTTGTTTTGCTTCAACACAAACAAAATAGGCATATAATGTTTCAGGTCTGGATATGATTTCATTTAGACTGAACTTTCCATCTTCCTGTTGACTACCAAAGTCAAGGGCCACTGTGACTTCAGGATTTCAGGGTATTTTGCCAGTGCCAGAATCAGAGAGGGTCTGACCTGTTTCAGAGGAATTTAGGCCTTTCTGTTCCAAGTGTAAATGGCAGCTGGCTTGCTACCCACAGAGAGAGTTGAAAACATATGTCTATCTAGGGCGCGTATCCTGCCATTAGTTATTTAGCAGATTGGACTTCTGCTAACTATTTCCCTACAAATCACTATAGCCTTAGACTTTGCTGAATCCTTTTGCCTCAAAAGTCAGAAAATCTTTCCCTTGGACTGTAACAGAACAGAATATATGATTCATGTATTTGCGTGACAATTCCCAAAGAGCAAGCCAGATCCAGACATAATTGTTGAGGAGTATGCTGCAGACGAGACATGGAGGCTACGTGAATAAGCTCATCGAGACTTGTCCTGCTCTAGACAGGGGGTGTGTGTGGGGGTGTGTGTGTGTGTATATATATATATATAAAAAATCCCCCCCCCCCCAATTGCTTTGAAGTGGCAGTGTCTCCAATGTGTGCAAGGGAAAATGAGAAAAAGGCAGTTTTCAGATCAGGAAGGGAGCTAATTTGGTGAGGCACAGATGCCAAGAAAGGATGGAATACTCGTTTTGGAAGTTGCTCTTCTGATATCTGATTTTGGTTGGAAGGGACCTCTGGAAGTCATCTAGTATGACCCTCTCCCCAAAGCAGGGCTAACTTGAAACTTAGATCAGGTTGCTTAGCTCCTTGTCCAGTTCAAAGAATGGCCTAATGCAGTTCCTTCTGTCACTTCAGAGTATAGCTCATTCCTGGTGCAGCCACCGACTGCTGAACACGTATAACTCTACTCATTTCCATTTTTCTGCCTGTTTGTGTGACACACATATGCAATTAAGGTATGTACAGTCCTTTGATACTTGAATCATCTCGGTTTAATCTAAAGACTCTTGTGGCAGTTGTACTTATATTGAGACAACTTCACACAGTGTCTCGCTTCTCTGTTTATCTTGGGCCAAAAGAATACCATGAATTCCCAAACTTTCAGTGATGGTCTTACAAATAACATTATTCTGTTGGGGCAGCAACATTATTCTCCATCTTCTGACTTGTTCCTTCTAACACTAGATGCTTTCCTGGTCTTCCAGGTGTTGCTAGCTGCTAGTGAAATAAATATGTAAACAAATATTAAGGTGACTTAGGAAAATATTTTTTCTTCCATCTCTAAAAACACTTTTCATACATGCTTTGAATGCCTGAATCTTTTGAAAGTGGTAGTGCTAGAATATGGAGGGATTCTTCATTTCTGAATTATGATTGTTTGAATTAGCTATAATCTTCTCAGTATAACCACTCAGAGCTTCTGGTTGTTTGGCATAAAGGCCATTGCAAATAGTTAGCGAATAATAAATATCTGCCATACGCTGCAGCAAGAGATGAAGTTTCCCAGATGAGAATTCATCAACATAACAATACAGAACATTGCCGATTATGGCTGAAATACTTCCCACCTCCTGTCCCTGGGCCAGGCTGTTCCTGACCTTTACACAGGTCCACAGATGTCATGAGAAATTATGAAGCACTTCCTCTTTACTCCCTGCACGTAGTCCACAGGAGGGCCCAGCACAGCTGAAGTGCCTCCTGGAATCCCTTCCGATGTTAATGGGAGTTTCATCATTGACTTCAAATGAGCTTGGACTTCATATCCACTGTTTCTTCTCCTCTAATAATATTGCCAAATTACCTTCTCACTCTGCCCTCTCTCCTTCCACACTAATCTCACACTGGTGTTTCCCTGGACGTGCTCTACTCTTTCACCCAGACCTTCCAGCAAGGAGGCTTTTGAAGATGTTCAATACTTACCAGAGATTTCCGAGTGCATGACAGTACAGGGATAGCTGCTGTACAACATGCTTCACACACATGGTGGGTTTGATGCTTCGCAAATTCATGTATGCTGTATCACAATGCTCAGTAAGTCCCATATGTTACAAATGCCTCTATATGTAAAACAGCAGTAAGACTGATGTTTAAAATCCATTTGGGACCCTTCAGACTGTATATTGGTAACAGCCTCTGAGGAATAACATGCTGCTCCCCACAAAAAAGCACACGGGGAGGTATCGTAGCAAGAAGCCATAAAAACCTCAAGGGTCTAAAGGTGCTCTAAAGGTACCTTCCTTTTCAGAAGGACTATTTAATTCCACGTAGGTGCTTCAGTTTGTGAAAACCCAGCTAGCAAGCAAGGTTCTGTTTTTCTCGCGCTCTGATTCACGAGCAAGATTTGAATCCTGTTAACAGCAGATACAGCCACCACAGTCAGAATAATAAATAAATCGGTTGAATTTCATTTATTGGAGCTCAGAAAAATGCCTCGTTAAGAGTTTTTAAGCCCGTGCGTCCCCTCAGGCTCTTCCTCCCCCCCCCCCCCCCGGGGGCC
>NW_010972436.1:7847574-8039701 GCF_000737465.1 Haliaeetus leucocephalus
CCCCGAGGGCCAGGCTGTGCCTCCCGCCCCGTCCCCGCGTTCCGCTCCCCGCCGGTCGTTGGAGCAACCTGCTCGCACGTGGGGGAGGAGTGATGGGGACGGGCGGGGGGGTAACCCAAATCCCGGTTCCCCAAAAGTAGGTCTCTGCTACTCCCGCAGTCCTCACGCTCGGGAGAAACCCGGTTGTTCGAGCGGGGGTTTTGTTTGAGGCTTGAGTTCACCTCAGAAAGAGAGGAGGAGGAAGGATGTCCTGCTCCCTCGGCGCGGGTTTGGCTAATTTTCTTGGAAAACAAACCAGTGACACACATGCGACGCTGACAGGGTAGCAAAGGGGATTAAAAAAAAAACACAAAAAAACCAGCACCACAACAACAAAAAAACCCCCAGCCCTCCTCTCAGCTATCACCACTTTATCACCTGCATGTGCCTGGAAGGAGGCTCTTCCCTCCGCTGAGGGGAAAAAAAAAAAATCAGCTTAGGAAAGCAAAGTTTGAACAGCGAATTCCTGTTATTTCAAAACGCCCCATGTGACAGGATATTTCCTTATCATTTCGAGCCCAGAGCTTTCCCCTGATCCACCAGCCCTTCACAAGTGCGGAGGACCTGCCCGGCGGGAAACCCTCTCCTCACAGCGGCGGGGCGCCACGGGCGAAGCCGCGGCGATGGCTCCTTCCCCGCTCCTGCTTCTCCTCGCACTTCTCCCCCGGGTTTTTCCGCTGCTGGGTAAGTGCCCGCAGGGGCTGTGCGGGATGAGACGTGCCGAGAAAGGAGCGGGGTCGTGGCGGGCACCGAGCCCAGCCAGACCGTGGAGGGGGGGTAGGTAGAAAACGTCCGCGCAGGTGGAGAAGCCCGCGGCCATTTTAACCCCCTCGGTGCTGCCTGAGAAGAGCCTCGATGCGGCGGGGCGGGCGGCTGAGGGAGGGCCCGAGGGGAGGCGGTAGCCTCCCCTCGGGCCCTCCCTCAGCCGCCCGCCTCAGCTGCCTCCCCTCTTCGTCCGCACCCTGAGGTACCCAGCAGGCGAAGCTGCCCGACGAGGCGGCCTTTTGGGTGGCAGTGGTGGTGTGGGTGCCAGACCAACCTGTTACCGGCGGTGCCTCGGTTTCCCTAGGCCTGGGGACCTGGTTTTGGCAGCTGGCTTTCGTGGGGGGATGTTGAGGTAGCTGAGGTATTGGCACGGCTGAGGGCTGCGAAAACAGGTGAAAGCTGTGTTTCTGGGTGAAACCTGGAGCTTACACCCGCGCGCTCTGAGAATTACCATCATTTCCAGCGCGCAGCTATTTTTCAGTGAAAGTTTTGCATCTGCCCTTCCTGAAAGCCTCTCGGCATCCTCCACGCTCCAGGTTGAGGTCTACTGAAGCAAAACTTCATAACGCTGCCTTGTAACCATTCTTGCTTTGTGCAATTAGCAGCAATCATTGTAGGCCATCTGGTAAGCGAGAGTCTGCATGGAGAAGACAGTCATCTTACCTGCTTGCTGCCTCATTGCTTCCCCCTCTTTTGCTTCTGGCTTTTGGTGTGCTTTTCTGGTGCTCTCCATTAGTGTTTAACACTGGTAGCACTTCACTGGCTTCACGAGTTACTTCCTGATTTACACTTGCATAATCTGTGATAGTTTGCAAACGCTGCAGAGTGTGAAGCTACCTTGGCATACTGGAAAATTCTACTGTGGAAAAGATACTTGGCCAGTGAGATTTTACAGTACTTGGCACAATTCTTCAGATACAAGCTGAGGCCAGAGATAGACAAATAGTCACAGTGTGGTGGGTGAAGAAAAATGAAAGCCCGGGAGAAAAATTCTATTATGGTCTACTTGGGACTTTTGAGGGAAAAGATGCTAGATCTCCCTGTATGGGTTATAATGGTGAGGTAAGTTGGTTCCTGTGCCTGGCATATTCCTATGCATTTTAAAGAACCTCCTTTCAGGGCTAAGTTTCAAAATATGGATAACTCTGTTAGAAATTGGTGTAATTCAAAGTACCAAGACTGTGGTACTCACGATCGTGCTGTGGTGGACCTTTAAACGTACTGCCTACAGCTCATCTATAGTGAAGAATTGCATCCTGTTAAGGGAGCTCTATAACAAATGTTGCTACAGAACAGTGAAACACAGTTAATGGTTATATAAGTAATTCTGCTCAGCCCGTTTTACAGATACAGCTCACCATGTTGACAGGAATGGTATCAACTGTTTACACAGGAGAGTTGGCAGGGCATAGAAAGTGTTGCACAAATACCTGGCTTGTTTCATATTCTTCTAGACTATCTAATAACTCACACAGAAAGTGTTGTACGTGAATCTCCTTTGGTGTCCCAGCAGGCAGAGCAAACACAGAAATAAAGCTGTAAACTAGAGCAATACAGAACCGTGCTACAAATCTGCTGTATGGTCATGGATGAGACAGGAGCAACTCTGGGGGGAAGGAAATCCTGCAACTACAGTCTCAGCCACAGTTGCTCCTGCATCCTGCTACCTCCTGTTCTGTCCTCCTGTTTTGGCGCCAACTTCAATGCCTGCTTGGCTGTGTTGGCCCTTTAGCTGCTTACCTATGTATTATTCCCTGTCAGAGCCCTGTGTGTGCTGGGGCACTTGTACAAGCAGCCGTGCTGTGTTTACACACTGCTAACGCTTTGTAAAGATGCAGTCAGAATAGCAGAGGGCCAAAGATTTGTCTCTTTTTTTTTTTTCCCACTGGCCAGACATCTTTGTTCAGCTTTCTATCCTTGTTTCTGAAGCCAAAACTGTGCACCCTTTCAGGCTTGGGTGAAACAATCCAGGCTTTTGACTTTGGGGTACCTTTTTCACATATGTAGCATCCTGTCTTTAACACCATAAGCTGCATAAAATAAGGAATGTTATTTTAGGTCACAAATACAATTGTAGCAGTTTGAAAGATCAGGCAGTGTTTTCCACACATGTGAAAATGTCTGACATGTCTTTTACCCAGAAACTTTAAATAAGATTTCAGGAAAAGGAGAGTTGCAAGCATTGCATATATCAGTTTACAATAACATTGTGCTAAATGCTAGTAGAAAAGCAGAATAAAAAAAGTTATCACCAGCAGTGATAATTATACATTTCCTTGTATTGTCTGTGAGTAAAACAGATTGGCAAAAGGCAACAATTTCTGTCTCCAGTGCTCATCAGTTTTACACTACTTCCCAGTGAGTTGGAAGCCAAAGGACAGGAGAAGGAAACTGAACCATGGATGAGATAAGTCTAGGTCAGCTCTTTCTCTGAGAGAGAGGTTATTTGTTCCCAGGTTGTTCTTCTGCAGAAAAGTACAATCATTTCCACATTGGAGCCTCAGCAGAGAAGGGAAAATTTTCTGTGGTTAACTTGTTTCCCTCTTAAATATTTCTCCATTATAGAATTTGTTTAATTTGGTAATTATACACTAAAATAAATAATGTTTTGATAAGCTTCAATCCCCAGAGTCACATATATTAGTATTTCTCTTTCCTAGCTTGTAGCCCAGTTAAAATATAGTTTTAAGACCTTGTGCATCCTGTTACGTTATGTGATCCAGTATCAGAGAGAACTATTAAGTTACTGTGCTGAAATGTATCTCAAGGGGATCAGAGAGGAGAAATTCTCAGTCTCTGGGCAAGACCAGCTCAGAAATGTTGCACTCCATAGTACATCCAAGTGTAAGAGATGCTAAAAACTTTTCTAGTGGTTATGATTTTGAAATAAACCTTGAATACATGAAAATGCATGCTGTAAAGCACTATTTGCTAAGAGGGAGAAATAACATTGGGAGCTATGAAGAGCCTTGTAGATTTTCATGGGTCATTAAGAGACATAACTGATGATGGCAAATCCCACTGTTGTCAGTATTTTAAGAAAGGAGAAAAATCACTGATTACTCTAGTTGAGTGAAAAATGAATATGCTGTTCTAGCCCTACAAGTAGCTTGTGTATAAAGCTTAAAAAAATATCCTTCCCCTCAGTTAAGACTTAAAGGATCTTAGCAGAGCTTATGGGAACAGAACTCCCCGGTGTGGGGAAATGGAGCCTGAAGAAATTAGTGGCTGTTGTCATCTCCTCACACCTGGAAGCCAGGATCAAGGAGCCAGTGCTGCTGGAGGGCTCAGTGTCAGGATCTGCAAGTGTGTGGTGTGCGTGCTCCCTTGTTTCAGTAACTCCCATGGGTGCAGTTTGGAATAATAACACGAGTGTGTTTTTTCTCTTCAGTTTCAGCCATGCTATAAGTTACAGGAGACACTAGAGCTGCACCTCTGCTGCCTTGTGCTTTTGCATGTAGATGCTTTCACTGACGCAAATAGTTGAAATGTCCTCACATCTGAACTAGTTGCATTCTACAGTCACTTTAACAGGTGTATGCCACAGGAGTACCGCACCTTCTTTTGCTGAACAGATTATGAGATTTTAACCCCAAGAATAGTGTCTAGATTAATATTTCATTTAGATAGTATGTAAGATTACTTCAAACCAAATTATTCCAGTGTTTTTTGTCTTACAGATACTAGCATCTTCTTAATATATAATGAAGATCACAAGCGCTGTGTACTGGCTCAAAGTTCTAATTCAGTGACTACTGCTCCTTGCGTTCAAGAAAATGAGTCACAAAAATTCAGGTGGGTCTCAGATCACCAGCTTATGAGCATAGGATTCAAATTGTGCTTGGGAGTGCCTTCGAAGAAAGACTGGGTTCCGATCACTCTGTATCCTTGTGACAAGGCTAGTGAACTTCAGCGATGGGAATGCAGAAATGAGACTCTCTTTGCAATCCAAGGGGAAGATTTGTTTTTCAACTATGGAAACAGACAGGAAAGGAATATTATGCTGTACAAGGGATCTGGTTTATGGAGTAGGTGGAAAGTCTACGGAACCACAGACGATCTGTGTTCTCGAGGCTATGAAGGTAAAGTTCTGTAAATTAATTTCTGTATTTCAAACTCATTTCTATGTGTTTCTAATTAAAATATTTAGAAGTGTAGGAGAATTTCCTTCATCTCGTTAATGATCAGTGAGTGTGACTTCTGGTGAAATCAGGAATACTTCAGTGTGTGTTTTATGTTTTTTGAGGGGTTCATTTTGCTTTTTTGTCAAAGTTGTCAAAGTTCTGACAGATAATTAACTGTGCATGGTAGTGATTCATTTGAAGAGGGGAAAAATAGTATATGGTTATTCAGAACATGTGTATAACTATTAGACAACAGTTAATGATAGCTTTTACTCTTTACATGTGTACAGAAAGACCTAGTGTAAGTGTATAGTCATGTTGATTATGTTTTTTTCTTTTTCCTTGGGGAGAAAATATTAATTATGCTGTAAGGATTTAGTTAACTCTTGACATCTTCAGCTCCAGTATATTGAAGATGCATTCCTAGGTGTTTGAAGTGAGTCTCAGAGTTGGTGCTGAAGTGTTAGACAAAGAAATAAGATATTTTAAATAGTTAAATTTGAAAAAGTTATGTATGATACATACATACAGACAGACACATATATATTTATGATAAGTATCTGGGAATATGTTTGGCTCCCATTTAGCATTCTTTAATAAAAAGAAGTGGTCACAGAGGGAGGTATGGATGCATTTTCCATGGCTTACACAATGGCTGATTACAGTACTAGTCCTTGTTCTAAAGCCAGAATAAAAGAACTCTAGCAAAGCAAATTATGTGAAAGGAGGCGGGGGGAGATGGCGTGATGGCCTGCCATTCCATCCTCCTTTGTTTTCTAGCAGCTCTGTGAGACAGTGACCTTGGTATGTCACCTCTCTAGCAGTCCCTGTCAAGTAGTGTTCCTCTGTATGTCCTCCCATCAATGCATGTACATTATATGTGCACTCACAGAAAACTGCTTTAGTTACTTTGATAAGTTTCATCGAGTCAGGCTTCCGATGAAACAAAAATTACCTTTAGATGCCAGTGGAAATTTTATTTGGGTGTAGTATATTGGAGTCACCTGTGGTATATATCTTTCAATTTTATATGTACGTGCTCTTCCCTGTGTAAAATGGTCCACAATTGAGTGGGTTATTGACAGAAGAATCAGCAGTTGTTTGTGCTTAAAAAGAAAATTGCTTAACTGTGTGGATTTTATACTTTTGATTGTTATACATGTAAAATTTAACACAGGAATGTACTTGTCTTAGCTCAGTCAGTTCTGGTCAGTGGTCTGCTTAAGCAATAAAAGTTTGTCTCATTGTGGACATGGTTGTCAACTTAGAGAGTAAAATTATCGATGTCCCATTTCTAGTACAGTTAAGCATTGCTTTCTATAATTTCCTATAATATGATCATAAAGCTGAACTGATGTATATCCCATGCTTATGACTGTTTATACATTTTTAAATTCTTATGTCTCCTTAGATACCTACACAGTGAAAGGAAATGCCAATGGAGCACCTTGTGTATTCCCTTTTAAGTTTGGTGATAAATGGTATGCTGACTGCACAGATGCTGGCAGATCAGATGGCTGGTTCTGGTGTGGAACCACTTCAAACTTCGATGTTGACAAGATATATGGATTTTGCCCATTGAAATGTAAGTTTTGTATGTTCATGATTCTGTTGTACTGTTATTCAGCTGACTGGAAATATTGGTGTCTTCATCATGTGCTTTACTGTACAAAATACAGTCTGAAATGGTGCATTTTTCTGTCTTTACTCAGCCTGCTATCCTTTTAGGAACTACTTAAATACATAAATATAGGGCTCAGCATAAAAAAAAATTGACCAACTACATCCAGGTGGAAGTGTGTTAATCATATGCTGGAATCTGTAATTACACCATTTACTTAAATAGACGGTTAATTAGATGTAAAGACGCTACATTAGTATATGCAAAAGGCTGTGTAGAAATTTGTGCAGCAGAACTGGAAGCTAGAATATAGCTTAATTGAAAATTAAGACTACTTTGTAGAATGAGTTGCCTTTTAAACATGAAGGAGCTTACATGAACTTTTTACTAAATCCCAGTATTTCCCAAATCTGTGTGCTATGTTGTAGTTCTGTATTTAAAATCAATGAGAAGTATTTATATTCTAAATTCCCTAGTTTGAGTACAGTTAGAGTTTCAACCATAGTATTATGAATATAAAGATCTTTATTAAGAAATGTTGATATTACTTTAAGTAAATTGGAGTAATATGCCTGTATGTATTTGAGTTCTTTTAAATTTGAATACAGTTTCTCTGAATTTCTGTGAAACATGTACTAAGCATTTTGTCTGCAAGCTGCTGCTTCTTCTGTCATGCTGAGAGAGGTAGCACTTCTCCCTCCCTTCTTCTTATTTATCATGTTTTGCTGTAAAGCTCCAGTTGACCACAGTCAGAGCTAAAGAGAAAAGTATGTCTTTCCTTTGATGTGAAGAAAACAGTTTGGGCTGATCTTAACTGGTTTGGTGATGAAATATTAGTGTCCTTGCCTGATCTCCATGAATGCTGCATTCATTATTTGAGACAAATAAAAATTTCATGTTTGTTTGTTTGTTTGTTTGTTTCTATACCAGTATTATTTTCAAGATATCAAAAAACATGTTGGGAATATCAATCCTATCAATACAGCACATGCAAGGTCAACTTAAGAATGCTACCTGTCTAGTGTTCTCTGAGTATAGCAAATAGGAGGTATCATTAAATTTTGTTTAATTCTTTGGCATAATGCAAGGAAATCCATTCAGATGACTGTGATTGCTTTTGGAAAAAGCTGCTTCATGCTGATTGCCTGCATGTTTCCTTCCTGATTCTTCAGTACTGGCTATAAAATATTCAAGTTTGGGTCATGTATTTTAATGAGAGACAGGCTGTGCTAGCAGAAGTTTTAGTCAGCCCTATGAAAGAGGAGTGCACTGCATGAGAGAGTGATAAGTTAATAAACTTCAATAGCACCTTTAAACATAGAATGTTTAAGTCTTTTTATGTTAAAGTTTATTTAATAAGAGTGAAATGTTTGGTTTTTCTTAAACTGGCTGCGGGAGCAAAGGCGTGATATGAAAATATGTGGTGCAACCTATTACAGCTGTTCATACTGGGGCCTGGACATAAGTGAAATTATCATGACTGAACCAGTCACTTTTTTTCATTGTGAGCAAAACCAGCTCAAATGTTCTCCAAAATGAAGAGGGCATAAGACTATAATTATAACAGTTATTATACTCAATAGAGGTGTAGAAATTTGACCAGTGAGATAACGTAATTGTGAGTATGACCCTTTATTTGGTGCTTTAAAAAGAGATGCTGATACACTGAAAGTAGAAACTTAAATGCCACAGGAAGAATCAGAAGTGTTGCTATATCAGACAATTTTTAGTAGCTTAGGAAATACTGGTTTTTTACAGGTTACACTGTGTCTTTTTGAGCTGTATGTTGCACTGCAATATAAAAGTAGGTGCTGGGGAAGAAAACAGGTTGTACAGTATAAGACCATCAGGAGAGTGAGTCATGAGATATGCCTATAGCTGTATTCAAGTGAGCAAAAGTCTATTGAGGCCCCTTTCTTGACAGATGAAAGAGCTAGAATTTCTGTGAAGAATTTAGAAAGCCTTATAAGTGATGCATAAAACTTGCAGCTGACTAGGAAGGAAACAAAAAGTGCAGAGAATGAGGAAATATTTAAATAGTCATAGCCTGGTATGTTAATTATTGGGCAAATCTACATCTTTGTATTCATTCACAAATACTGAATTTATTTTTTTATGACAGGCTTTTTCCCCATGCTGGTGTTTCAAGATATTTTGAAGGGGTTTTCATTGTGGTTCTATGGCTGGTTCAAAATGCCTGGTGAATTGGTCAACTAAGTTATATGGGGTTAATTGTGTTGTTTCTTCTGATTTATCTGGAATTCATAACCTGACTTGGACCTCACAATTTTTTCTAGGAAAGAGAAAGAGAGGAGCACTTTGGGAAAAGATATCTAAGTGAAGATAAGCATGTGAAGGAAGTTTAGTATAATTCAGACTTTTTTACTATTGACAGCATTGTATCTTTATATACTATATTATAAATTCACATAAACTGTAATGTCTTTATTATGAGATTCCTTCCCTGCTATATGCTCAGAGAGGAAGTGATGGCAGTTATTTGATAGATTGTCTAACACGATTTATATTCAGTTTTTGTTTGCCATGATTTTATTCATGCGGTTTCCAAGGATATTGGACTAAGACTCCTACTTGCTTTGGATGGATAACTAAACAAACAAGAACACTTTATTGTTACTGCTAGTCAAAGGCCAGATTTCAGCTTGCAATTTTGAAATTAAAATCTCTCAAGATTCTTCCATTTCCTAATTCAGGAGAAAGACCGTATTTTGATATGGTAATCATGTTGACTTTTTTTTAATTATAAATGTCATAAATGTCTGCATTAGTCAAGACTTTGTGCCTTTCCTGTAAGTTTGAACTTGTCTGTCAAGGGCTATAGCAGAAATTCAATGCATTTTTGGTCTGCTTTGCTTTGTTTTAAAGACTGAGAATTTTCAAAGACACAAGTGAAATTTTCCAATTTACTATATCATACTTCTGGGGTTTTGATAGTAATCAGCGGAAATAACTAGTTCTCACTAATTTCAGTGTATACAAAAAGCATGCTGAATTCATCTGTGTAGGGATGAAGTTCAGCTTTTAAATTATTTTTCCAGTTATGTACTAAAGACAGGTGGGGTTTAACATTAATTTAGTTTAGATGCTAAAATATATCATTCCAGAAAAGTGATTTGTCTTCTTGTTTCTTGGGATACTAAACTTTAAACAATAGCATATAGATTTTCCAAAATCCTGCTCTGTGAAGGTATTTGACTTCACAGAACTCAAAAATCTTAAAAACAGATTTGCCAAGGTTCATAAATGAACTTTATTTTTATGAAAGACAAAAATTCTACAGGAGAGCATCGTATGCAAGTCAGCTATAAATTATGAGACTGGGAGTGTGAGGCGGAAGGTTGGATGAATGCCTGAGACTTGTTTACCTCTTCCTCTGTAATAATTGTACAAGATTTATAAAATCTTTTCTATCAAGTCAGAGGCAGTTTTATTTACTGAATTATAGATTGTACTATTTTTGCAATCTCCGTTTTATCCCAGGCTTGTGCTTGTGCACAGGAATTTATGTTCTTGTAGAACACAGTGTAGTGAAGAAATTTTGCCTTCTGATAGTCATAAAATATTTTGGACAGAAGTTGGTTTGTGGATAGTGATAATGGGATGAAAGTTCCCGTTTTTAGTCAAGTGTCATTATTACAGTAGGTTATATTAGATTTTTTTAAATAAAGATAATTTGAAAAGAAGCGCTTCATATTATCTATAGACTTTCAGATTTAATACAGGAAAAAGTGGAACTAGTTACTGACCTGCTGACATTTAACATGTATCATCCTTTGTCTTGAGTTTTGTTTATTGTACTGTTTTCCTCTTATTTGCACACTTAAGTTTTCTGAGCTCTCTGAATTCGGAAAAGGAAAAGACCTCTTTCTCAAATTTTTCACAGCTTGCAACTTGAGAAACTCTGATACAGGCTGCAGGATTTTCAGTCATTTTCCCATTGTCAGCAGACATACAGTGACCTCTGCTATACTCTGCTTTTGTCATGCAACTTTAATCTCTTCATGTGATATGTTGCTCAGTGTTGGGGGCTCCTGTAGGTTCCATTTTTGGCAGAGCAAGATCATACTTGTGGAGATTCAACTGAGACGAGCCAGGAGAGACTGCAGCAATGTAAGGAGCGTGGTACCTTCTGGGGCCACTTCTAATGTTGGGCCCTGCTGGATGATGTTTTCACTGGTTTAGCATTGCCTAAATGTGCCAAGTTCAGGTATTCAAGGAGATCACAGTCAGGTCACATGGCAGAGAAGAAAGCGTGATGGTATGTCAGATATATGTATAAGACAAATCAGGAATTGAAAGAAAATGTGAGATGGATGCTGGTAATGTAAGTTTTGCCTTCATTGCTTGGGTCTGATTACCTCTGTCACAGTAAGAAAATACATAGTCACTTTACATAGTGCCCAAAATTAGTAAAAAATTGGGGTTTCTAATCTCAGAAAAGTGGTCAGCTTGATATACGCTTTAGCTAGCATAAATCTGGAACTTTTTAGTCTTTTTCTCCACATAGCATGACTTTAGCCACTCAACTTCTACCTTAAACAGCAATTTTGTTATACTGGAGAAAATGGTGACCTTGTTTCATTACCTGTGTACTGTCCAACACAGCTGTCATGGTTTAGCTCTGCTCTGGATTTACTAACACGTTAGAGAGCCTCAGGACTCCTTTCAAACCAGTTGCCTATAGCAGTGTTTAGGTTTTGTGTATTTTTGCTACGCAATTTATTATGTATTTTACCTGGCTCCGTCTTCATGATCAGTAACAGCATTTCTTTTTCTCCCTACAGTTAACAGTATTGATTTGTTGTGGAGTACAGATCCTTTAACAAATGTCCAGTATCAGATAAACTCTGAGGCAGCTCTGAAATGGCACCAGGCAAGAAAAAGCTGTCAACAACAGAAGGCAGAGTTATTAAGCATCACAGAGTTGCATGAACAAACATACCTGACAGGTAGGGTAATATTATCCATCAGGCTTTTTTAAAAGGGCATTATTGTAACAGTGACACTTCTATAGCATGTTACATCTTGAAAATTGCTACTTGTTCAATTCTAGTAATTAGTAAATTTAAATTGTTGTCTTGAATGATTCAGCTGGGAAAATCAGACAGATAATGATTATTTTATCTTGATTAAATATTGCCAGAAGCTTAGAGTAATATAAAAAATACAGCAATTAAGTAATGCAAACAAGGAAGAATGAATGTTGGAATGCAGAAAAATGCAAAATAGTTTGTAAACCAAAAATGTAGATACCAAGATTGCATCCTTCTTGTGCTCTACTTGTGTGCCCTTGTCAGCATTTTTGGCCTATCTCATTGAAGCTGTCATATCATCAGTATGTGCTAAAATATGAAAAGAAAGAAAAAGAAGTAATAAACAAAAGGACTCACAAATAGCTTGTTTTATTTTTGATCTCCTTCAGTGTTTTTTGAAGTAATTTCCAAACTTCTCTGAGAAAATTATCTTCTGAATTTGTACTTGAATATATTTACATTCTATGGTGAGACAGTCTCCTCTTTATTACCTTCTTAGCCTGTGTACACACATGAAATAGCCCACTAATTCATCTATTAAATAGATTAGAAAATATTTTGAGTATGTTACATCAGTTGGAAGATAAGCAATTCTATGCCATAAGCTATATGTCGTACTACGTAAGTTCACAGAATCAGAGAATTAGAGAATGGTTTGAGTTGGAAAGGATACTTAAAGATCATCTAGTCCACCCTCCCTGCCATGGGCAGGGACATATTGCACTAGATCAAGTTGCTCAAAGCCCCATCCAACCTAACCTTGAACACTTCCAGGGATGGAGCATCCACAACCTCTCTGGGCAACCTGTTCCAGTGTCTCACCACCCCCATCGTAAAAAATTTCTTCATTATCTCCAACCTAAATCTACGCTCTTTCATTTTAAAGCTGTTGCACCTTGTCCTGTCACTACAGGCCCTTGTAAAAAATCTCTCTCCATCTTTCTTATAAGTGCCCTTTAAATATTGAAAGGCTGTGATAAGGTCTCCCCAGAGCCTTCTCTTCTCCAGGCTGAACAACCCCAGCTCTCTCAGCCATTCTTCATAGGAGGGGTGTTGCAGCCCTCTGATGAATTTCCATGCCCTCCTCTGGACCGGCTCTAACAGGTCCATGTCTGTTTTATACTGGGGACCTGAGAACTGGATGCAGTACTCCAGGGGGGCGTCTCACCAGAGCAGAGTAGATGGGCAGAATCACCTCCCTTGACCTGCTGGTCACACTTCTTTTGATGCAGCCCAGGATACAGTTGGCTTTCTGGGCTGCAAGCACACATTGCCAGGTCATGTCCAGCTTTTCATCCACCAGTACCCCCAAGTCCTTCTCCACAAGGCTGCTCTCAATCCATTCACCTCCCAGTCTGTATTGATATTGGGGATTGCCCCGACCTAGGTGCAGGGCCTTGCACTTGGTCTTGCTGAACTTTGTGAGGTTCACATGGGCCTACTCCTCGAGCCTGTCAAGGGCAGGGCCATCCTTTCCCTCAAGCGAATCAACCACAGCACTCAGCTTGGTGTCATCTGCAAACTTGCTGAGGGTGCACTCATTCCCACTGTCTATGTCATTGATGAAGACATTTAACAGTATTGGTCCCAATGCAGACCTTAGAGGAATACCACTTCTTATTGGTTTCCACTTGGATATTGAGCTGTTGACTGTAACTCTTTGGATGCAGACATTCAGCCAATTCCATATCCATCTAATAGTCCATCCATCAAATCCATATTTCTCCAATTTAGAGGAATGATAAATGTATTTTTAATGCTATGAACAGTCTGTTCTGTCTAAACTTTTGTTTTCAATTTAAGGATTTGGTCAAGACATAGGTCTTTTTTTTTTTACTGAGTGTGATGAAATTATTGTTGAAATTAGTGCTCAAGGGACTAATCTGGCGCTAACATATAGAAGAAGTGAGTTATTAGTAGGTGTGTTTTAATTGCAAACTAGTAGATATGGCTGCCAAATGTATGTGAAAATCAGTTTTTCATTCTGCAGCTACCCTGGCACTAGCAGGATTTCCTGTCATGCTCAGTTCTTGATTGTTTTAACCACAACTTGTTTGTATAGAAGTAGTACTGGAACACATTAATGTGTTGGTGCCAAATCAGGCTCTGGTATGACATTCCAGTCCTTTCCAGTGCTTAACTACCCCACCTTTTAACCTTGCCATGTTTCAAGTGCTGCTCATAATCATGGTGCCAAAGACAACTAAAATACGTAGAGCAAAATTACTTACTGGCATGATGCCATTGGTAGAAGCAGAAATGAATAAAATATATAGCGCAATGATTTTCTGTGAGCTATGCAGAAATACATTTAATTAAAAAAAATCAGCAGCCATCTAGCTGGGCTTCCAAGTCTTGTATGAAATGCAGAGATAGACAATTGATTAATAATGACTATAAATAATGCTAGAGAATTCAGCAGGGCCATACATAAGCATGGTATTTCTAGGTGCTTTTCAGAACTAGAGCAATAAGTTGGAACTGGTTTTGGAAGCCTGACTTATCATTGGCTAAAAGAAGTGAAATCAGATGAGTCTGAAAAATGTACAAGATGTGCTGTTAAAAAGACGATGTTTGGAATGATGGCATTTTAGTGTACTTTGATAAAATGTGAACAGATTTTTTGCTTTACAATATTTTGTAAATTTGAAACTCACGCTTGTTAATTTTATTGGAAACTATTCACGTTTCATTTTAGAATACTGATTTTTGGTTTTGTGAACTTTTGTGCAACCTTATCAATTTAATATTTTATAATTCTGGAAAAAAATTATTTGTTTAATATTTATGATCATTGGTTTACCAAGAGCATGCAGAAGTGTTTGTTTTCTATTGTCATAAAATTCTCCACACCTAAAAATGTGAAAACTCTAAAACTGAAGTGACCCATGTAAGATGACATGTTTTGCAGGTTTAGCATAGCCACCTTGACTAAAAGGTTAAAAGTTGTTAAAATTTGTACTGGGAAAAAGGAGAAGCAGATGGTTTAGCTAGAATTCAGCTGTCATGTTTTGAGAAAGTGTTTGCTCTTGCTGTGCACTTTCAGTATCTCTTTGTCTCTGTTACCTAGGTTTGACTGGCAGACTGAGTTCTGCTCTCTGGTTTGGTCTTAACAGTTTGAATTTCAACAGTGGATGGCAATGGGTTGGTGGTGCTCCTTTTCGATACTTAAACTGGGTTCCAGGTAAGGTTAAATATGTTGCTGCTCAGTTTAAAGGGCAAAAATTTTGTCATTGTGTAACATATTTCTTTTCTAGTACTCTGTTCTCCTGCAATTATTGAGCTTGTTTTGATGTTGAAAGATTCTGACTGTAGCTATAAACCCTGTGAGTAGTGGCCCTTATGCTAGGGATACACACTGGCGTTAATTTATTATTCACAATGGAAACAGTAGCCTCAAAATCCAGAGGAAAGTTTTAAAATTAATCTATTTATAGTTCATATGTATATCTTCTTAATTTACTTTATTTCTATATGAATACAGAATAAATCTGATGCTACGTCTTCATTTGTGAGATTAGACTGCTCAGTGTATGGTCTGGGTTTTGTTTTGTTTTGTTTTGTTTTGTTTTTATAAATTACTTTCCTTTCCAATTTGTTTTGGTTATTTACTTAAAGATTAGATTTTCATTTTCATTTGAGATGAACCTACCCATGGAAGTAACATGTATCAGACTGAACATGTTAGGCTAGTCTACTTTGAAGCAAACTCAGCTACTTCACACCTGTAGTTGCAATGTTGAACTCTGGTGCCATTATTAAAAAGCTAGTCTCTATGCCATCTGTACACATGGTGAAGAAGAGGTGCTTTTCTGGTTTACCACTTCGAGTGCCTATATTAAGGTGTCTTTTTGCAGGACCCTTGTACCCTTGCACTGGCTATTCAGGAAGCCTTTGGAGACTAAAGTAGATGTCTGAAGTTATGCAGTGTAAATACTCTTCTTTATCTTCATTGAGCATGTCACATGTATTTCATCTGCAGTAACTATAAATGCATGCTTCATCGTATCACCTAGTGGCTTCCTTGTGTAGATAAGGCCAAAAGTACATTTTAGGTGGACAAAATTCTTGAGTAGGTAAGCTTTGAAGAGTGAATTGAACTACTTTATTGAATAAATAGCTCTCCAATGGAGTGAGCGCACAAGGCAAACAGATGGGCTGAACTGTAAGTTGCTGTGAAGGTATTTATAGGTTTGTCATCCAAGTGTACTGATGAGGATCTGCACGTAATGAAGAGTGGGGGAAAACTGATTGTGACGTGGAGCCAAAGCAGCAAGGGGAGCTGTTCATGACTGTTAAAACTACAGACAACTCTCAGTTGTCCTGTAAAGAATTGGGGGTTTGGTGTAACCAAAAAGGGGTCCATTTATCTTTAACTCCTTATTTTCCTTAATTTCATTCAAAGATAATACTCTTAAATCCATATAATATATTTTATATTTGTGCTAGCTCCTTCATGACTTTGCTTTAGTCAGCCTACCTCTACCTCATCCCCATTACCCTGGATGTTCAAGAGCTGTCTGTTCTTCCACTAGTATATTTTAAAAGAATTTGTGGAAGCTTCATATTCTTCCATCTCACTAGCCCTAAATAAACAACAAAAAAACATGGGAACTAAGTTATCAACATTTAAACCAGAATTATGCTGGTTAGGCATTTGGGAGAGCTAACTCCCAAATGCCTAACAGCTGAACATTTTTGTGCATTAAAACAATTTAAATTTGTATTTTTGAAGTAAGCATATCTTTTTCTCCTATGGGAAGAAGATATAACATGACCTCAAATATAAGACTAACTGTAATCTAAGGTAATGAAATTGTAATGTTATAAGAAAATTTTCAGTGAACAATCTTGCATACTAAAAAATATTGTTTTGCTGTGTTTATTGCTGAGCAGTATTGACACTTGCTTGTTATGTAGTATAGTGGCATGTGTTCAGAAATGAAAGAAAATTGATGTGAAGTTTAATCACATTAGACCAGATCTTGAAAAGTTCATCTGGTTTATTGCAGAAATTTGTTCTCTTCTACAGGTTCTACTTTTCTTCTAGAAGTTTCTGTCAGTGCTAATGCTAATCTTCAGCTGAAAACATCCAAATATCCTGCAATTGTTGTATTGTTTAGAGAAGTGGACAAGAAGTTCACCTTAGCAAAATAATTACTTATTATTTTTCTGCCTTTACTGTTATACTTAGTACAGAATTTGACTAGCTTACTGAACAGTTTTTTCACCTAAAGATTTTGCTCTGGAGTTTAGACATTCTTCATTTAGAAAGGGAAAGAACTCAAACAAAATAAATAGGTGCACTGTAATACTTTCCATCAAGACTTTGAACCTGTGAAGAGGCTGTTAAATTGTGAACTAGATAAATATCTCAACTCGTAGTTGCTGTGAAAAAATATCTCTTAAGGGAATGAACTGCCCTGTTCAGTCCAAACGACTGTGGAGTATCACAATTGTCTATATGTTAATGTATTTTATAATTAAAGCATGGAGCAGATTAGAATGTGAGAGTAATTGGGAGGGTAATCGTGATGTGCTTATACTTTGTTGTTGTTGAGGTTTTGTTTTGGTTTTTTTTTTAAAGGACACCCTTCTCCAGAACCTGGAAAAATCTGTGCAGCATTAAATCCTGGCAAAGGTGCTAAGTGGGAGAATCGGGAATGTGATCAGAAACTTGGCTATATTTGTAAACGAGGAAATGCTACTTTAGAATCTTTCATTATTCCTACAGGTAGGTTTGGTAATAAACCCTCAACAAATTAGTAATGACCAGTGTTTTTTATCTGTAATTCTAATAGGTATTTGTTATTGCACATGGTAAAACCACGCAAAGGTCTCTGCAGACTGTGGCTTGACCAAGATTCCCTGTAAAAGTGAACAGTGTGTACTTCCTTTTTGTTCTGGCCTCCCTAATTCCTCTGTAGTAATCTTTCTTTGGTAGGATTGAGTTCTAAATTGCAGAAATGGTGGAGTTCTCTTTTCCAAAACCAAGCACAACTATCAGATTTTTTTTGTAAAATAAAAAGAGAAATAATTTAATGTTTTTTAAAAAAAGATGTAATTATCTAAAGCCCCATGTACTCACTGAAACTAATCTATTTCTTCTTGCTGTCATTTTTACTACTTATGAAAGTAAGAAAGAAAGTTTGCCAGTGCAGGTTGGTAGTGGACTAGAGGAATTTTTTTAAATTCTTTTGAGAGGGTTAAATAATTTTTATATATATATATGTTTATGAATAAATATATAGAGAGATATATTAAAAATATTTAACTTTTTAATGGAATTATTTAAATTATATATATACAGACACTTTTTCAGAAGAAATGTAATCCTGGCACTTGCCTAATATATATAGAAAAGACAAAACAGGGATAAGTTTTCATAGCTTTATTTAGACTTGTTTCCTTGTTATTATCTCTCTGTGTACTATAAAAACCTTGTAACTTATTCCTTTGTTTCATCACTCCTTCTTTCTGTTCTTTCCAAGTTTCTTTCTCTTTCCAGGACATACAGATATCTCCTAAATCCACTGACATGATTTTGTATAGGTTTTAGAAGCAGAAAGCTAAACCATTAATGGATTTCCACTCCATTTATTAATATGCATTATTAGCAAACCAGATATTTTGGAAACTCAGTGTTTGACATTTGGCTTAAAAAACATGTTTTTGAATGTTTTTCCTGCCTTTGCCAATATATAACCAGTCCAGTCAAAAACACTTAGGACAGAGACTTCTGCCTAATTGTTTGGCTTTATTGCTAAGAGAAAAAACCCACAAGAACGAGCTAGTGTCTGGTTAATTAAATATTGAAATCAATATTTAATACTTAAATTAATTAAATTAATACTTCAGTATTGAAATCAAGCATATTTGTTGCCTTAGCTGAGAAGGACTTCAGTACATATTTTAATTATTTCCTAAATTAAGATGTAAGGATTTGTATACTGCTGATAACCACATAGCTAATTTATATAGGTTGTCTTAGATTGTTCAATTGGCTACTGCTCAGCTTTTCAGGTTTCATACATCAGTTCTTAAACACTGATGCCTATAAATATACTATCAATTCAATACTGGCTGCTGTCTTATTCAGATTTAAATTCAGTTTTGGGGGGTCTAATGGTCATTTCTTTCTTATGCATTAGGCTTTTGATTCTCCCCCCTCCAGCCTCCCATTTTCCTAGTAATTTGGAGGAAGAACAGATATGAGACAAAAGTTTTCAATTGTACAGAAATTGCTGAGTAAACATGGTGACAGATTAACCAGAAATTGGCAGTGATTCTCTTCATAAAATATTTTCCAAAATGTCCCATGGGGGGAAGTCATAAAAGGAATAAGCATGCAATCATGCAAGGTGTTAAGTGCCCTCAGCTTCTAATGATGTAAAGGAAAACTCATGGCAGATGATGTTTTCCTGACTAGGGCTCCTGAGTCAAGAAATAAATTAATCACAAATTCATACATACACTTAGTTGTGCATTTAACATTAAACACAGTGGCAATCCTTTGAAATTTTAACCCTAGAAGTTACAATTAAGTCTAACAAGGCAGTATGCAAGCACTGTGTGACAGAACACTTTACAACAGAATATAATCATGCTTGTGTCCAAAACAAAGTAGAGAAAAATCGTTACACAATATTTATTTTTGTTGCAGATGAAGATTTTCACAAAGCCAACAGCTGTACATTTTTTTGTAGCAGAAGTGTTTTTTCCAGCAGGGGGCCACATCATTGTATACATCTGAGTAATGCAGACTCTTAGGGCTTCAAAGCATTTGCCCTGTAATACAGCGAAGTGGATTAATAGGAACCTGTTACTTTCACCTGCAAAACTTGCTTATTTTTTAACTTAATTGTCAAAGGAAAGGCTGTCTGTCTGTCTACCTCCACCAAGTGACTTCCAAAATAGATTTCATTCCAATCCAACAGGGTGTAGTGACCTTAAAGTACTGCTTCTAAATGTTTCATGAAACATTCAATTAGAGGAAATAAATGCTCTTAGCATCACTGTTGTGACCGCTGTGTGAGGTCTCTCTTATCACACCACAGAAGATGGGTGTGAGAGGTAGAAATTTGAATCCCTGAATTACAAGACAAATTTCAGCTAGTGCTTTCACCCTTTTAGACGCCCAAGGCAATCATTGTGAGATCTTCAGACTTCAGGAAGCCAAGCTTACAGTTTACAAAAGTATTTGCTCTCTATTTGCAAAATAATCATTCAATGCTTACATACTTCATTTCTGTATCTTGATCTATTCCACAGTAAATTAATCAGCTAGACATTTGGGATAACAGTTTTTACACATCAATGTGATTTCCTTTGTTACATCTTACTTGTAATTTGCATTGCTTCTTTTGCTTAAGACAAATGAAGTTCAGGGAGTAGTACTTGTTTCCATTAGGATGAAAAAATAGATTGTATGGCTTTGTGTTCTCATGTATTGTCCTTAAAGAAAGAATAGGGAAGCACAGACTTCATTTTTGCTGAGTCCTGGAAATGAAGAACTGAAGACTTTCTCTTACTGAGAAATCCCCAGCTATGTCATTCAAAAAGACTTGCACCAAAGAAACTAGACTGTCAGCTGCTTTTCTTGTTTTGCGGCCTGCAACAAATTCCCTGCTGTTACTGGATTTACAAACAAAAGATTCTCCCACCTTGCCATAGCTGGTTTAGTGTTTACAGTAATAGTCTCAGTCTCCTTTGGTTGGAAAAAGAGACTCATGGACTCACTGGGGAATAAATATCTTTGTGGCTGTCTTTGTAGCTATGTCTGAACTGCTGATGTCTGTTCTATTCAGTGTTTACAGTTAGGTGAAGGGTGCACTAAGTGTGTTGGAGGTGGATATATGCCTAGATTTTTTTTCAAAGCTGTTCTCTGACTGTTATAGCAAAGTGTCATGACCCAGACTGGACAGACCAGGGAGTCGTGTTTAATTCAAAATTCCCTCGGGCTAAATTAAGGTGAAATGACACCAAACAATCAGTTAAAGATTTTATTCAAGACAGAAGCAAACTGAACTGGGGAGACGTGGTAGTAGGTGGCAGTGTTTCTCACACCAGGAATTGGCATAAGACTACTTCCGTAAACCATGTAACCCAGGGTAACCATATACATCAATTCACGGAACAAGGAGATCCCGCCCGTCAAGTCATGAGGCTCAGAGCAGACCCCCTTTCTTTCTAGAGTCCTCATCAGAGAAGGGCCCAGGTGTGGCTGGATCCACTCTTAGTCTCAGACTTGGTCAACAGTTTATGTCTTGAAACGGATGAGGTGTAGGGATTGTGGAAAAGGAAAAAGAAAGAGAGAAGAAGACAGAGAGAGAAAAAGGAAGAGAGAAAGATTTCACCGGTCCTGGGTCCAGCGTTGGTTCAGTCAGAGGAAGGGTCCAGTTCTGGTGGGCTTGCACACCTGGGGCTTCAGTTTGTGTCCTTTTTGATAAAAGGACATCCGTGCCCCTCCTTTGGGCGGGCACTCGAACTTATTAGGCTAATAAGCAGTTTGTGAGCCTTTAGGCTTTGGGGTAGTTTGGGGAGTAACATCTTCCTTGCAGACGTGGCCATTGTTTGATCTTTGTATCAGAACAGCTTATCAGAACAGGGAGCTGCACACCCTCCAGCACGCCCTCTGAATTGTTTGCTGAACAGCAGTGTGGTTGTTGGGAGTACTCCGGTGTTCTGTTGAACTTTTAAAAGCAAGTTTTAAGCATAAATCATTTACTTTGACAGTATAATTTTCTCAATGAAGCTTTTAAAAAGGATTCCTAAAAGCAGTATTCTTATTCAGGTTCTCCTGTGATCCTGTAGAACCAGTTGTTTCGCCTTTGCTAGTGTAGCAAATGAGGCTAATCCGTAAAATGCCTAAGGTTTGTGGAAAAAAATTACCCTCATAAATATGTTTTGTAAGCCCAGGTTCTTAACATATAGCTATACAGCGTGGAGGAGAAAGAGTAATGCTGACATGAGTGCAGAAAAATGATAAAGCACAGCTCTGCAAACCTTACCTTTTAGTATGTATGTATGCATGCATATAAAAGTAAAAACTGTGTTTTATGGTAATTTTTAATTCTGTCTTTTCACAAGATTCAAGCACTTGTTTGCAACTGTAGTAGTGTTTAAAAATCTGAAAGTTTCAACTTTTAATCATGCATGCAGATTATTATCCCTGTACATATTTTTCAGCTGTGCTGTTCTTCATGAAGAAAATATATAATTAATTTGTGTGTTAAATCTTTCATTATGAGCTTTTCAGTCTTTAGTTAAGAATAGAATTCTGAAACCCTTCATGGTATTTTTTCTTTTCAGAGACTAATGTGCCTATTAGATGTCCTGATCAATGGATGTCATATGCTGGTCACTGCTACATAATTCACAGGGACCCCAAAATATGGAAAGATGCTCTAACATCTTGCAGGAAAGAGGATGGGGATCTGGCGAGCATCCATAATGTTGAAGAGTACAGCTTTGTTATTTCTCAACTTGGGTACCGTGAGTATTTTTTTACAATGACTTATATATATGTATACTAAGAAAATAAAGAGTTTTGAATATGTCTTACCTATTAGAAAAAGGAGGAGACTGTTTAAATAAAATAATTTTCCTGATCACAGGGTGCAGAAGGAGATAAATTTTAAATTTAAAAAATCTTTGGAAGAAAAGAAGCACAATAAGAGCAAAACCCCAAACTCTACTGTCACAGAAAAGCTGTGGTCAATGTTGTGAATTGCATCAACCCCAAACTCTATTTCTTAGGGTCTGCTTCTACCTCCTTTTATACAGATGAAAACAATTTTCAACCTTTTCAGAAGCTGGAAGGATTTTTTCTATTGGTCTGCAAAGATAGATGAGGGGAAGCAAAGTCTGTTGGTCAAAGACAGTTTGGGAAGATCTGGGTCCTACTACCAGCACTGTCATGTCCTTATTTTTCAAGTCATGCTGCTTGGGTTTCTTTTGAAAAAGGAAGCTGTTTGTCCCAGTATGTGGATTCAGATGTGCCCCAAATTAAACATGGTGCTTAGGTGCTTGGTTTCTGAGCACACATTCAAGTTGTTGCAAGGCAAGTTAAGCTACAGATGCTGTGTGTTCATTAGGGGAGGTGCAACCATGCTGACGCTGAGTCAATTTTGTGGTTGCTATTGCTTTACATGAACTTGATTTTGCATGTAGGATCAGTTACTGCTTTTTGTCGGGAGGAGCATGTTCACACCTATGTATGCTTCTTTGCAGTAACTGATCCTGCGTGTGCTTTTAGTGCCAGGTAAGTGTGAGTTAGTTTATCCTTCACTGAAAGTGCAGTAAGCTGCTTTGAGCTGCACTGTAACAGCAATCTTGGTGTGACAATCATAAAATAGCTTTAGTTTTGTATCCTAGCCAACTCCATGGCAACTTGTGCTTGTCCTCACATTCCTAAAAGAGTGATTTGTTGTTCTTTCATGGACAATATGAAACTTTTACTCTTTTTCAAAGGACATTATTAGGAAACGTGGGACCTCTTGACGAGACGTTAGGACATTTGAAAGAAATTAGGCTTTAAAAGAATTTTTCTGTATTTTCTCTTTACTCCTTCAAAGTAGACTATTTCATAGTTTAATGCATTCTCCAGAGACCTTTCCTGAACTGACTATGCTGCACTGTTTTTGTAGAAGTGAATGTTTCTGAAAGGCAAATAGTCCTGAAGGAAACCAGGCTTCTCACATATGGCACACTCACTGCAACAGGCTATTTTGAAAGCATTCTTTTCAGAGGAGTAAAACTGGAACAAGTAAAGAAGTCTTTTAAGGGAGTTTATGACAGTATCAGATCACCCTTGTTCACCACTAAGATGAGAACACCATGTATTGCAGTGCCTAGAAAGTCTTGTCTGCATCAGAACTCTGCTGCAATAAGTGCTGTACAGAAAGAACAAATATCTATCTTTGTGCCAAACAATTCACAGTCCCATGATAAAACAAAGGAAGAAGGGGTACAATAAAATGAATTTTGTCATAGTAGCTGAGCTTTTGTTGGCATCACCCACAAAGAGAACTTTAGAGAGCAACATGAAGAAGAATAAAGAAGTGCATTCTGGATATTTACACAGAAGTCTAGCATGTGATATAGCACAAAAGTGGCCCAGTGCATGTCTGAGAGAGTGGGAAACAGCTTATTTACAAGTGGCTGGGGAAAAAACCCCTTGGTATTTAGTCACCCAGCTTTAGAGATGAGTGCAATACTCTATGAGAGCATTTCTTCTTCAGAGGAGAAAATGTTATGTAGGAGGAAGGTCCACAGAACCAGAAATGGCTCTTGGCCATTTCTGATTTGCATGGCTTATTTAGATGACTTTGATGTAATCATTTTGTTAAAGAATGCTGTTCATATTACCATGGTGTGAGCCCACCACAGTAGGAGGTCTGGCCATGGATAAGGCCTTTGCTATGCTGGGTGCTCAATAAACTCAGTCAGAAAAATTTTAACAAATAACTAAACAGAAAAGAAATTAGAGAGCATGGATGGAGGTAGCTAAGGAGGGAATGAGAGCATGATGGGCAGTGGAATTGGAACAGGTTACAATTTTGGTTGCAGAGGAGAGTTTAAAGGAGGGTACTGAGATGTGATGTTGATGAAAATGGAGCCTGACATCCTCTGAATCTGAGCCCTTCTTATTGGGGGAGGGATGGTAAGGACAGTATAGATGACCTATGAGGGCTGATCATACTTAGGTATAATAAAGATGGGAGAGACAAGGGAGGGAAAGAGAAAGGAGAGAGAGTTGACTCCACTAAACTGACAGGCTGGGAGGGTGACTTTTGTAGCAGCCTGGTTGGTCAAAATGGGAAGCCTCCATGTTCCTGTAACTAGCAGATGGGAGAAATGTCACAAGAGTTTTAAGCTGTGGGAGTATCTAGGAAAACCTCCATCTGAAATGTGTTAATCAGAAAGGATTGCCTTGATGGCAATGACTTTTAACTCTTTTAACTTAACACTAGACACTTCTGTGTCTAGTGACAGCAGCAACAGAGAAGAAACAATTATAGTTCCATTGAGAGACCCACTCCTGCAGCTGATGTCTTTTCCCGGTGGGCTCACAATCCCATTTTTAATTTCCTGGGTGACTTCATTATCAGGTTGTCTGTGGTCAGTCTGGATATAGGATGTTAAAGGAAGACTTATGAAAGAAGGCAAAAACTATGACAACAAACTGAACAGGAGAAACCTCTGAGTGCTGTAGATGGGTTGTAGAAATGCAAGGTCATAAGTGGTGGAAAAATGTTAAAAAGTAAAGTAGTCTCCCTATCATTCAAGAAAAATACTCATGAGTAAGTTCTAGCAACCAAGTAGTTCATACTCTGCTTGGAAAGACTGCTATCTAAGGAAAGGACTGTGCATGTAGTTGGTCAGTGTGATCTGAGCCATGTGCTGTAAAAAAAAGGAAAACCTGCTGCCTTTAGCATAGGCTGGATGACAGACTATAAATAAATAAATAAATAATAATTCAAGAAGTGCCAATTGCACTGAACAAAGTCATAAAATCAGTTCTAGAGAGGAATACTCTTTTGATGATGATGGAGTTCAGACTGATTATAAATGCCCAAATTTTAATCCTCCTTATTCAAATAGTCTATTCAGAACAAAACTAGGTATGAACATTATAGTAGCAATAGAGTGGAGAATTTTAAGCACAGGCAAATAAACCTCTAAGAAACAGCTGCCATAAAGTAACATCCTTGATCAGTCCTGCACTTTCATTCCAGCCAAAAACCAGCAGTTAACTCCGTTAACTGTAAACTGAAAATTCCAACAACTACATGAATTTCATTTTGCTCTGAAACGAAATAAAATATAGGAACACCTGTAATAGGAAAACTTGCAGGTACTCTAGTTGTCAGCTGTAAAAATCAACACTGGGTGTCTGAGCATTAGAAAAGAAGGCAATTCTTTCTTCGCTATACTAAAGGTAGGAGGCAAAGGGGAGGTAGCATTTTATTTAAGTGTTTATTCATCTCGTTACAAGAGTTGTGAACTGGAAAAAAGGAATGAACCTAGCTGTGTTGTAACATAATTCAACAAAGAGAGTATTTTTGCTGTTTTATACAAAGTTAAACACTCATATTGCCACTATAATGAGTGGCCTTTCCTCATAACTGGAGTGGGTATATGAGGAACAGTCTGCTGTCTTTATGAAACAGGGAGCCTTAATTTCCTTTGACTGCCTATTAAACTTCCTGAGAATAAATTATTTTCCGTTCCGTGAAGATAAGGCTTCACATCATATAAAAGGACTGTTATCAACCTTGTTAATCATATGTTTTAGAGCCAGCTGATGAGCTGTGGATTGGGTTGAATGACCTCAAAGTTCAGATGTATTTTGAATGGAGCGATGGGACACCCGTCACCTATGCCAAGTGGCTTCGTGGAGAACCCACTCATGCAAACAACAGGCAAGAGGACTGTGTTGTTATGAAGGGAAAGGTAAAGTCATGTGGCTATTGACTTAATTATCTTATAATTTCATTTATCATTTGGGCTTTTTTTCTATGCCAGAGCAAAAAAGTAGGGGATATTACTGTTTGAAGCAGCCTATTTTAGAGTCTTACAGGTGTTACTTTTTTGAGGAAGGACCCCTGTTCAAGGTTGCCAGAAAGTTGTTTTTATTGTCTTGCCTGAGAAGCAGGCAACTGGTGGCTTTCCTTGGAGGGAACTGCTCCCCAAGATCCATATTTCTGGATTTCAGTTTGTGCATGTGGGCTTTTTGAAGAAGCTTTTAATTACACTGTGAACCACATGAACATGTAAATGCTTTTCTTCAGGAAGCTACAAAGACATTTTGGATATGTTTGGATTTTTTCTGCTTTGTCTGAGTATGGGATATACACCTACCTTAAAAAATTGCACTAGCAATTTTTAATGATGTTAGAAAGAAATACTATCTTTAGAAGAAAATAGAAGCTTTTTTTTTCTTTTTCTAGGCAAAGTTATAAATCTCAGATCTAGGTGGATTAGATGTTATGCTTGTATCTGCACTGCACATGAAGAGCTGTGAGAAAAGTAGTTAGCAGTGGGATTAGTGGAAGTCTTTACTGAGTGACTGTATATCTACAATTAAAAGGCTGCTTTGAAAAGGCTGGTTTTTGGAATATGGCAATGATCGATGATGTAGGTGTACTACAGGAACTGAGATAATACCTGGTATAAAAGTCAGTCTGTGTGCCATGTTGCAAAATGGTATTTTTCATCTTTCTGATAATTAAAAATATTGAACTTACCACCTCCTTCAGGGTTTACGTATTTTATCAGGAGGAAAAAAAGTATTTACCCATACCAAAGGCATTTCATTATTTTGCAAAATTAAAACTTGAGGGTTGTACTTTTGGTGACTGCACTTATAAATTGAAAAGAAGAACTAAAAATTTTTTCCCAGTTGGCCTGAACACTATGCAGAGCTTGCCTCATAGGGCAAGTCTGCACTCAAGCCCCAATAGACTGAGTTTTCTAGCTTGCTTCACTTAGGTACAATCATCATCAACAACAGTGGCATGTATGCATGCAGCTCGTTCATGTGCCTCCATCATTCTGGTGCACAAAGACTCAAATTCAGAAATTAAGATTGAGTGCAGCGGGAGAGGGCTGAGCCAGCTCTGCAGCAGGTAGAAGCTGTAGAGGACATAGGGGAGTTAGCAGGTGCAGCACTAGCAGAAAAAGGGACCATGTCATCAGTTCCAGAAAGGAATGAGGAAGAGAACTAGAACAGCATCCTTGGGAGAGCAAAACCAGAGTAGTATCCATGGAAGAGGCAAGCCTGTGCAGGGTATAGCATATTAATCTCCCCAAATTGAGCAGAGCTATGTGTGTTTGTGGAGGTGTTCTCTGGCTGGGCCAAAGTTCACGTCTATAGTTTCATTGCTGTATGAACTGAGCAGGGAGAAGAAACTTAATGTACAGTCAGATGTGTCCAGAAGGTTAGAATTTGATCTCTATTTTAGTGAAGAATTTTGCACTGGTCAGAAGCATTAGTAAGATTATAATCTATTAAGCATTCCTCTCCATTGTATTAGTGGACACGCTCTGGTGAGAAGACCATAAATGTATACTTCTTCCATGGCAACCAGGCCACGGCACACATGGTAATTGAACAGACAGATTTTTAAGGGTGTGAGGATTTTTGTGCTCCCTTGTCTGTGCAGTGGCTATGCCAGTGCTGGTTAAGGATGTAGTAGATGCTTTGTCTAACAGAAATATAGGGTCAGACAGATGAAGGAGGCTGAATGCTCAAATGTGAGGATCAGTCAACTGAGGTTGTAAATAGCAGTTGCTTCAAGGACTTGTATAATGGTCAAGGCTGGAGAACGTGCTCAGGAATGGGAGGTTTGCAAGGCAGCTAGTCTTGGTGCATGTGGGTGGTGCAAGGAACACATAGCTGAGATTTTGTCTCATCTACCATCCTGTGTCCTTTAGCCACCTTCACCTGTTGGTGTGAACTTTGGGGTTTTATGGTATTGTACATAGAAGTATTGGTGCAGGAAGTATTAGAGGAGGTTAGAGGCTGACAAGCAATTCATAATTTGGCTAGTACTTTAAAAAAAGTGCTAAGATTGCTCTTGATATTCATAGTTTCTTGATGCAATTTTTTTTTAATCTTTTTTTAGTCTTTTGGAACATACAGGGCAGCTTAAATGCATTGGTAAAGCCATGATTTTTATCAGAACAACTTCACTGCCTTCAAACCAAGAGTTTCAAGAGAAAACAACAAGGGGAAGAATTTGTTTTGTGGCTCTGTGAGGATCTGGATGGTATTTTCTGGCCAAGCCAAGTGTTATAGCATTTTGGGGAACTTGGATTCAGGTTAAAAATCTCTATTTGTGTACAGAAGCTGAGATCCATTATCTTCTAATTTTCTGCAAACCTAAGCAAATTGCTGCTTGTGATAATTTGAATTCTACCACCTGTTGCATTTCTCTAGGAAAGAGACAGCTACCTCAGTTTCTGTTGCAAGAGTAGAGGAAAGACACATCTGGTTAATTATATAAGACTTTAGGAGAAAGGTGAGGCAGGGAGAGATTGCAACTAACCCTAGTAGTATCCTCTGGTGGAGGGCAGGAACAGCATGGTCCAGAATAAATTCACGCCACTCTGCAATGCCAAGCCCTGAAAGAACCACTGTTGGTCTACCTAATGTTTCCCCCCCTCCATGTGGTCATTCATTGAAACCTACTGGATAAGGAAATGGATGGAAAAATAGGAGTCATTGCTATTTATATCCTCACCCTCACTTTGTATGGTCGTAAAGTCCTGAAGTGTCCGCCCAGACTGAACCACTGGAACACACAAACAGTTCAATTACAAAGAGGCAAGAATAGTTACAGATATATGCAGTGGCGTATGATTGCTTGTATGTGTCTAGGCAGATCTGTTGATAGAAGATGACCTAAGATTATAAAAGGGATCTAACATATGGCTGGGTATTAAAATAAAATTAATTCAATGGCCGGGGTCTCAAAGCATTAAGATTTCGATTCACTGGTCATGTCTTATGTGCCATGCTAAAAGTGGCAGCATTCAGTGCAGTCAGATGACCCATGATCATTCCTCAGAAGCAGAGTTTCTGATGGCAGGCTGGCATGCTTAATACTATGGTCAAGAACCAGCTGAAAATACCAGTGCAGGCTGCTGGGTCTTCACTTAGGGAAGGGAGGAAGCAGAAGACTCCATCCGCTGGTAGACCAAGCCTTCTCTTCCTTCACCTAACACAGTGTCTGTCAGTACAGAAGGATCTTGGAGTCCTCCAGCACTGAATATGTATTAAGTGAGACTTGTATCTAAACCCTAGAGGCCCTTTTAATTCCAACAGCAGTAGACAGTTAGCTATATCTGTGGCTGTAGCTATAAATAAAAGTAGCAGCCTGCTGTTCCATTCTGGTGCTTTAGAAAAGCTGTCATCCTTTTGCTTGTATCAGCACTCAAAAGCAATACAGAAAGCATGATGTAGTTTTTGGCTGAAGAAATAAAGGGGGTTTTGATTTGTGAAAGAGAAATCTGAAAAAACAAGTCTTCAAGTATACACAGCTTGTTACAGAGGTTGCAATCAATTCTTCCAATTGTTTATTTAGTAAAAAAGCAGAATGAGCTACTCTAGGGTGGGGGTTTTTTGTATGGTTAAGAACAGGTTAGCTGGAAGCCAGCAGGGATATTAAAATTAAATTAAAATTGTGAGAAGCCACAAGCCAAGCCTAATAGGCCAGCTTGCAGGGACAGTGCCTGTCCAGTCAGAGCCTGTCCCACTGTCCCCAGAAAGGGAGCAGGGCAGGTGGGGTAGGCAGCTGGTGGCAGAGCAGAGCCCACATTCAGGATGATGAGGCAGGTCCAAGGTCAAGCCAAGTAGCCGAGTCAGGATCAGGTCCGGAGAGAGTAACCAGGGTCAGACACAATCTAGTCATTGCTGGGCAAGTGCATAGTGAGTGACAAGGTCTGTCCAAGATCAAGCCAAGAAGACAGTCCAAAGGTCAGGGTCTGGATCAACAAGGCCCATAGCCAGGTAGAGACATTGGTGCAGCTGGAGACAAGTACTTCTGTTACAGCATGGACAGGGATTGAAGGCCCAGGTCTGAGCTTAAGTGGAGCCCCAGGGCTCATGGGCAGGCAGGTGGGTGGAGGCCCCAAGTGAAGGTGGTGGGGGCCCTTTAGGTCTATTGCTGCTCTCAGCCTGCTGATGGAAAGTTAGAAATGAATTATAAAGTAAGGCATGCAACAATGCCATCAAAAAGGACTTCTGTTTATAACATGCTTGTTCGTTGTGTTACGATTTTTGTCTATTTTTCATTGAATTTGGTGGTTGTAGATGCGGTTTTATTTTAACTCCTCCTTCATTACATTGTTTTTACTTTTCATTTTAATTTGACTCTGTACCTTTTGGGCAGTGATGCAAATTAATGTGTTACAAATTTGCTATGATGTAAAGAAGCTACCATTGGTCCAGTTTAACATTTTGAAAGGGTAGCTGTTGACATATGCTATGCTTTAGTTTTTCCACCATTTATTTGATGGGAAGACTCTTTTGCTTTCTATACCAAGTAGTAAGTTAGACTGGTAAATGTTTCTTTCAAGGCTAAATTTTAAGGGCTTGATCCTTGCCATCAGACGAGGTTTTCCCTTGGTTCAAAAGTCAGTAACTAGAGAGCCAAAGCTTCAGGGTAAGTTTTCCTGTGTTAAAGAACTGTAAAAGTTGTGAAAGTTGTCCTGATTTCTTCCAGGCTGTGACGGTCAGAGTTTTGGGTGGTTATCTGAAGTGCCTACTAGTCTAGCGAGGCTGAGAAAGAAATGGTAGGAGATTATGAGACACCCACCAAAAGACTTGTCTTGTGATCAGCATAGGACTGAGAAGACACAAGCATGAGCTGTGAACATCCTAGGGTTCTTCATTTTTGTAGGCAGTAGTATTGAGTTTTGGGAGTTTTTGCTGGAAGTGGGGTTTGTTTAGCTTCTTGAGGACTTGGCATATTGTGGCACAAGGGACTGTGTATTACCAATGTGATTATTTTACATTTCGGTGCAGGAGAGGGGGAGAAAGAAATTGCCACCAACTGCTATGATTTTACTTTTACAAAAGTGGAGTCTTTAAGGCACAAGTGAGAAAGTGTTTTGCACAGGTATTTCTCCTCATCTCCCAATACCTTAGTTCATCTGTTGAACCAGAATGTATGTAAAATATAGTGGGAACATGGTGTGAGGTTCCTTACTTTCAGTACAGCTCCCACTGAATGTCATTGTTTCTTCTGAGGATCTGTAGTATGAGGAGTAACAATGTTAATTCTAACTTTGACAAGGAACTTTTTGCATCTTCAAAGTTTTATATAAGTATTAACTAAGGAATGTAGTCTTCTGGGTTTTTTTCTGTTGCAACTGGATTTCTGTGGGGAGAGATGACACCTCCCTTTCCTCCTGCATGCTTATTAAATCAGTAGTTGTAGAGATGGTGTATTACTGTCACCCCCAAGGGTTCACTTTTCAGAAGGCTAAATAATTGAAGAAGGTCTAAGTCAATGGTGAATCAGCCCCAGTAGAAGTGAGGTTGGAATGAGGTTGGAATTAAGTACTGAACTTCGATGTAGGTTTTGCTTCTTTTAAAGCTGCAAAAAATAATTGAATACTTAAAAGCATAAAGTGCCTTTTTTGAAGACTAAATCCCACTTGACTGTCATGTTCTGTTCTTATGTTCAGGATGGATTTTGGGCAGACCATTCTTGTGAAAAGAAAATTGGCTACATCTGTAAAAGGAAACCCATGTCAGAAGCTCCTACAGAAGAGGAAACTATTGACATGGGCTGCCAGAGAGTAAGTGAAGCAAAAGCTCTCTGATCTGAATAGGCTTCTAGGAATGATTAGGAGGAGAAAATGCCACCTAGGTGACAGATAAAACAGGAAAAATGGGTTCTGTGTTGTCATCATCAGAACAGTTGGCCTTCTCATTTCTATGGCAGACAGGATAGGTGGTACATATGAATAAATCTAGGTTCTGACTGTCATTTGGCTCTTGATGCTCCCTTTTTTTTTCCAGAACTTAAACCAAAACTCAAACCTGTAGTCCCCGCAGCAGGCCATTTTTCCTTGATTGGCATTCAAGCTGTCCTAAGGAATTTGCCTGTGCCAGCAGTTGCTCTTCAGCTCTGCCTACAATTTTCTTCAAAATTATTCACAGCAGGAAGGGTGTGCTTCTCTACATACTATTCTCAAGGCTTTGCTGTGGTCTCTGGCAGTGCTCTCTACTTTGAAGAATTTGTAGGAGTGCCTGAACAAAATGAATCCATTGTGCTCCTTCTGAACTGCCAGCAGATCTATTGTTTATTTGGTAATGCTCGCCTTCTGGTAACATAACACTCAGTAATTCCGAAAAGCCTACTGTAATTTGTTATGTCATAGGGAATCTTACTGGGGTTTTGTCTTCCATGAAGAAATTGCCTTTTCCCCCCCCAAGTCTGCTTTACACAGCTGCAGAGGAAGTCTTTGATGTTTATTCCCAGTATTTGTAAAAGAGTACCTGGGAACATCACAAGTATTCAACTGTTGCAGAAGATAAAGGGATCCTAATGCTTATGGATGCTATCCTTGCCTAGAGAAATAAGTGCATGGTTGCAGAAAAAAAGTCTCTCATAGGTGAGAAATTGAAAACCATCAGAAGAAAATTTGTTTGAATTGGGGCTGGTCACAGCAAACTCTCCCTCTGTAAGCATATTCCTGAGTTAATGGCATTTGAATGACAAAACATTAGAAGAGAGTGTTAATGTTAGTTAATAATAAACGAACTTGTCTGAAGTGTCATTCCCTTTCTGAAAAGCCAAGCTGAAATTTGCTTCTCAAGACCATTCTCATGATTGCACAACGCCTATGTGCTAGTTATAATCCTATACTGAGCACTAAAGGTGTACAGCAAAGTCTCTCATGCCTTTATAAGTGGAATGCACTGATTAAAAATTCATTATATGTGAAAAATTGTTCTATGAAACAAAATTTTAAAAAGCTTTGATCCTGCCTGTTTCCAGTCTGGCTTTTTTCAGTTCGGTTGTTCCTTTGTCTAATGGTTAGGTGACAGTGGGATAAATCAGTTTGGTTTTGTTGGGTTTCTTTTTCCTTTCCTTTCTTTCCCTTTCCCTTTCCTTTCCTTTCCTTTCCTTTCCTTTCCTTTCCCCTTTCCTTTCCCCTTTCCTTTCCCCTTTCCTTTCCCCTTTCCTTTCGCTGCAACATACATGATCACTTAATGTTTATTTTGACAGGGTTGGAAAAGACATGGTTTTTATTGTTACTTCATTGGAAATACATTTGTATCTTTTCCTCAAGCAAATCAAACCTGTGGAAGGCATCAGGCCTTTTTAGCAACTATTGAAGACAGGTATGTAAAAGACTACATGCATGAGGGGATCACATAAGGATTTAACATCTAGCGTCATCTGAATATCAAAATAAACACTCTGATCTGGACAAAAATCTTGCTTTAGAGGACAGCTATCTGTAGATACAGAACTTCTTACAGTTTTTGCATTATATTCAAATCCAGGAATTCAGTTTATAATAAAAGTAAGTGATGGCTGTGAAATCAGTATTGATATAGATGGTTATGTCAAGGAAAAAAATAGAATTATGTTTTCTATTTCCTTAATTGTAGTGGCTTGAGGATGGGTTTTACTTGAGTGAGGGATGCAGAATACAATTTTGATTATTAAGTGAAGAGATACAGCTCTGAATTCCTTTCAAAAGGTACTTCAAATGAGCAAGAGGATATAATTTTCACCCACCTGGTCTTCTCAGAATTGAGCTACTTTTAAAAAAATTAAATAAGAAACCAAATGATGATAAAAGTGCTTGGTATCTGAAAATCCATCACAGTTCAGCCAGGGTTCAGTGTGTGCTAAATTTCCGAACAGGTGGTGCACATTATTAAATATAGAATATTGGGAAAATGAAAGTTAGGGTTAAGAAACAAAGCTTATTTTGCTTGCAGTTGACTTGATGCTTTACACTTTCTTACTTGTTTCTATGTAATCTAAATAGATATGTTCTAGTGTGAAAGCTCTAGCTGTCATGAATGGTAGCTCTCTAAATGTAGGTAGCACTGTAGCTGTCATACAAATAGTTTAACATTAATGTGGTCTTCAGACTATACCTTGTTAAGGGGAGACTTCTTTTATTTGCTTTGATTTCTTAAGAGCTGTTTGTTTAAACACCATAATGAACTATGACAGGCTTTACCTCTACATAGGCTTGTTTCCCAAACATAAGTTTTCTTGCATGATCGTTGGATCTAATTTGCAGTGTTCCTTATTTTGATAATTTAGTATCATACTACTTTAGCCTTTATTTTTTTATATCTCTTCAATAATGCTAAGATTCCTTTTCCAGTTTTGGATTTACCTGAAACAAGAAGTCATTAAAATTGAAGGATACTAGGAACTCTCAAAAAATACAGTGGTATAACACATAAGTCATGTCAGGGTTATTCTTTCCCACCAATTTAATTTTAGTCCATGATTATGTCACTTTCTTTACCGGACATCCGAAGAGAAGGCAGAATACTCTGGTACTGAAGCTTACAAAATATCTATTATGTAATGCTTTGTTATGTCCTTTGTTCAAGTAAATTCATCCAAGCTATGCTTTCAAGAAGGTACAGTGGTAATTCTGAGAAAATAACAAGCCTTTTAGAACTTTTAAAAATAAATGTAACAATATTAATGTAACAGTTGTGTTCTTTTAAACAGATATGAACAAGCCTATCTGACTAGCCTGGTTGGGCTGAGAACAGAAAGATACTTTTGGATTGGACTTTCAGATGTAGAAGAAAAGGGAACATTCAAGTGGGCTAATGGTGAATCTGTCTTATTTACACACTGGAATTCTGAAATGCCTGGTGGGTACGGCTCTATACTGTTTAACGAGTCCAGTGCCCAGAATACTTTGCTCACTACTTTAATTTTATTTCATTCCTTAGCCCTTACTTGATGGTATAATGACTAATTGATCTCAAATATATCTGGCTGCTTTTTCAGGCATGTAGTGCTGTTGCTAACTTCCTGCTGAGTGCTGAAATGAGTTTTTAATATGAGTTTGGGAAGAAACTTTAAATTGAGATCAAGTTTCTGATTTGTGTCTGTTCTGGGAACATCTGTGTCTGTACTACTCTGGAAGAGCAATATCTGCAGGCATATTGCGCCCTGCTTGCATGTCCTGCCTGCTCAGCCATATGTCATAGTGCACTTGCTCACTGCATGTTCTGAGGTGTGTGAGATGACAGCATGCATGAAGCACCATCCTAGAAAAAATGGAATTGTAGGGAAGGACAAGAGGCCCAAGGGAAGATTTGTGTTTAATCTTTTTTTAGTTGATATATTTGCTAGATTAATTGTGATTTCTTTATTTACTAACTTTTGTTAATGAAAACATTGCTATTTTTTTCTGTTCTGATAAAATTATGGGGGTGCGAGGTCATTTCATCTCTGACATGATCACATCAGAAAGGGGATGGTCATCAGCCTTCAAGGTTCTGGTGTGTTGCATTTGCCTTTTGGGAGATCCTCTGATTCATTTTAGTTTCAGTGTCTAAATGTTGATTTGAATGTGTCAGGTGGAGTGGTAAGGCTATGTAGACCATAAAGCCAATACTAGGCCTATATATAGTAAGTCCATTTTGAAAATCATAGTCAAATTAGACAAATTTGAGAAACTAGCTCTAACCACACCTTCAGTTTTAGGGAAGAATATATTGGATCACAGGTTATGATGTTGCTAGAGTCAGCCACTGGAGGTGATTTGATGTGAGGCACAATTCAGTATCTCAGATGTGGATGAACCACAGATTTTTTTGCTTGTTTTTTTTTGCTTCATGAATTAAAATCATAGAATCATAGAATCACAGAATGGTTTGGGTTGGAAGGGACATTTAAAGATAATCTAGTCCTACCTGCCCTGCCATTGGCAGGGACATCTTGCACTAGATGAAGTGGTTCAAAGTCCCATCCAACCTGACCTCAAACATTTCCAATGATGAGGCATCCACAACTTCTCTGGGCAACCTGTTCCAGTGTCTCACCATCCTCAGTAAAAAAAATTCCTCGTTATGTCCAATCTAAACCTACTCTCTTTCATTTTAAAACCATTGCCCCTTGTCCTGTCACTACAGGCCCTGGTAAAAAGTCTTTCTCCGTCTTCCTTATAAACCCCCGTTATGTATTGAATGGACGTGATAAGGTTCTCCAGGCTGAACAACTCCACTCCCTCAGCCTTTCTTCATAGCAGAGGTGTTCCAGCCCTCTGATGATTTTTGTGGCCCTCCTCTGGACCTACTCTAACGTTAGAAATATTTTTGGCTCTATACAAAGACTTAATTTCCATCAGTATAAAATATGAAGTTTTCTAAATTCTTATGACCCCCTAAACATTGCTTTTGTGCATTCCTGTTTTCAACCAGGAAGAAAGCCGGGCTGCGTTGCCATGAGGACTGGAATTGCAGGTGGATTATGGGATGTAATAAAATGTGAAGAAAAGGCAAAGTTCCTATGCAAAGTGTGGGCAGAGGGAGTGACGCTTCCACCTCTTCCTACAACAACTCCTATTCCTCGGTGTCCAGAAGGTTGGGACTCAAACAATCGTATTAGCTTCTGTTTCAAAGTAAGTATGTTGCTTATTTCTGCATTAAGGTAGTTTGTATTTGCTGCACATACATGCAATAAAAATTGGTATACATATATCTTACTGTTTCATGAGCTTATTTACAGATTATATGTAGAGGTCTTGTTCCCTTCTATTGAAATGCTGATGGTTTTGTTTATTCTGTTAAAGTCTGATCTTCAGGTCTGATCTTCTGAACTTAATTTCCAATTCTTTTAAGACTGAATTTCCCATTCTTTTAACATTAAAAGTTCCTTTCTCCTAGTTGTTTTGCAGCAGATACTCCTGTCAGCAATGCAGTTTGCTAACTTGGCTTAAAGACACTTATACTAGGCCTGTGTTTCACAGAGGTGAACACTCATAAACACTGTATTCAAAGTTTCTGTAATCCTCCCAGAACAAATTAATTGTAAATAAATTGCTTTTGGGTACTGGATGTTTCTTGATCTTGTGATCAATATGGTCTATTTTGTCTGATTGCAAAATGCTCTCTTTAGCCTTTTTCAAGAGGAGAGCAAAAGAAAACATGGCTTGAATCTCAAGAGTTTTGTCGAGCTATAGGAGGAGATCTGGCATCCATTAATGGTAAAGAAGAACAGTATGTGATATGGCGTTCTATTGCGTGAGTATCTGTAGTGTGGTTGTCCATTTACTTTAATTAGCCTTTTGATCTTTCTGAAATATTTAATTTTAGGTGTAAGTTTTACTTCAGTATAAGCCAGTCTGGATTCATTATCTGCATCTGTATCAAACACATAGCAAAAAAGTAGAGCTGATGAAATAGCAGAGTTGTATGACAAGTGGCAATCATTCCAGAAGCTAATGCTAAAATGAGATTGACAAGATATCTAGTTGAGGCTACATTTATCAGGATGTAAAAATATTTACTGTGGTTTGGGGATATTATAAAATTACCACAGATGCCAGTTGTTTTCAGATAAGCACATGTACAAGATATAAATCTGGTCAATATGTTGGTTGTTTGTCATTTTTATGAACTAATCAGAAAGCAGAAGCAACTTCAGAGTAATTTTTTCCTACACAGGGAATGTAAATAAGGTTAGTAAGTCCCTGAACTGTAAAAATCAGGTGTAAGATTTCTGAATGAGATCAAATACTCTTAAAAAGGTAACACTTGCCATATGACCTGAATAGACTGCGCTCGATGAACTTGTACATCCCTGTCTAACTAGGAAGCAAGACTGAAACATAGCAGCCTTGCAAAATGCTACAACCGTACTAGAATCCCAGCTACGTACTTACAGTAAGGAAGAAGTCTCAGATGCTGCATTACCACAAATTGACTCAATAAATTCAGATAAATCAGTAAAGTGTGTCTGCTTGCAGACAAGAATTAGCTTAAGGTGCTATTTTTCCAATGTGATTCAACTGCAGCAAGTAACTTTGTGTTTGGAAACCATAAATGCCTTTACAGAGAAGATGAAGAGTTGATAAATGGAGCAACAGTAGCTATTGAACTATTATACAAAAGTATTAAGCCACTTCATTTTCAGGAGCTGGATTGGATCTGGACATTTTCTTGGTCAGTATTTCAATCTGTCTGAGTTAATGTGTAGTGATAACACCTAGAAGTGGTTGCATTTTAATTAATTTCCACCCTGGTTGTTATTGTTTCTAACAAACAGCTTTGAGGATTATTTTTAAAGAAGCTTATTAACTGTTGTGAATGATAGATTATTAAAAATATTGTAATGCCCTTATTACTCTTGGTTTTACATTTAAACTTCTTATAAATGAGACACTTATTTTGGGGTGGGTTTTTTTGGTTTTTTTTTAGGAACAATGGCTATTACCACCAGCATTTCTGGATGGGGTTATATTACTTGAATCCTGATGATGGCTTTGTTTGGAGTGATGGATCTCCAGTGAGTGATTTAATTTTCCACAGCTGTTATTTTGCATTCCCTGTGCTTATCAAGTGTGTGTGGTGTATGTGTTTCTGTGTAATTTTATGCTTAATCATAACCCTCTACTGTATCATGCTATTTTTAGGAAAGCTTATGAATAGCAATTTCATGGCTTGATTTTTTTGGCTAAAACATACTGATTTTTGATAAGAAAATGTGCATTGAAACAGCAAGAAAATTAAATCCATGTAGACTAAAAGGATGCTGTCATAAATGCAAGGATTTTTTAAGGGAAAAAAAATCCATCTTTAGTATTTCTCTTCTTTACTAATTTGATCTTTATCTGAAATGGCCTACATTCCATAGAGCTGAAGGCAATTGTTTTATGTCAGTGTGACTTCACTGTACTTTAGACTAAGACAGAAAACTAGAAAAAAAAGTGGGTTTGGAGGTGTGGGTGTATTTCATGCAAGGTTGGTCAAAATATATTGATGGAAGTTTACCATACAGAAAACCGAAATTGGAATTTATACAGGAAAATCAGAATAGCAGTAATATTTTTTTAAGAAAAATGTCAACATTTTTGTTGTTCCTCAATAATGTCCTACTATTTTACTCATACAGGATATTTACTTAAATTAGTATCAACATGTAGCATGCCCCATCATTGTTATTAGGTGAATTTTACAGAATTTAGGTCCTATAAAAAGTCAATATTCTTCCAAGTGCGATCAGAAACAACTGTTATCTAAGCTGCAGTCCAGCTGCAATCTGAAAAAAAGTTTGAAATGTCAGCATTTGCACAGGGAGATTCTGGTTTCCTTTTATCTAAGTTTTTAAACTGTCAGTAGGAAGAAGTTGTGGGTCTGTGGTTTAATGCTGTCTCCTCCCTCTCTCCATTGTTTTCTTTCTATATAACAGAATTTCACAAAACCTTTTCTGTCATAGGTGCGGTATGAAAACTGGGGCTTTGGAGAACCCAATAATTATCAAGGGATTGAACTTTGTGCAGAGATCAGTGGTGATTCCAGCATGCTTTGGAATGACAGGCACTGTGATTATCTATATGGATGGATTTGCCAGATAAGAAAAGGTATCACTTACTCCTGTGTATTAGTAAAATCAGAAAAGATTCTCAGTTGATTTTTTCCTTAACTTTAAGAAATAAAAAATTTCAAAACCTGTTTATCAGAATAGTTCTGGTGGAATGTGAAATATCTAAGTGGTATAAGGGTTTCCATGTGTTCAATGCATTTAAAGATACAGAGCCTTTGGTGCTCTGCTGGAACTTCTCACTGACCTTTCTCTATGATTTCAGAAAGGGAAATGTGATACTTGAAAAATAGGAAATGTTAATTTGAATATTCACATTCACTTTTGACTTTTCATTTAGAGAAGTTCATGCCTTCTCCAACAAATCCTATTTTGGATTTTTTTTTCTGAGTTGAGTTTCAAGTTATTAGAAAATAGTTTGCAAATCAGTTCACATACCTGAATTTTTATGTGTGAAAACTCCCTCCTTACAGGTCAGGTACCGTTTTGTCAACTAATTGAATCTGTAGTTGCAAGATGGGGCCTGGTTTTGAGATACTTTTTTTTGCTTTGGCTGGGTTTTATATTCATATGTCGGTTTCTTGCTAAATGCTTTTGAGATCTGAGTTCAGATGCTTTTTATTTTCTGAACACAGCAAGACAAAATTTATGATTTAGAGAAATCTTGAGTTCCACGCAGCGCATCTACCTAAGTCTGAGTATTTTAGAAAGTGCTTATTTAAACATTTTACCATATTCTTATATTGGGAAGGAGGGGAGCAAAATAAAGAAGCTGCATTAGATTATTGACAATAAAGTATCAGCTCTGCTTTATATTGGTAAAAGAATTTCTTAGGCAGAGAATTTCTTATTAAATGCTGATATCTGTGAGGTCATAATTTAGCACCGAGACAGCATGAAGACAGAGATCTCCTGTGTTAGAAATTGTTTTGCTGAGCTGCTATTGATGCCATCCAGGATGCTATCTCCATGATGCCATAGCAAAAACAAACTCGGGAATTCTTTAGCTTGAGGTCTTCTTTTCAGAAAGGACCAGTTAATTTCTTGGGATCTTTTCCAGTGAGATTTTATCTGGGGACTTTTTTAAGATCCAGATAGCAGTTCTTCTCAGCCAGGGAAAGATGGAAAGAACCTCACTCTGTAGTAGCTAGGGCACCACGGAAGAAGATAACCCAGCCTGCGTTCCTGCTGTCTCTGGTTTAAGCCAGAATTCTTGTATAAGTGACCAGGGGAAAGGAAGGAACGGGACACGCAGGACTGTCTTAATAGAGTTAATGCTTTGGGACATAAGGTTTTCTGTATCCAGTGAATACCAAAAAAAATTACTTAATTCAGGTAAATGTCAAGGTATTTTATAATACCTTGCACATAAGGAATAGCTTCAGGGAACAAGAATATTTATTTAAAATCAAATAGTGTACCCAAAATAAGAGATTAAGGGTATTTAGTTCCTTCTAGGTTTTGGTGTTAAATCCACTGCTAACTGTAGAATTCAATGTCAATAGAAAAAACATGCCTATCAATTATGGTAAATATTTTCTCTTACAGCAGAAAGTTTACAATCATAATAAATATTTTTTTCTTACAGGGGCAAGTGTAAAGCCTGAACCAACAGAATCTCCTGCACCCAGTAAGTGTTATTGCTATTACTACATGTGTGTGTGTGTTTAAAAGCATTTTTAAAATTTCACTGATGAGAATGTCTTCTATCTCAGGAACAATGTAATTAGCTTAGCATTTATCTTACAGAGTACAAGACTACTGAGGATGGATGGATTATACATGAAGACAAACAATATTATTTCAGCACAGAGAGTGTTCCTATGGAAAAAGGTCGGGAGTTCTGCAAAAGGAACTTTGGGGACCTTGCCGTCATTCAGAATGAAAGTGAAAGAAAGTTCCTCTGGCGATATGTAAGAAAAATCATTAATACTATGGAATAAATCATCCAAAATAAGTGAGCATGGTCACAAATTCTTTTCACTCTGGTGTTCTCCCTACAAGTTTTATGGTAGTGAAATTGCAGTAGCATTAAGCCAGATTAATATGAAGAACAAACTCAAGTCTTTTTTTAGATTGTTTCATAGCTGAGATGAGGACAATTTAGTTTCGTATTTTATATAGAAATAAGCACAGGGAACATTAAACAGATCATTATTTGCTTTTCCTGTTCAACGTGGCAGTTCTACCACGTTGTATCTATCTGCAACTGGTAATGTGCTAAGGTAAATCTTAATGCTTACTTTTAATTGATCTGTGGCTTCATTTTAGCAACAAGTCTTGTACTTGTGAGCTATGATTCTGTAAGGCGGGTGAGTTAACTGAAAGTAAAGTTTATCAACAGATAAGATAGCTTAAGTAGTGGATCAAAAGAGATACTGGCTTACATGCAACACTCAGAACATTGGCTTTTGATCTTGTCAGTGTATCTGGGATGTAGTCTACCTAGCAGCCTCTTTTTGGTCCTCAAGTTTGCTCCTTTGCCTCCTTCTTCTTGTGGAGAAAATATAATTATGCAGGAAGAACAACTTGAGGCATGGATTATGCCATGAGAAAGAGCTTTTAAATGATATTTCCTAGGTGGCTGGGGTTGTTTGCCTGTTTATACTGTATTGAGACCAACTTCTTTCAATCAGGAATGTGCTCAAAAGTCAGATTTGAACTACAGAGAACTTTTCCTAAGCTGGCTGAAGAGTGGCTGTGAGATGACACAAAGGCCTATATCAATTTATATCCAAATTGTAGGAAGGCTTGTCCCTTGCAAAAAATGTGTCAGATGATGTCCACTGCAGAGACTGTGCAAGAGGTGCTGATTTCAGTGGCTTTCAAGTAAGACTGTGAGAAGTGTTGATATAGTGACCACACCTTTTGGCCAATGGTGAAGTTTGACCGTGGACTGTCAGTTGTGAGCTGATTTAACTTAAATGTTGCAGCTAGAGAATATAGCAGTTCATATCCTCTGTCAGACATATATTACTCATTATTAACATAACAGATTTCTACGGTAAAAAGAGGATATTTATACAATTTTAATCTTTACATTCTAGATCTTGAAAAATGGCAGAGAGGATTCCTATTTCATTGGTTTACAACTGAGTGTTGACCAACGGACAAGGTATGCCAACTAGAACCATCAAGCTTGCATTGTGCTTTAAAATAAAGAAATCTACAGAGCGGAGCAAAAATAATGAAGTGCTTGAATGAAATTGTGGCCTGTCAAAACAAATGAGAATGTTTTTCCCCTGAATTCACCCAAAGCTATCAGAAAAATTACACTGCAGATAATGTATTTTGAATTTTTATTCAGGAATTCTAGTTTCCTTTATTCCGTGATTTATATTGAAAATATAAATAAATGCCCCAACTCAAAATATGTAAGATTTTGATAGGTAAAAACATTCTTTTTCCCTGTCTGTTGGGAACAGACTGTAATAAAGAGAAAAATGCGACATATTTTCTTTCTGTAGAACAGAGATAGCTGTTGCCATTATATGACTTCAGGTGCACTGTGAGGATAAGCAGGTTTTCTGTAAGCCTTTCTGGATGTCAGTATACAGCACCATGTTGATTTTTACATGTGATGTTAATTTAGGCCTGGATTCAGTTCAGTCTGGGTCTTGAAGTGCCTGGATAGATGCCTAATAGTTCTTGGTTCTCCTCATAGTCTGCAGTAACAATGAGGAACCTCCAGAAGATAATTAGGATGTTAGGTGAACCAGATCACCTTCTGAAAATGAGGTGTCTGTGCTATTCCATTGTTTTTGTATGGACCCTAAGATGAAAACGCTTTTAAGTGAAGTACCTTGTGTATGAGCATCTCTGTCACTTGCAGGCCAATAGGAACATGTCTCCTAATAAGTGTTTGGTTGCCTGGTTATGATTTTTTTCTTTATTGTTTAGTCTACGTGAATATACAAGTTTTTCGATGTTTGTATTTTACCTTATGGTAAGGCACATTGTCACAGGAATTTCCTTGTAGGTGGTTTGTCATGCCCTTTTCCTCTGCATGGGGGAAAGATCAAGCATTTTGCCAGTGTTGTGAATAAAATCTCTTATCTCTGTAATAGGCACAGGGAATGTATGACTTGGGGGAAATGGTGAGCAACCGGGCTTTCTCATGCTGAAATGGTGTCTGGCTTTCACATTGGCCCAAATGGTTATTTTGAGTATTGTCCTATCAGTTGCAAAAGTGTCAGCATATTGCTTAAATGTAAATACAACTTCAACACATACATCTACATCTTTGCGCAGAGAGGAAGGTTAGTGCAATTAACAAAGAGGCAAATTGGTCAAAAAACCTTGTACACCTTAAGCTATGAATGGATATATTAAACATATTGCAAAATTACTTTTTGTAGCATGGAAGCAATTCTGTTTGTATGTTAAAGAAGTGTTTTGTTGGATTGTTTTTCTTAAGCTGGATGGATGGCACTCCAGTGAATTATTTGGCATGGGCACCACATGAACCTAACTTTGCAAATAATGATGAAAACTGTGTTGTTATGTATAAGAATTTAGGTGAGTTTTGTATGTTTGTTCCTGAATTTAGTTATTTCTGTGTTTGTGTCACAACTTTTTTTTCTTCTGAGAGGCACCCCTTCCCCCCTTTTTTTGCTCTTTGCAAAATGTTATAGAAGTAGACCATAGTATTATTTTCAGCACTTAACAGTTTTGTGCTCTTGTGTTTGCCTTAAGCCTACCATGGGGAAGCTCTGATAGAGGTCTGTGGTTGTGATTGCTATACAACTGGTTTATATTTTTTATTAAAATTGGCCTAATGTGCCACTAAGAAATTGATATTTCTAGTACCTGGTTCTACACTGTTTTTAACATTCTGTAATTACAGTGTTTATAAAGTGATATATTTATCCTGGATGCTGATATAGAATGATAATAAACTGAGAGACTCTAAGGATTTGATCTTGCCTTTCAACTAAAAGCACTTTGTATAAGAATGAGTGAAACTGCTTTCCATTTAACCAGCTCTGGATGTGGTGTCATACAGTTCCCTATTTATCTTACATTCAGGATTTTGGAATGATATAAACTGTGGTTATCCAAATCCCTACATATGTGAAAGGCACAACAGTTCCATTAATTCAACTGTTCCTCCAACAACATTTTCAGCTCCAAGAGGATGTCATCCAACTTGGCTTTCCTTTCATAATAAGGTACTAGAACAAATACAGTGCATGTTGGATGTTTGGCAGCATTAAATAGAAAACAGGGAATTATTTAATAATATTGTTTCTTATTAAAGTAAAATATTATTATTTTTTGCAAAGAGCTGGTTGACTCCTGCATGCTTTTTTTTTTGTTTGCCCATCCACTGTTTTGCAGGAAAGGTGCTTTTTTAATGCTTCTAATGAAGTGGCAGATGAACATATTCAGTTGCAGTTGACGAAAGTAATTTTCTAGTCATCTCTTCAAACCTTTTGATATGCATTTCCTAAAGAGTTTAGACAGAGTTCCTGAAGTATTGATGCTTTGACCTTGATGTTTTTTAACCAAACCATAATGCTTTGTCAGTACTGAATACATTTTGCCTTCCTTAACTTTACTAACATAGTATGCTTTGTAGAGTCAAATAAATAAACAGGCAGACTAATATCAGTCATGCATAACTTACTACTGTTAGTTGACTGTCTATAAAAAGTCAGTTTTTGCTTATTTTCTAGGGGTTTCAGATCAAATCTAGTATGTGTCTTGTTAAGCAAAACACTTTCTTGAGAACTTTAATTTTATATAGAACAAGGATCAGCACAAAAAGCTCATTTTAAGCTGAAAGTGGTTTTTTTTTCAGATAAATGCATTATTTTACTGCCTTTTCTCCATCCTGCTTTGCTTAAAGCAGTGGTTTTCAATCTGTGAGGGATATTGGAGTAAAGATAATATATAGAGAATTTGTTCATGTTTTAGTGTTACAAAATATTTGGATCTACAGAAGATGAACGTGTCACTTGGCATGCTGCACGAACAGCTTGCATGAATTTAGGAGGAAACCTGGCCACTATCCCTAATGAACAAGTGCAAGGTACTGTGTATAGTTTTGTAGCAACTAGATGAGATTACATTTAATCTTTACAGGATGGCTGTTATATTTTTGTGAATATAGACAGGATTTGACTAATGGTTCTATGATCTGATTTTTGTTCCAAAACGTATAATTTTTAGAAATTTACAATGAAGTCTTTACCTGACTGTACCAAATCTTAATATTGTAATGTTGGCTTAGATATATGTAGTATATTGTCCTGGCAGCCAAAGTAGTGCTTCTTCTGCTTACACATCATGCCAGCTGGACCCAGCAAGTTCCATTCCAAATAATGTAGTTTCACTAGGTGGCATTAACATGCTGCATGGCTTTCATATTAACTCAAGCAGAACACCTTTAGGATGAGAACTTACTGTCTCTGGGCAGCTTGGGACAGAGGTTTGACTGCTCATACACCTACCCACAACTCACCACATACATGTACCATTCTTTTCACTAGAGGAACTTATTTTAATGAACCTAAGAGCTACATCCATGACTGGGGGAGATGAGCAGAGGGAAATTACCTCATGCTTGAATAAACATGGCACACATTCAAATTAAAAATTGGGGAAGATTTTGATAGAAGTTAATAACACCCTCTTCTTAGAAATACTGTTTTATACTACAGTGGTGAGAAAGAGATGTTGCACAACACATACTGTTTGTGAACTCAAAAGAGCATACTGAAAAATCAACCATAGTAAAACAAGTCCGTGTTGTAGTCTGAACAATTAAATAGTTTAAATTTAGACTGCTGACGTGAACTTAGTGCTACTTATGTTTCCACATGTGAAGAGATGAAGAATCAAACTTTCACTTTTCAAACGTAGTTAAATTCTTCTCCAGCATAATTTCTGCAGTACAGATTTCAGGTGATTGGTTCATGCACAGGGCTTGAATTCTAGGTAAAAGAGAAATGAGCAATAAAGTTATTAGCACAAAACTATTGTTATTGCTGGCAATGTAGGCATAAAGGCTTGGGTTCCTGCTACAGTTTCTGGCAGAACAGCAATGCTAACATTTGGCAAAGAATTCTACAGGTTTCATTCCTGGAAGTGTAAGTTACATTCATTTTAAAAGACTAAAGGAAGGTGAATGGTTGGTAGAGCAGACAGAAATTCATCTATTGTTTGCAGAGAAAAGTAAGCCCATAACAATGACTGTAGCAGTTGGCAAAAGCCATTATAAGTTCATTTTATCACAGTGTTTGATGTATCTTGGATTAGCAGGTTGATGAATGCCAGCTGACCTAGCCTGCTCTATTTGTCAGCTAGCCACGCTAGCTAAGACACATAAACACCTTCCTGGACTGTGCAAAGCTGTGGTAGTTAATTTACTTGTGATGAACAGTTCTGTTGAGGCTCATTTTAAGCATGTTGCTTGCGCATTCTGCTCCCTGCTAAGACAGTGCAGGCTATTGCTCAGGTTTTCCAGGGAGAGAGGAAACACTCTCGCAGTTCTATAACAGCACTACTTGTGCAGATGCACAAGTGGTAGGTGCTCAGTGGTGCTGTCTGATGCCACGGGGAGGTAACCACTCTGGTGGGATTAACAAAAATGTATGTGATCTACACGGCTGTATATTTCTAAGAAGTCAGTTGTGGGACTAGGATTTAAAAATATCTGGACACATTTCTGTCATGCTTTTGGGAATCATCCCAGTACCAGGTTAGATACTTAGCTGAAGTATTTTGCCCAAAGCCACAGTTATATCTGGTTCCTTGTTCATTAAACTCAGAAGTCACCTCCTTTTCATCTAACCTGCTTGTGTTGTCAACAATGAAGTGTTCTGTATTTCAGAAAAAATACTTAATATCACTAATCTCAGTGAGGTCAGACATTTCAATTGTCCTTCATTAAAAGTATTTCTCTTTTTCTTTGCCTTTTTTTACTCTAGCTTTCCTCACCTTCCATATGAAAGATTTTGTTACTGATACATGGATTGGATTAAATGATATAAATCATGAACTGAGGTTCCTCTGGACAGACGGAACAGGAGTTTACTTTACAAACTGGGCCAAAGGCTTCCCATCGGGACATATGGATTTATACTCATATGATGGCCAGGTAAATAGCAATCACAAATTGTTAACTGAAATTTGATTTTAGATTGCATTTATGGATTTGTTGGGATTTGAGACATGTTACTGCTTGACTTACTATTACTACTTTCATACTTTTATACATGTTGAATATAAATCCAAATAGAGTGAATGGTTTTGAGCCCTTGTCAGTCATTGTATTAGCTGGTGACAGGATCTGTAGAGTGCTCATATAAAGTCTGGTTTCAGATTTCAATTCTCTGTGTCCGTGAAGGCTACGCTGCTTCTGTGTTCACCCCGCGTTCTCTCATAGGCTCTAGTAAAGAGGATAGTGGGATTCCTGTCTCATGACATTTTCCCCAGAAGCACACTGAATGAGCATATCCTCCTAGTCCTCTGACCACCATTGTGCCTGAACTTGGCAGGTTTCTCAGTTGGCATGTAGCTTGCAAGGGCCACTTACAAACATCCACCTCAAACAGCCATGTCTTACATAGAAGCAAATTCTGTCAGTCACATTTGCAGAAAGGACATGCTTCTATAAAAAGACAGCCATTCAGTTTTTATGGAGAAAAAAAAAAAAAAAAAGAAAATCACTTCCCCTATTTATTTGTCATACAAACTGATCTGATAGGTCATGAAGTTCCTCTCTGTGATCTTACATGTTGAGATAGTTCTGTTCTATGGAACTACAGCACATTATAGTACTTGCTCTATTTCTTTTGAATGCCATTTTTAATGTAGAAAACTCATTTTTATGTATAATGTCCTTTTTCCTGTTTTTGAAAGTAGCACCTCTCAGCTTGTTATCTCTAATGGAGGGAGAAAATTTGAGAGAGTTCAGAGTGTAAAAGAGAAAGCATCTTTAAAATGTTACTTTGGGGAGGAACAATAGATATTTTTCTCTTTTTATGAAAAGTAGTAGGATTTATATGAAGTCTTCTGTGAAAACCTATAAAGTCCCTATTTTATAAATTTCAGATTTATTTTTAAGTTTACTTGACCTTAGCAAAAAATAAGTTATCATAGTTAATACAAAATACCATGCAACTGTTCAGTTTGAAAGATTTAAAACTCAATGCATTTCACTCACAAATGAAGTGTTTCTCTGTGAATCTCATCCTGGACAGCAAAACCAAATAAGTAAATAGAATAAAGTAAATATGGATGCTTCATTGCCCAAAACCATTTGTACCCATGCAGTCTTTTGCATTCATCACTGTTAGTTTAATATGTGCTAACATAGGTTCTGGCTATTGTGTCCATGTCAGAGAAGTTGAAATGTCACTGTAAGGGTGGTACTGACAGATCAATGGCTGCCTTTGTGCAGGAGCAGTTCTAATTTTGCTGTGTGTACTGTTACAGCTTGCAACAATACATTTGGAGACTGATATGTCAGAAATGTTGCATTGCCCATTGAGGATCATGTTTTTTTCTGGGGCAAAGTTAACAGGTCTTTTCTACAATAGCTGATTTCACTTCTCTTGTGACATTGTCTGTGGCTTTCCTTCTCTCCATGCTGTATGTCTGGAGATATGACAATACTGAAATTTCTCTGGTCTGCTTATCCACCTCAATGTTGTGCAAGAGAGAGCAACATTAAGAAAGCTATGATGTGCAAGAGGAACAGAACCTCCACATCACAAAGCTTATGCTTTTAAATGTTACAGGGATATGAGACTAAAACTACAGCATTACTTGTGTCTGAAGATGTAAAAGGGGGACAAAAGTTTTGTATTTGCTTCTTCTAGCTATTTGTAACTGATTTTATATCTTTTTGCCTCGAGGCTGATTGTGTTGTCATGAGAAACAATCCTGTTAAGGAAGCAGGGAAGTGGGCTGATGAGAGTTGTGATAACAACAGAGGATATATATGCCAAATTAATGCAGGTACTTGTCTTTTAGTTAAAACACAATCAAACATTTTGTTTTTTGAGGGAATTGCTTGTGTGTGTGGATTTCAACATCATTTCACTTCCAATAAAGATACATCCAGAAATTGTTTTTCAGGCAGGAACACGAGGGTCATATGTGTCAGAGGTCCAGTTAGAGTCACTACTCTCAGCTGACCCTTCCCAGTAACTGCCGTGTTGCTACCTTCCTGAGCTGGAATTTATATCTGCATCTTTGTGTTTAGTACGACCCTTGACATAATATTTGTTCCATGATTTTGCCTGTCATTTTCTGAACACATTGGCTTTCAAAACATGTTCTGGAAAATACTGGCTTGTACATGTAACATGAACTGTCTGGGGTGTGACCGTAACTCACCTGCACTGAACTTGAGCTAATTCACCTCCAAAAAGGAAATTTAAAAGCAATGAAAACCTGGATTTAAATATCTGATTTTTAAGGACTGGTCTGTTGTGTAGTTTTTCTTTTCTCTGGCAAAAAAATCCCCGGAAAACAACACAGTCTCTGCAAAACATTTCTTTTGATGAAAAAATATTTTATTAAAGAAATTGTGACCTAATCTAACACTAATTCATTTCAGTAATACTGTTCTGGAAGATTATACAGAATGGTCCTTTACTCCTTGTCAGAGGTTGCTTTAAGCAGTTCTTTTCCTTTCTACAGCTTTGTAATTGATTTTTACTACTGATGTTGGCTTAAAGAATAGCACATCTAACCCATGATGATCAAAAGTCAGGGAATATGAAATCAAGAAAAAAAGCTTTTTGTTGAATTCTATTTACAGCCACAGTGAGATCATAATCCCCTTTTGAACAAGTATGTGAGTCTTTTTTCATCCTTTATTTTACAGATGCTGAGTTTCTGCCTTCTATAAGTTCATCCCCATCTAGCATTATCCGTTATGGTAACAGCAGTTATTTGTTCATCCATACCAAAATGAAATGGGACGATGCACGAAAGAACTGCAGACGTGATCAGTTTGACCTTTCCAGCATCTTAGACCCCTATAGTCATTCGTTCCTGTGGCTAAAGATGTTGAAGTATGGGGTGCCTATGTGGATTGGTCTTAACAGTAATGTGGTAAGAACGTCAGACTAATTGAACATGATGCTGTTTCTCTTATGGACAAATCAGGAACTGAAAAGTCTTACTATGTCACTTTACTTTAGCCTATTAGTTTATATCTTGGTCCTAAATACTTTTATGTGCTGTCAGATTTACAGGTAGGAATCCATCCTCTTCCATTATTCTGATTAAATTGTATATATTACATATCTTTTTCAGACTTTTTCTGTGATATTACACTCTGTGCACTTCCAAAAAAGACATTTTAGTCTAGCATCTTGAAATATCTCTTTGCATGTATGGCGTAGTTAAGATAAAATCCACATATTTTAAGATGTACAGTGGAAAGCATTTATGCTAAATAACAATACTTAATTTTCAGAAATAGAATAAGGTGCTGTTGCTATGACTTTTCCAACATTTTTGAGGATAGTTAGCCAAATAATTAATTGGTTTACCTAATTTAATTTTATTTATCTCCCCTCTCCCAGTTCTTTGATATTTTGATACTTTCTGGATCTTAAAGTACACAACCCTTTCTTCTTGGCACAGGCACTTGTCCCATATTGACTCCATTTGGCTGAGCGCATGAAAGAAATAGAAATGAGTGAACATCCCTAAACCCCAAAAGACTCCCCTAACCTAATCAACAGGATGATTCACTGAGTTCACCAGCTTTGGTGGGAAATGATTAAGTTTTTAAATATGCTTTAAGTTAAAATAATCTACATTTCTTGAAATTTGGGTGAAACAGATAGTACAAAAGTTAGTCATCAGACTTTCATTCCTACAGATTATTTTAAATGAAATTTGTATTATACCCAAATTAACAGTTTTCTGAAGTTCAAAATTAATTCAGTGTCACTTATTCTGCATTTCCTTTTGCTGAAAAGCATTTGTGGCACTGCTGTATTTCTCAATGAATAGCTGCTTGTCACAACATAAATTTAAAAGTTTGAGCCATTTGTATTTGTTACTGATTTCTAAAAAAAAAACTTCTAGCACAAGGTGCTGCATAGACAGACATTTGACTGATGAAGGAATGGTTAATGCTTAGAATTTAATCATTCCTGTTGATTTGTTTTGTTCTTAGACCAATGGGCGTTATGAATGGATTGATAACTGGAGAATGAAGTATACTAAATGGGCTGAAGGGGAGCCAAAACAGAAAATAGGCTGTGTCTATCTAGACATTGCTGGAGCCTGGAAGACAGGATCCTGCAATGAAAGTTACTTCTCTGTTTGCAAAAAACCTGATGGTAAGAACTTTAATCTAACCATTGTAATTACAATGATTATCTCTTTAGAGTTCATTGTGCTGGGTGGTCTGCTGATATATACTTAGATGCTGTTTTTTATTTCAAGACCTAAATAGATGAAACTATTAAAATTTACTTGGTTGAATGGGGCTGCTTTAAAATGAGGGCTAACACATACTAAGAAAGAGCGAGTATGACTGTGAATAGCCATCATATTAATAATGTTACATATATTTTGCAAAGCTTAGACTAATGTTACTCTGCTATTTATTCTGCGTTTGAGTAAGCATGCAAGACCAAAAACCTCAAAAATGAAAAGGCAGTGGATGTTAGGTAGTAGTCACATGGGTATGGTTGTTGAAGGGGGAAGAGCTGAATGACCAGGCCATAAGGTGTCACAAGGAATGTTTACCCCTAACAGCTTTCCAGGTTTTCCTTTTATAACTGAATAACAAACTACAGGTGGTATAGAAATGTTTAAGGATACTTCTTCAGGCTGCCTTCTCTTATGTTTTTGACCTGAAACTCCTGTTACTGTCATCTGATAATGCCTTCTGCATTCCATGATATTAGAACACAGCCCACATGATCAAGTTCATATGGGCCCTAATTCAGCAAAGCAGTCAGGTGTGAAAATAACGTTTGTGAGTAAAGTGTTGAGCTGAACTTAAGAATGTGTTAAAAGATAACAGTATGCTTGGATTCTTTGCTAAATTAGATTTCTTGAGACTACAGTTGCAGTACTTTGTTCATAGATTTAGGACTTTTTTGCATTACTGTGTTGTAGTAAGCAGTATAGACTACCGAGATTACATTTTTTTTTTAAACGCCTGAGTGAGTTTTCCAACATTCAGTTAGAATAACGTATTCATGATAAAAGAACATGTAAGAAGGTGTTTCTTTAAGTTTCGTGCTTTCTTTGTTTAAATTTCTTTTTTTAAACAGTTCAAGCTCCCACAGAGCCCCCTCAGCTTCCAGGAAAGTGCCCTGAATCAGAAGGACACAAGTCTTGGATCCCTTTCCGAGGTCATTGCTACTACATTGAATCTTCATCTACAAGAAACTGGGCCCAGGCATCTTTAGAATGTCTTCGACTAGGTAAGTATCCTCCTTAAAAAAAAGAGCACAACTTTCTGACTTGTTTTTCCTCTCTGTGGAAAGCTGAACATGTGCTATGTATTTTTGTGATTTCAAGGATGGTCCAAGTGTTGGACAGGACAGTTGCATCCAACTATTGCCTTGATTTGGGAGGAGATGAAAAATAGCTGCCTACATGTCTTTCACATGGGTGGGACCAGGCATTAGAGGAGCTGTGTGGCCTGGAGTAGAGATCACAAAAGTGGAAACTCTGTCCTTTGATCCTGCTAGGAGGTAGTCAGCCTCATCCACAGCAGTGACTAAATCTTATTTTAATGGCATTTTATATCTTTTGTATTCCTGATCTAATTTGCCCCTTGATTATTGCAGTTTTATGTCACTGGAATGACAGTTAGAACTCTCTAGGCTGGATAGTACATTAATAAACTAGGGTTGTTGTGTTGTTTCATTCTTGCAACTTCCTTCTCCGGAAAAGTGATGTAAGATTCATTACGCTAGAATTCATATGTCTATAGCATTGGTGTATATAGCATTGCTGGCAATGTGACTTAGGTGTCTAACCTCCCATTAGAATATGCAGAGATCTTGCTTATGCGGTCAGTGGAACTGAATACAGATTGAACTTCACTGGAAGTATATATTGACATTTGGTTAGGTGAATTGCACCCTAAACTCCACTGACTGGGTTGATTAGGTCTCCACTGATAATAAACCTACCAGTGAAACTGATGTCAAATATAGACACCTAGAGCTGGGTAAGAAGAATCTCTTTCTGCTGGTACTCAGGTTCATTGTTGAGTTCTCATGAGCTAGTATGTTGCCATCTCTCATTTGAGAAACTAGTATTTCTGAGGGAAGGTTCAAGTTTGGTATATGTTGTTTAAATCTCACTATATTCTCCACATCAACATTTGCATAACATTTGAATGAAGATACTTGATAATATACTTTTAAATATAGAAAACACTCCATAATAGAAGACTTTTGCTGTAGCTCAGTCTTTAAGACTATCACAATTGTTACAGTGTGAGCCATTTCTATACAGTCTTCTGAGTTCTTTTGTTGGCATGACAGATGCTCAGTCTTTGAAAGCTGCAATGTATGTTCTTAGTTATGCGTAGTCAAAAGAACCTTGACAACTCTGCACACAACAGCTGTTGTCTGTTATCTGCAGTTCTCTGCTTTAAGTGGAATGGTTATAACTTTGAATAAATAACATTTCTTTTCTTTGGAGGACTGAGTTTCTGAAACAGACTTTCAATAAGAAGAGTGGGGCAAATAAATGGAAGAGTTTTAAGGTGAAGTTTGAGAGGACTTGAATGATGATATTGCATGTGGTAGCAGGTGCCTCTGCTCACTGACTCAGGTTGTCCACAGCTGTCCCATATCTTTGTTGTTGGAATCTGCAGTCACCTCAGAATTGCCTTTTTCTGTTGAACTAAGATTCCTGAAAAAAGGCACTGACCATTTGTTTCAGCATATGTGGTAAAAGACTGGTGTTATGTGGAGTTTAAAATTTGAATGCTAGTATACTTAAGACTTCATGTCACTGACACCCCTTTCCCTTCAGTGCTAACCTTAATCTTTCACAGTAATTGTTAGGGCAGGCTGAATCCAACAGCCCAGCAGAAGCAAAGTTGCCATGGCTCTATGCTCCCAAGTCCAGCCAGTGACAAGGCTGAAAATGTGTTCCCTGTAGGCGCACATCCACATATACAACACATCTATACATACGTTCATGGCTGGCCACGCAGTAGTCAATCCCTCATGGTGTCCTGTAGACACACACAGGGGCACACACACATACAGATCTAGCTGGAACTCCCCTGTTCTCCCAGTAGCCATCCCCTCCTTGGTCTCACCCTTAGAGATGCACGCACACCAGCTGATTCAGCAAAAGAGGAATAATTAGAAAAACATAAAGACTAGTGAAAAAAGAGGAACGTTCCATGTTCTCTTATATTCTGCTGTCCCTGCTTGCACTCTGGGTTTTGTTTGCAGTTGGACATTTGCCAATTATATCTTACCCATAGTAGAATTCTGAACCATAGTAGAATTTATCAGTAGCTCAGCAGTGATTCAAATGACTTTTATATTTTCATTCTCTGGAACTGTGCCTTCCTTACCTGAGAAAAAATAACTTCAAAAATTGAACAGCCAAATCAAATGCCAAACACAGCTATTGCTCTGTACCTATGGACTGGATTCCAGCCCCACGCTAAAGAGAACTGAAGAGGCACTTTCTCCAGTGTTTAATGCCCCTCCATACAAAGTCACGTTGCTCATTCTGTCTTCTGGCTCCATGCTGTGACTTCTTGACTTTGCTAGAGCATCATACAGAATGAATTATGGCAGAATGCTTAGTGTTGTATGTGGATAACTAACAGGGTATTACACTGACTGGGCAACAGATGACCAAGATGATCATTCTTTCTCTGATGGCTACAAAGAGAATGTAGGAAAATAAACAAGACCTGGTTAAAGAGTTACACTAAGGACTGTGCTTCAGAAAGTCAGCAAAGTCTGTGCTGTACATGAGCTATAGAAAGGATCATAAAACATTTAATCATTAATGTGTGAAGTTACATTGTGCACAGACTGAAGTCATGTGTACTTTTTACTAAAAACCTTTAAATTTTTTAGAGTGCTTTTGGTTTTTTTTAAATAGTAACACATCAGTAGAAATTTATGCTAGTTACCATATTAGCCTGTTGTATTTTGCCTAGAGTTGTTTTTCAGTTATGTTGCTATTTCCCAGTGGATGGGGGAACAAACAAAATGCTAGTGCAACGTCATGGAAATGATAAGAAATGCATCAGCAACAATGCTAGAGTCCTTCATAAGATATTATCCAGAGTTAGTTTCTGTTTTGAACTTCAAACTCTGTTTAGAATTTGGCACAGATAATCAGTGGCAAAAATAAGACTGACATTTGACAGGACAATGAGAATGCTTTCCACTGTGAAACTTATGTCTCTAAGAGAGTTTTTTTTTCTTTGTGTCTTCCAGGTGCCTCTTTGGTATCAGTTGAAGACTCAGCTGAAGCCAACTTTCTGGCATACAGCATTGAACCACTTGAAGGAAAAACATCAACTTTTTGGACAGGAATGTACAGAAATGTGGATGGTAATTTCTTTACTTTTGACATCTTCTTGTTTGGTGAATAATTGTCACAAGCTGTTTGACAAGGGTGTTGAAAATTTCACCTTATACTTCTGTAATACATGAAAAGTGAAATTAGGGGGAAGCTGGTCAATTGTGATCAAGCAATAACCAGTAATATATAACAGAAAGACCAGGCACAGAAAGTTCATTTTAAAGCAAGAAAAATAATTCACAACAAAGTAAGGCACAAAAGTGCATATAGCAGAGTACAGACAGGACCATGCTGGGAGTTGAGCCAAACTCAGATGGTTCTTGTCAAATGTGGAGAGGCCCTGGGTTGATGGGCTTGAGATACTCCAATTTTTGAGCTAGACAATAATATGGCTAACATTACCTCTAGTCTTTGGAGTCACCATCCTGGAATGACCAGTCACCCATCTTTAGTTACAGCTGGCCCTCAGAACAGCTTCGCTTTGAAGCTGGAATTATTTGTGTCTTTGGAATTGTGTATCACAAGTTTTTCTATTTTCTGTCTCACTGTGAGGAAGGTAAAGTAAGAGAGAACAGGCAATAGGCTGCTTTAATTAAATCTTAAACTTGCTGATTATTGCTTTTTCATTAATACAATTAGTATTAAATTAAACAGATATTTCTGTGTTACGATAGACCTAAAAGTTACTTCAGTCTTGTGCTGTTCAGACTAAAGGGTCCAGTATAACAATGTGAGATGCAGGACTGCGAAATTGTTCAGGTGACTTGGGGTGGGGTTTTCTTGAGTTTTGGAAGGTTTTTTTCACGACTTCCTGCTCAACCACTTCAATGACAAACTAGCTGGGGAGAAGACAACTGTTCAATTACAGTACTTGAATCTTAACCAGAAAAAGTTTTCAGTAGAGGATGAAAGAATTTGAAGAGAGTAATGATTTATAAACATAACACATAAAGAAAAGCTGAAGTTTACTCATGTGGTTAATTGACACACAAAATGTTTTTTAAAGTGGGTCTAGAGCAGGTGCAGAACAATACAGCTCTCAGCGATCACAAACACAAGAGCTGCTTCAGCAAGTACATGTCATTATATTACTGGATAGTGATTATAGTGATTTCAGCATAACTGCATAACTAGATTTCATATCTTTGGAAAAGTGATTGTATCCAGATGCTATGCCCTGACACAAAGGGTGGCAGGCATTTAAAAAAAAAAAGGCAGCAAAATATAAAAACTTTATAAGAAAACAAAACATAGGTTTCATGCTGAGTCTAAGAATTTTCTTGTTTGAGTACAATTTAAGAGTCACAAGGGGCACGTTTATTCTAAATAAATAATACTATTAAAAGAAAGAAAGAAAAAAAGGAACCGGAAGGAAGAGACAGAAAGTCCCAGCATAGTTGAACAACAGTGATCACAAGATTTTTGAAGCAGATATTTAAAGAGGAAAATCGTGTGTGTAAAGTCAGTGGAAAGCAGCAGAAACTGAAACCCAGATGGAATAAAATTGGTCTTAGAAGGACTTCAGTGGGGACTTTGAAAAAAGTAATACAAAACCTCCCTACAAATTACTGAAACAAAGGACATTCTGGTGAAGATAAATTATGTTTTGACATCAGTAATTTCTATAAACTGAATAAATAATTGACACTGCACCATTGCAATAAATTGTGGGAGATACTTCTTTAAACTTTCTTGCCTTTGTAACATCATAAGCCAGATTAGCCTGCCATTTTCCAAAGATTGATGTTGTATCATTTGCATAAAAACTTAAGGGCAACATGATGTATCAGATCAAAAATCTAAATAGTCTAGTGGCCTGTCTCCAAGGCCACAAATAGATTTCTCAGGAAGGCAATGAATGTGGAGCAGGTGTCAACATGGAAATGAATACTATCTTGTTTTTCCATATTCAATGTTTTTCCAATTAGGAGAATGGTTGTGGTTAGACAACACTGCAGTGAATTTTGTCAACTGGAATGTGGGAGAACCTTCCCCTCAACAAAACGAGCACTGTGTTGAAATGTACGCAAACTCTGGGTACTGGAATAATATCTATTGCTCTTCATACAAAGGCTATGTTTGTAAAAAGCCAAAAAGTAAGTGCTGCTTTTATGAATTTGTTTTGTGTATGGAGTATGCTCCTTGCGTGCTAGTATTAGTAGATGGCAGTTACACACAGTGCACTTTAACTGGGTGTTTTGAGGTTTTATAAATGCCAAGAAATGCACATTTGCATGCCAACATAAAGACAGAATAACTCTTGTCACAAAGTAGAAGTTCTGGCCTCTGCTCAAGTCCCTTCAGAATTGTTTTAAAAAGATTGTGTTCCTATCTTAACTGTACCTAGTGTATACACTTAATAAGTTTGCCTGTTCTGTATCAATAATTGTTCAGTAATCACAATGTTAGTACTGTGCCTTGCACACACAAATTTATCTCATCTATTTGAAAATGTGTTCCTTAGGGTATCCCCACTGCTCAGCCCAGGGAGTACTCTTTGCTTCTTTCCCTCTGGCAGTCTCATGTGCATGGATTTTCCGAGTATGAAGTAGTGTTCCTGTGAACTGAATATTTATGCATTGTGAATTAGTGAACAGTTTCGGACCTTTTGTCTCTGTGTTCTCCTGTTTTGAGAAGATGAATGAATGAAAAGCAAAGCAAATAGCATAGTCTGAATATGCTAAACTGAAAGTGTCCTGAAATAGTTGAATATGCGAATTTGACAGGAAGGACATCTACTGCATAGGTGTTCCTAAGAGCCATCCTAATAATTTCTTCCAGCATGTACTGCAATATCAAAATCTCTTACTAATGTTTACTGAGAAAAGTGAAATGCATGTAGTAGCTGAAATATGCCTACTTCCTCTACAAGACTGGAAATGAGAGAAATTCTGCTATTCTTTCTACAAATTTGCTGTCATGCAAAATTATTCTTACTTACTCAGATGCTTGTAATGATGACTGTATCTTCTACAGGAAATACTGCAGAACTGTCAGATGTAACCATCCATTCAGAATCTACTTATCTGTCTTTTTACATTGTGATTGACAAAAAAAGAGGCACTTTATTTTCATTCTCTGTCCAGAATAGTCATAAATGTAGGTAACAAGTGTTAAAATCAATGGCCACCCTTCCTTTTCAACCATTCTACTCACCTGTTTGTGCTCGTACCGGCATTCACCTGTTTTGATACTGAGCCATTTCAAGGAGCTGAAGCAGATGAAAGCTAGTTACTTTTTCTAGGATTAGCTTCAGCCAGTCTAGCCTCCTAAGCTGGAATGCCATGGAATCTGCCAAATGCCAGTGTCAATGCAAGGACTATATAGTTGCTCACTCAAGAACAGGACACAATTGAGTCTTAACAGTTCTGTCACAGGAATGCAGCTTGGCTTGGCACAGTTCTGCAAAGCTGTGATAATGCTCCCTTTGCAGAATTGAAAAAAATGTATTAAATAGCTATAGGCTAATAAATGGGGTGTTAGAAGCATGATTTTACTTAGTTGCACTTGCTATGGCTTGTTATGTTTGCTGTTTTCTGAAGAGGCTGCAAACGCAAAACTGTGACTGAAATTTTCCTGTAGAATAGGTGCTATTTTCTGTTCCATTTATTGAGGTAATTTTTACCACAGTAATTTGAAATTCTGTAGCAGGTCTATTTCATGAATAATCTAACTTTATTTCGTGAGTAAGGAGGTGGTCTAAAGAACTATTCAGCAGTTCAACAGGTGCTAGTTGATTGTGCTACAAATAGTGACTAGGTATATTATGTTCATGACATCTCACTCTTCAGGAATAGCAGATTCATTTCCCTAAATATACTGCTTGTTTAACATGTGGGTAGGTTTAGCATGCAGTCATCTCATATCAAAACCCAACAGTGATGTACATAATATGCATGATCAGTGCTATACCAAAATTGGTCAGTCAGTTTTGGTGAGGAACAAGGAATAAGTGTCTATGTTATTATATTCCAAAAATTTTCCAATCAAATGAAGCAGTGCAGCCAGAGGATTATTTTCCAAATTTGCATAATGTAAATTATTCCTCCTATTCCTTGTCACATTTCTGAGACTGTTTCTTTACACTGTGCTTTTAGACATAAGATAGCATTATCTTCACAGAATCACAGAACAATTGAGGTTGGAAGGGATGTCTGGAGGTCATCTGGTCCAATCCCTGAGCAGGGCAACCTACAGCCAGGTGCCCAGGACCATGTCCAGATGGGTTGTGAGTATCTCCATGCATGGAGACTCCACAAGCTCCCTGGACAACCTGTGCCAGTGCTTAGTCATCCTCACAGTGAAAAAGTGTTTCCTGATGTTCAGAGGAAACCTCCTGTGTTCCAGCTGGTGCCCATTGTCTCTGGTCCTGTCACTGTGCGCCACTGAGAAAAGCCTGGCTCCATCCTCTTTACACTCTCCTTTCAGATACTTGTATACAATGATAAGATCCCCTGTGAACGCTCTCTTCGAGGCTAAACAGTTCCAGATCTTTCAGCCTTTCCTCACATTAAGAGAAGCTCAAGTCCCTTCATCATCTTATTGGCCCTTTGCTGGACTCCCTCCAGCAGCACTCTCATTCTCTTGTACTGGGGAGTCTAGAACTGGACACAACATGTCATGTAGCGCACATGCAATGCCTCCAGAGAGCACTTCATCTTAAATGATGGCCCACTTTTCCCAGCAAGCCAGATTTCGTGGTCCAGATATTAAATTTTAAATGAGCTACAAACATTTTAGTTGGATGTGGTATGTGCTAAGACACTTTGGAGTTCATGAGTGATTCCAATTGTCTATGTATGTAGGGAATTAGTCTTTTGAGAAACCAAATTTGTTACATTTGCTATGTTTATGTAAGATAACAAGTACTGTAAGAATTTGTAATTATATTGAGGATTGTGTTTGATCATCTCTGTCTTGAAGATGCTGTGTAGATTTTGTTGTGGTTTTACACTGATGTCAGCATCTGTCTCCATGGAGCTCTTTGATGCTTCCTCTTTTCTGCTAGGCTATGTAAATAACTACATGTGAGACCAGAATACAATAGACCATTGTGCTATGGCTTTTGATAGGTGTATATAGCTTTGTATGGACTAAACCCAAGTGTTTTCAGTATTTAGTGGTATGTATTACAATATATTTCTCTGAATATAATTGTCAGTATGTTCCAAATATAGAAATAAATAACAGAATAATGCAATAACATAATTCTTTTTCAATGTTTTGAAATGCCAGCAACCGAAATGCCACCAGAAGCTGAAATGCCCCCAGCTGAAATGCCTACAAAGGGTAAAAACATTTTTTTTCAAGTACACAAAAACTAGTCCTGTGTAAGATCTTAAACAGAACAAATCATATTCTGTATTATCTCTCCTACATTTTCTGACATATTTGAGTACCATATCTGTTTCCTAGGAGCATATTATTTCCTAGTAGAATACAATATACTCCATTCAGTGTCCAAATGCAGTTTTAAAAAAATAATAATAATTTGTGATAGAGCATGCAATGTTAGCATTTTAAAATCAATTAATTTTATGTTGCTACCTTTGTTTCTCATTATTTTGAAACAAATGGGACACTTTTCCCTAAAACATCATGCTTTCTGAATAGTTTCCAGTAATCAAAGAAAGAGTGTGTAGCATCCTCTTGATTTCTTTGTATTTTATTTTCAGCAATGACAAAGGACGAGAAGGCTCCTACGCTGAACCATGGTAAAACAGGAGTTGTAGTTATTGTTGTCATCCTCATCCTAATGGGAAGTGGCCTTGCAGGCTATCTCTTCTACAAAAGAAGAAAGAATCGCTTGTCAGCAAATGACAGCTTTGAGAACAATTTGTATTTTAATAGTGATGCAGTTCCTGGAACTAGTGACACAAAGGATCTTGTGACCAACATAGAACAGAATGAACATGCGACACTGTAATGTAATAAAATGAAATGTAATGTAATATGTAATGTAAAATGTAATGTAATAAAATGAAATGTGCCTTGTTTTAATAAAATTATGCAATTAGAATTAAGCCAAAGCTATTTTCTCATGTGCAAATACTGTAGCAGCCAGTTTCAGTGTGTGCGTAAGGCTATACACAGCAGTTATTTTTATTTTGTAACCATTGTATAATGTGTAAGATTTCAGAACTCAATGATTTGATGACCCACACTGGTGAGTGCAGGTCTTAAGAAAAGAGATGATATTGACTAATTATTAAATGGAACAATAGAAATGGATGCAATAAAGGAAGTAAAATGTAGATACATCCATTTGAGAAAACTCCCAAGATTTGAAGTTTCTGCACCAGAGTTATTTCAAACCATACTAATGCACAGATTCTGCAAGCTATTCAGCAAACATATCTCTAATTCTACCATCTTTCAAGTATTCCTAGGGACTTAACTACAGGGGTAGTTGCTAGATGACAAGTCTGTATGTAGGCACATCCTCTTTGAACCACATGGGGAAAAAATCCTTTTATGATATAATTTCAATTCCCACAATTTCACACAACACAGAGAACCAAGAATGTAGTTCTTGTAGTTTATGTATTCTAGGATTTAATCGGGTAAAATCTGGGTGCAGGCCTGTGGAATGGGAAAGTGTGGTTGGCATTAACTGCCAGTGTTCTGGCTGGCCACAAGTGGGTTTGTCTGGGAGAGGAGATGAAGGTCACGGCAAAACTTCCTTCTTATCAGGACAACAGTTACTGAGGAGTGGGAGGAACATTACCTACACATGTTCTGAAAGTTTACAGGAGCACTGGATAGCTGTTATGGTGATCACATATGGGTACTGCTCTCCTACTGCCTCTCAATAAGTACCATAGGTTTGTGGGGTGTGTGCTGGAAGTCAAGAACAATTTATCTTTACCAACCTATTAGTTAGTACTGATTTTAATTCCTTTCTAAAATGGCTAGACCGGTTACCATTTATGGAAGTCTTAGGTTCCCCAATGTGGAGCTTATATTCCTAATTTTTGTGAATCTTGTAAAATGTAATTCATGCGTGATTCCTCACTTGCATACAAAGGTTTGCAAGGTTTGGTTTGTGGTTTCAGATTTTGTTCTGTGAAATAAATAGTAACTAGCTTTGATTTTTTAAATAGTTTTTCATTTTGTAGTCTTGTATATATAAGACTTTAACAGGATAAAGTTAAAAAGGAGATGATAAAACCATGGAGACTCTCCATCCAAAGTTGCGATCAAGTAATATATTGACCATATTTTCCTGAATCGGTCCCAGGACTGTCTGCTCAAAAGGAAGACAAAAATGTCAGCTGAGTGATTTATTAAAAACCTTGAATTACATATGCGTGTAGGTAAGATGGGGAAATTCATCCTGGGACTCCTTTTCTCTGACTCTGCTCCCTTTCTCCCAGTTATTTCCTTGCCTCTGTTCCTACTGCTCTTTCCATTTTTAATGCACAGTTGTTTGAGCATGTCTTTTCAAGGAGTAGTACATCTAATGGTTCTTCATGCCACCTGATGTGGCTTATGCCAGAAACCTCCCAAGTGACTGATTCATGATGTTAAGGATGACACCATTTCAATTATATGGAGAAGTGGTGCCAGCTAGAAAGGTATGTGAAAGGGACAGTGAACGGTCAAGAGGCCGAGATTGGAATCTCAGCCTCACTGCACTGGCTGTTGTGCAAACAACAAACAAGTGCAGTTTCTACCCAAAAGAAGTTCAGTCCTGTTCTGGGGGACTGCACAATCTTATGGCAGTATCTGCACAGCGAGTGATTCTTCCAGGTAACTTTTTATCACATGTATCACATATGGAAATGTATGATTGGAAAGAAAAGGAAGATTGAGGGGATGTCTCATTTCTGGTGCTTTGCCATACTTAACAGGTACATCTCTACAGCTAAAAAGTGTCAGGGAGAGAATCCAGGAACTACAGCCTGGATGGTCTTGAACTCATTCACCCATTTATACTGCCTGAAACCCAGCATCAACTTTGAGTTGAAGACAATTAAAAATGCCGTGCTAGTTAATAGCTGGCAGTTGATGTAGCTGCTTCTGTGAAATGCTGTGTGTGTTCTGCTCTCCTGTTCAAATAGGTACAGAAAAAATAGAGGATCCAAATCAGAAGCTCTACTCTAAAGATGGATCTACTTGGCCTGCTCATTTTAGAAAAAGCATGAGTGAGAAAGATTTGAAAGATTTTCAGAAGAGGAGGAAATTTAAATTTACTGTCCCTCCTATTGCAATACAATGGGATTGAAGCAAATTTCCCATTCAAAAAAGCAAACATGGAAACAGTGGCATTTACAGGACAGGAAATCATTATGGTTCCATGTAGTAGGCTGAAGATGAGCACCGAAACTCTCTACTCAAACTCTAATAGGAATTTTTGAATGGAAGGTAGAGAAACAAACAAGCTTGAACACTTTAAACAATACCTCATTAATATAAGAGTAAATTAAAGTCTTTTACCTAGGGAGTTGTAATTATAAAAAGTCAGATTTCTTGTTTTTTTGTTTTGGTGGTGTTTGCTTGGGTTTGTTTGTTTGGGTTTGTTTGTTTGTTTGGGTTTTTGTTGGTTTTTTCCTTTCTTCCACCCCCCCCCCCTTCCCCAGCTAGTACCTTTCAGTGATGGCAACCAATTTATTAGACTGTCTGAATACAGAGTCCAGTCCTAGGTTTTTAACATCATATTTCCATTGGTCATACTTGTGACAATAATGATCATACAATTTCAAGAAAAATTGAGAGAATAGTTTCCAAACTAGTATTCTCTTTCCACACCGTCATGTTAATTCCATCTTCTCTGGACTGAGTTGTTGTGTAATGGTTTTACCAAACATCATTTGGTGATCTGGCATTATGTCCTCTTTTTCTGCTGCCAAGCTGCAATGCTCCTGACAAGTGATTGACTACATCAAAAAAGTTTTGAAGATTGGGCTGGGGAAATTATACATGCTGCTCTATTTGACTGAAAAAAAAAGCAGTGTGTCTTCTTGGAAATTATTCATATTCATATGGATGCCATATAATTTGTTACTTAATGTATGCTGATCCTTCACCAGTTCTTTCAGCCATTTTCTACTGCCGGCTGCTGTTGCTGTTGGGATCGGTCCGTTGCCTTAGAACCCCTCTGTTGTTCTTGTGATCTCTTATTTTGTCTCCTGAGTAAATGCCACTACTTAGGGGAGGTTTCAGGCTGTATGCTGCATAAATATACATTCACAGAGGAATTGGGATGTCGCTTTTCTGAATATTCTTGCTATAAAACCAAGGAAAATAGTTTCTTGATAAACAAGATGAAACATAAGTGATGGATAGAAAAGCAAAGGAAATTTTTAACTGATCACTAGTAATTCATATCCATAATCCTCTGATTCTGCTGAGATTTCTTACGTTTGATCTTGTTGGTTTAGCTAAATGAAAGAAAAAATAACATTGATTATGTGGCATGAAAATATAGCATGAAAGCACAAGGTGCCTTATGTTGCTCTTTCAGTATGTTTTGGGCCTGTCTAAAGAAATGGAAAGCTTGTTCAGTCTCTGCATTTTTTTTAGGCTAGAATACTTCTATGGAGGTTTAGACCATGTCGTCTTTTTTTTTTTTAAAAGTTTTCAATTAGAAACTGCAATTGTGCTCTATGTGGGGATTCTGGGTTGAAATCTTATATCAAGTTATAGCAGGCTAAATGATCACAAAATTCCTTTCAGATTTTAATACCAGTGGTTTTTTGAAAATGAATTATTGAACTTCTGTAGGGAAGCATCTGGCTGAACCTGGATGGACTCACCCATGCATTTCCACCGGCAGCTGAGGAATGACTTGATGGCAATATTCGATAGCGTGTAAAGGTTTGTCTCTGCACATTGCTACGTTTCTTGATGCCCTTGTGCTTAATTTTCGTTTCCCCTTTTCTCCAGAAGAGTTCAGACTTCAGAGAAAAGGTGGCAAATCTGCACACTGTGAGTGTAACTTCCTGCCCACGAGCAGAGATTGCCAAAGGAACAATGCTGACTCAACACAAAACCCAGCAGCCTTTCTTCCTCACCACTTCTAAACTGCCAGGCTGTGCCTTGCCAAGTGGAAGATGCTGGAGTGCATCTTTGCAATCTTCTGATTTTCTTTCCCACTTTGTGGGCTGTGGCGGGGTCTGCTCAGACAAACATACAAACACTAAGGTGAAGCTGACCTTAGTATGTTTTGCTCTTTTTCAGCCTCTCTCAGCAGACCATCAATAACAGTCCTTCACCAAACACCGATCTTTCTCCAGAACAGAACTAGTTTCTTTTTTCCTGTTGTAATTGTACTTGTTGCCTCCCGGTAGCTTTGGAGATGCTGAGATGTTTTATACAGCAGAATGACAAGACACTACATTCCTCCTGCCTAAATAATAAATAAGAATATTTTTCTGTCTGCACATCTGGAGCTCCTGAACAAGGAAGCATGGAAAGTTGGAAACGTGAGGTTGCAGAGTCAAGCATTCCTATGTTGGGGAATACCAGAATGCCTTACTTCAGACTCAGTGCAGCCATCCTTGCATATGCATCATACTTACTGAGTAATTGACCATCTGCTGCTTTGTTGAGGCAGCCCTCTCTTTTCTCCCACTTTCCTCAGGTCTCAGTGACTTTCTCAGGCTCCCATTCTTTCCATGTTTTTGGTCTAGCTGTACCTGCTGGCCTTCAGGTGCCACTATTTTCTCTTACTGTTGTAATTCTTGTTCTGCTGTAATTCCTTGTGTACCTTTTTAGACCTAATGAGTTGTCCATCTGCATCTGAGTCAGAACAACAGAAGCAGGATCCCTCATCTTCATCTTGGTGTCCATGGTTTTCATTGCCTGCAACAGCAGAAATTTTAAGTCAAAGACCCTAAAGAGTATTTGCTGCAAATACGATATTGGGGAAGTTATCCCAAACCAGCCTCTCCTGAAGATATGGGAACTGAAATTTTTCAAAGGCCATAAGCAAAAGGGATGTAAAAATTCCCCAGGAGTGCCTTTTCTCTTCCCTACCCTCTCCATGTTTCTAATTCTTTTACCTATCATGAAGGAGAAAGCTTGTTCAAAGTAAACTTCAGAATTTTGTCAGAATGCCTGAAGGGTGTGCACTTTAAGGGGTGCAAACTTCTACAGACTAGTGGGATGAAAAATGTGGCAGTATTTCTTATCAGTTTAGTTTCCCTCTCTAGCAATAATTGAAAATCCACTGTTCTCCAGTTACAGGTTCTCTTCTTCCTAGAAATGTGTAGTTGCTTTTCAGAATTTCTTCAACTGTTGCTGTCAGTTTGGGTACATTGCTCCTGCATATAGTCAGGAATGGAGCAAAAGAAGGGACAGGTGCCTTCTGAAGAACACAGGTCCTATTTTATGCAGCTTTTCTCTTTTCTGTGGAACGGCAGACATGGGAAACTGTGGTTCTCTCTGATTCCAAGGTCATAGTTACTTGATTTGCATGGTGTCCCAGCCAATTTTTCACAGTATTGCCTTGCACTTTGGCTTTTTTTTTTTAAATAATTTATTCATACAGACAAATCTTCTCTTGTTTTTTACCTTTTCCCTTTATTTCTGGTAAAGAGATATTCATGTCATATTCTTATAAAAATAATGATCCTGATTTTTTGTAAGGTATGTCTCCAAGAATCCTCACTAAAATATTACGTCTTAGATCTCATACTTACATGAAAGAGAAAAGTTTTATCAGTAGAAAAACTAGCTTAGAAAGCAAAGTTTATTCATTAATGTATTATTTCAAAATTACTCATGTGACATGATACAGTTCCTTATTTGCAGCTCAGAACTTCCCTGTATCTGTCGGGTCTTAAAAACCAAAAAGGATTTGCTAATCCAGTTCAGTGCAGAAGAGTTTTCCTGCAAGGCACAGATTTGGTCTTCAGCATCAATTTCAGGTGAAGGGGAGAAGGGACTGAAACGTTTGGCAATGGCTGTCTACCTGCTCCTGATTTTTCTCTTTTCCTTTGGTACATCTCTTCAAATGTCTGGTAAGTCTTGGTCCTCTGCCGCATCTGGAGGTTTGCAAATTGTTTCTCATGCTTTCCTGATGTCCTCCTTGGTGGACAGTGAGTTTAGATCTAGTCAGTGCATGTAATCTGAAACAGTTTTATTCAGCTCTTAAACTTGGTGGTATCTGTATAGGCATTCTGCTTCCTTAACCTGGTTTTCAAAGTGGTGTATGAGTGAAAGAAATATGCCAACACATGTGGGCATAACCTAGACAGTGTTGATTCTGGACAATCAGCCAGCTGAATGCAGACAAAAGTTGATCCAAAATTACTCCATTGGAAGTTAGAACAGCTCAGAAGTACAGGGCAGTGAACTCCCAGCATGCACGGAACCACTGCCTGATGTGTGCTTGAAGTTTCTTAGACAGCCCATACAGACTATGGCATACTGATCGTTGAGTATTGGAGTCCTGTTTCCAAGCTGACAGCTTTAGGAAGGGCCTTAAAAGCTTCTGTCTGTTAAATTTCAGACATTGCTACTGCTGAGAGGAAAACAAATGATGCTGTGTCTGCAGCTCTTTCCTGCAGGAAGCTCCTAACTAGAGAACTGCAGGAGACCGGTGCTATCCCTTGAATGGCAGCAGGGACTAGCCAACACTGGTCTAATCCACTACAGGAGAATTTCCTCTGTTCGTGTTTTTGGGCGAGACCACGGTGGCTCCGACCCAGCCTCTGCTAACCTTCTCAAGAAGCACTGCAGCAGGAGAGCTGTGCCAGGGGAAATGCCATCTGGCTTGTTCAGGTCTGCAGCCTTTCAGAGAAACATCACTGAGGCTGCTTGACCACTACCTGGCAACTCTGGGATGGCAGGGGGTCATGAAGCCCCATTTAACTATCCCACCCCTGGCAAGAAACCTTGGGTGGCAGTAAAGCTCAAAGGCAGAGCAGAGCTATTTGGATGATGTTGCTGTCGCATAGCTGGGACCTAAGGGATGCAAGGCAAGCTGCAAAAATGGTCAAGGTTTGGAGCAGGCTGAAGTTGTGCCCCTTTTTTGAAGCTGGTCTTAAGAAACAAAACCCTGTTGTGCAGTGTCTCACATTTCTATTTACAAGTGTAGCTATTAATGGCACTTAGGAAACTTACTTAGCTTAACTGTGCTCAGAACTGAAGTGATGATGCTGCAAGTTGTGGCTTCCCTCCTTAGAAACTCACAAGTTGAACTCTGTGAAGAAATGACTTTTTGTACAGTTGCCAAAAATTTCCAAAATAATTAACCAGAAATAAAAAATACCCCACTTGCTTGATGAGCTGAAAACCACGTCATTCTTGGCCAAACACAAAAATGGTTGAATTTTGAGTATGTATGTAAACCATTTTTGATAGCTCTAAAGCAAAAAGTCCTTTTACTTGCAAAATTGAAGCCTGTTTAATATGCTGCGTGGTGGTGGAACTTTGAAGAACTCATGAAATTTAATAAAGGTCATTTTTGAATAGCATTTTGAGAACAGTGTGCTTTAAGGACGGATGTGAAGAAGAGCAATTTCTCTTGAAAGAGCTATATTTTCAGCTTCTGTGTTGCTTGCATCTTAAGAACATTTTGATGAATATCCTTCATACTGATGATTAACCTCCTCTGATTTCTTTCTCTATGGACTCCATATGTTCAATTTTTTTGTTGTAGCAGACTGTCAAATAGCAACTAACTGACTTGTGTCCTACATAATCTGTCCTCAGATGTTTGCGTTCTCATTTTATTTTCTAGATAGCGGAATATTTTCAATCTATAATGAAGACAGCAAGCTTTGCGCCCAAGCTCAAAACTCTAGCTCGGTCATAACTACCACTTGTGACGAGCACAACGAGTTTCAAAAGTTCAGGTGGGTCTCTGCCACGCAGCTGCTGAGCATGGCCCTCAAGCTGTGCCTGGGAGTGCTCACCAAGGACGACGAGGCTGCCATCACGTTGGAATCCTGTAACAGGACGAATGAACTCCAGTGGTGGGAATGTAGAAATGAGACGCTCGCAACCCACAGCAAGGATTTATTTTTCAACTATGGCAAAGGGAAGGGGAAGAAAATCAGGTTGTCCAAAGGATCAGGCAAAGGGAGCAGGTGGAAAATCCATGGAACTGCAGAGAGCCTGTGCTCTCAGCGCTATGAGGGTGAGTACTGAAAATTAATCTCTATTTCTAGGTAACTTGACTGCCCCTATTTACAAAGCATTCTGCTGCCTGCTTGTCATGCAGCAACCCTTTTCTTACAGCGATGTCAGTAGGGGAGCTAACCACAAGCAGGGTGTAGAAATGCAAGGCAAATATGACTACATATTTCTATGTAACTCAGCAAGTACAATTCTTTCAAATGATAGAATAAAATGACAAAGGCCTATGATGTAATCATAAGGGATAATGGGAATTTTGTTTGTACAGCAAGAGCAGGAGGAAATCTATGACTGTTTCAAAATATGTCTGATCAATTTGTAGAATAAGTGGTGACTGTGTTATATTTAAATATTTATTGTTGCTATTACTTGGTTTGACCATGTGCTATTTCTAAGAAGTTAATTTCTAGTTAACATAGACGTAATCCACTTTTAATAGTGTTTACCTGGTGTATCCCAGGCCCGTCAAGAAGAAAAAGTAGGAAAAAGCAAAAGGAAAAACAGTGCTTAATCATTCAGGATGCAATAAATCCTAACACCCTGACAAAGGAACACTGGAGAGTCAGATCTCCTTTTCCTGCATTATTATCCCTCTTTTATTATGTAGAGTGGGCATCCAAGCTCAAGTGTTCAACCTCCTTTCTACTGTGACACTGGTAAGGTGGGAAGTTAAATAACAAGGGATGAAATTTTTGCTGTGCCCCACAGCAGGTCCAGATGGAATGAAGTTTGTCATAATTTTGTTCAGATAGCAGCAAATTAGACTGCATAGAGATGGGAGGGTCACTTCCCAGCATAGTCACTTGCAAATTGAGGATATAGCTTCCTCTTATGAAGACTAATAAAAATATTCTGATACCTTCTTTCCAAGCCTCTTCAACCATATGGGGAAAAAAAAAAAAAAGGAACCTAAACATCATCCACTGACAGGAGTATGTATGCAATGGGAGCAGCTGAGTCATGAGCACTTCTGACACAGTAGTCCAGATAGAAATGAAAAGAAAAAGATAGAAGTTAGTCTGAGGGCCAATTAAGGCTTGTTTGAGAGTCTTAATTCTGAATATCTTGCCATAGTCATATCTGATTGGCACAACAGCCTTGGAAGGCTTTGTGGTAATGAAGTACTGATGTGTTGAGCTCTTGCACAGCTCAACTGTGTCCATGGGGAGCTGGCTATGAGCAGACACCGTGGTGAACATCTAATACCAACTAACCAACTGACACTGATCTATGTTTCTCTCTGTAGATATCTATACACTGGGAGGAAATGCCTTTGGTGCACCTTGTGTGTTCCCTTTTAAGCTCAAAGGTAAATGGTACGCTGAGTGCATCCCTCGGAGTGATGATGCAGGCTCTCTTTGGTGTGCAACTTCTTCAGATTTTGATAAAGACCAATTTTTTGGCAATTGTCCACTAAAAGGTAATTTATTCATAAAGATTTCAGGAAAGGCATTAAGCAATTTTTCTTCCGCTCTCATGGTCAAAATTTCCTTGGGATGTGGAAGTAGCATTGGACAGCAAGCTGGATTCTGGCCAGCCTAGTTCACTGGTGAACGATGCAATGATAAAATGAGGTATCTGCTCTTCACTCTCACTGTTTCTCCAGCAGAGATGAGTAGTGGTCCTACAGTCCTACATATGGGGAGTATTCTGTGGGTGGTGACTGGGACTGATGGAAAAAGGAAGAGAAAACCCCTAGCACCAGGTGAGAAGAAAGTCAGGGCAAATGGAACGCAGAAAGAAGTGCAATGGATGAGGAAGGTGAGACACAGGGAAGCAGGACAGTTGTGTATCATGGGATGGAGCAGAGAACAGGAGAGCTGCAGTGAATGGAAGGGCGCAGGGACACGGGCAGTGACCTTCACCTGCCTTTGGTGCTCCAGTGCTCCTTACGCCTACAAATCATCCAACACAGCTTTCCAATAACCCCAGCACAAATTCCTTACCCCTTCACCCCCAATTCACATCTGGTTGATAGGGAATGATCATTTCTGTCATGTTGAGAGGTCTGGGAGAGCGCAAGAGGGGTCCCAAGGTAAGAAATGGGTGTGGAGACCAAAATTTTCTGTATGGGGAATAGAGAAATGCATGTGTACATGTAGAATATATCATTAAGTGGGTTAATGTAGAGTAAACTGTGAGAAAAGTAGATGAGTCATAGAAATAAAAAAGAACAGTGTCAATGTAGAAAAAATCAGATTTGTAAGGAGAAATAATTCCTTATGTCATTAAAGTACTATTAATATTGAAAAAAAGTATATTTAAGTGGGGCAAAATATATGTAAAAAATTAGCAAATCATACAGTTAGATAGTTTTAGTCTGCAATGAAGATTTTATTTTCTGTGTTAGCAAGTATGATTATCTTGTCAAGTTGCTGTTATGTTTTATAGACACCATCCACAACAACCTTTGGAAAACAAATCCTGTGACAGAAACTCACTATCAGATAAACTCAGAATCACTTTTGACATGGCACCAAGCAAGAAAAAGCTGCCAGCAACAGAATGCAGAATTATTAAGTATCACAGACCTTCATGAAGAAATGTATTTATTAGGTAAAGTAAAAAAAAAAAAAAGAAGTTAATGCATATGTTTAAAATGTACGTCAGCTCCAAGAGCTTTAACATAGTTACTTGTATTTACCTTGTGCAAATAGGTCTTAGTGACATTCTTAAAAAAGCTTGTCCCTTTCTCACAAAAAATTTATTAAAATAGTGAAAAAAATCTAAGTTAAGAAAAAGATATCTACTATGACACTTTTTCTTTTTCCATGCGTTAAAATTTTATTTCAAGTTTTATTGAATAACTTACAAAATCAGAGGCATTTAATAGCTTGACTGTTTCTTTTGACCATTTAGGGCTCACTAGTGACCTGGGTGTCAATGCGAAGCTCTGGACTGGTCTTTTCAGTGCACTTGACAGTGGCTGGCAATGGATTGGGGGCAGTCCTTTCAGATACCTAAACTGGGCTCCAGGTAAGTGCACTTTTCTGAAACAATGATCAGCATCTGGGCCAAAATTCTCTTCTCTTCCCCAAATTCCTGTTACCTAATTCCTTTGGTTTCATAGAATTTTCACAGGTTACGGGGATTATAGGGAAGGTAGGATATTACAGTAATAGAGATCACACCCGAGATGGATCATCATTAATTCTGAGTTTCCCAGAGAAAGCAGATAGCTCATCCAAGAAAACAGTTAAAACCAAATATGTACACCTCATTCTATTTTTTTTTCCATCCACAATTTTCTCATCAGACATATTATTCAATCCAAACAAAAAAACCTCATGAAAAATGATTTAAAGAGAATTTAAAGAAAAGAGAAAAAAATTAAAGAGAAATATTACAGTAAAAATACTTTCAATTGTTCTCAGTTACTGCTTATGACCTTTATCTTAATAAGTTTCCACTCTTTTCTTAGGATCTAAGTCACCATCTTGCATGTTGCCATGTTAGGTATTTTCACAATAGTTGTTGTGACTACAGGGAATTCCAAAGGGCAAGCACTCCCATGGAATTAAATACGCATTTCATGTCCACTGTTCAACTGTAAAGGATGTTGAGTTGTTTCCAATACTACCACCCCATAAGGAATTGTCTTAGATGAACTTTTATAAAGCTTTTTTCTGCATACTGCCATGCTTCAAATACACTGAATTTCTTCATAAGCAGTGCATGGGAGAAAAGGGGCAAGTCTCATGTTTGAAATCTCAGCCCTCTTGACCATCCCAGTGATGCTCCCTTGTCACGTCTCCTGGGAATTATCACTCTGAAGAATAATACACCAGTGGCTTTGCAGCTCCAAAAGACCTGCACCTTCCCTCCTGTGATGAGGTGAAAATTTTCAATGTTAACAGAGGGATTCTGTGCCTCTTTCCTAAAGGAAACCCATCTGTGGAATCTGGAAAAATATGTGGGACCTTCCAAGGTAGGAATGGCAAATGGGAAAACCAGGTGTGTGATCGGAAACTGGGATATATCTGCCAAAAGAGAAACTCCTCCTTAGATTCCTCCATTATTGCCTCAGGTAAGCTGGTCAAAAAATAAGGCTATTTTTGCAGTGAGTGAGAAATACTGGGAGGATGCCATATATGAAATAAGAATATATTGTCAAAACAAAAAGATTACACTTGTTGACCTGGGTCAAACACTGAGAAAACTTTAATTTTTTGGCTCATTTTAAAGTTGATGTCTAGATGTTGTTCATCATTTTGAAAAGATCCCAAGGTACTAAAGAAGGCAGCATTATGTGTTTAGTCATGTTATCCAGACCACAAAATACTGAGGAATATCCTGTGCTCTGAAAAATACACTGAAGATATGTCCTGCTAAAAGATGTGAGCCAGAGTTCATGCTCCCCCTGCTCTCTCTGACCCTTTTTGTTCTATTCTGAAAGGAAAAATTCAGAATGTGGGGCTGGCACCTTTTCCCAATTGAGTTCCCTCTCCACCTGAGGCAGACTAGGTCTTATCTATGTAAAGGAAAAGGTGTGCAGTTACTTCACCTGGGAATTCCCAGCATGCAACTAACTACAGTAACTCCCTCAACTACATATATACTAGTATTTAGATTATTCTCTGGCTCAGGGGATGAATGGCACATCATAGTTGGTATTCTGTACTTTCTGGCAGCATCCAGACAGCTCACTGGGAATGGTTTATGATCCATGCTAACCTCCAAACTATGCCTGGATGCTGTTTAAGGAAATGCAAGTTTGTGCAGGTCAAAACCATGTCCAGGGAGCATTGACCAATGTGGCTGATCACACGCCAATGCCAGGCACACATCCTGCCCTCTTCAGTTTACTACATAGATGCAGACCATGTGAACCTTCAAAGCAATGGAAGATGGCTGGCCATTCTAAATTCACACCAAGAAATAGCTGCTGAACAAAGTGCCCGGCTTTTCTGTGCAGCTGGGATTTCTGACATGTCTGGTATAACATAAATGTGTCTGGGCTCTCTGTTACGTGATTTGGGCCGTGCAGGAGCTCCAACTGGCTCCCGAGCACCTGGTGTTTCCAGTGAAAAAATGTACAAAATCTCCAAAATTCAGCAAGATAAAGTCCCTGTGGGGGAAAAGAGGCTCTCTTCTGTAAAACATGGCTGTACTCAGAGCCTTGCTGAGGGGGATTTAGCATGGAGTTGTGCCCTGCAAGTTTGTATACCAAATTACTTAGTATTTATTTAATCCTGTAAAGGAGGTTTTTGGCAGCTCCCAGCACAACTGGGATGGAAAAACTGTTTTGATTCTTCATGATCCTCAGACTTGTGCTTCTCTCCTCTGCCCGTATGTGCTCCAATATTTCAAATTCATGTCAGTACATGTCATTTTCTTTTTGGTTAAAAGAAAGTGCTGAACAGGACTGCTCATTAGTTGTTTGAAATATTTTTTTTAGGTGACTTAAAGCCTTTTAAGTGCCCCAGGCAATGGGTGGCCTATGCAGGTCATTGTTATAGAATTTACAGAACGCCCAAAATATGGAAAGAAGCCCAGTCTTCCTGCAGGAAAGAAGATGGAGAGCTGGCGAGTATTCATAATATCGAGGAGTACAGTTTTACAGTGTCTCAGCTTGGGTACAGTGAGTATTCCTGCAGGTCACTTTTTTATCTGGAATTATACTGTTGCTATTATTCATTTAATCATTGTAACCATGATCTTAAATGTTTTTTAAAAAGTCCTTCTTCAGTCAAAAGTGGGTGTGAGATGTGGTTGTTCCATTTTAAGACATACCCATACCTACAATTACCTTTGTGTTCCCAGAGCCAGACGATGAGCTGTGGATTGGTCTAAATGACTTCAGGGTTCAAATGTATTTTGAATGGAGTGATGGGACACCCGTGACTTATACCAAATGGCATCACGGAGAGCCGACCCACACAGGGAATAAGGCAGACTGCATTGTTATGAAGGGAGAGGTAAAAATCCCTCTCCCACTCTCATCCTGTCTTCTGTCCTTTTTGCCCCCCAAAAGGAAAACATCTGTGACAAAAATAAAATAATAAAAAAGGAAAAAGGGACAAGGGTATTAAAAGTTTTAATGAACTTGGTTTAATTCAGAATATCTTAGTGTGGAAGGAGACTGGAGACCAGATCTAGGAAGGTGGATGGTGGAGCACCAGAAGCAGTGCACTGCGCTGAGGCTTGGCCTGCTCTGCAACAGCTGGGATAAATCTCCTATCTAAAATTGGTTGAAGTAATTCAACATCCACATTGAACATGGCTGGTCATAGCTACATAGCATGATTCTTAGGTTTCCCATAAAGCACCTAAAATACAGGTTTACTGGAGCTACTTTGGAGGCTCGTATTACTGGAGGCACAAAAAATTAAGTACAAAAAATTCTATCTTGTTTTATACACAGCATAAACAAAGATAATACTATGGAAAAAGGCTTAAAAAATACATTTTTCATATTTTATGTTTAGTTTATCCAGCATTTCCTTGCTATTGTCATCTGATTATATGAACATAATAAATACTATGCTGATGAGAATAGAGTGGAACAGCATGTTTCCTTCCTGCTCTCACCAGCCATTGAGTGTTTAATACATGCAACCTTCATTCTCACACCTCTGAGGAAATGTGGCCCTTACTGTTGTTATTGTGTTTCCTATTTGAGAGTTTTGGAGAAAGCAGGAAGGCAAGGAAGAGAGCTGAAACAGCCTCATCCATACAAAGAGAGAAGGGCTCTTCTCTAAAAGGGATTTTCTCTAGATTTCACTTCTCTTTTTGGTTTCTTCTTACCATGCTCAGGATGGATCCTGGGCTGACAGTGCTTGTGAAATAAAACTCGGTTACATCTGTAAAAGGAAACCTTTGGCAGAAGAAACAGGGGCAGAAGAGGTTACTTACCCAGGCTGCCAGAAAGTAAGTGTAAAACAAAAGCAGTGAAAGGTCGTTACATCTTACTTTCACACCCATGATGGTGAGAATCACAGAAGCCAATTATTTTGACTGTTCTTGGTGGAGCCCTCGAAAACTGTTAATTTTATATGTACTGATACTTCTTAGACTAATGGGGAAGTTTTTTCTTTATTTAACCAAAATAGATTGACTTTTTTTTGCATTCCCTTACACATGCACTTCACTCAACTCTCTTCTAATGCAGAACTGGTCACTGCACCCGTCAGAGCCACTCTCTGCAGAGCATGTCAGTATTTTTTCATGCTGTAACTCCCTGGTCTTGGGTTGCACGCAGCCTTCTCCATTCAATCAATTCGCCACAGGAGGCAGGAACATTTGAGCTGACTGGTTTGCAGATTGCTCATAGCCTTTTGCAACAGCTACACTTACAGAACGAGAAGGCAGAGCAGGTTTTACACAAGGAGCTGCAAAGTGCCTGTGAGTGTGCTTGCCAGCTCTGAGACATAACCACGGCTCACGGCTCGCAAATACCCCTTGCGTGTCCTTCATCAAGGGGCAAGACGCAGAGCTGTGGTTACAAAAGCTATGCTTGATTATCCTCTTCATTTCTTCTCATGGCTTCTGAGATTAATTTTGACTTGGGGTGTGGTATTAATGTGGCTTTTGGAAGTGTACTCTGCTGCGCAACCTGACAGCCCCTCCGTGTATCTCTGCCGTTGACACTGACAGGGCTGGATGAAGCACGGCTTTTACTGTTACTCCGTCGGGCAGTTGCCAGCAACATTTTCAGAAGCAAAACAGATCTGTAAAGAAAACAAAGGTTTCCTGGCTACTGTGACAGACAGGTACGGAAACATAATTCTTGTCCTTTCATACGTGCAACCGGGATGGAAGGGCCAAACAGAAATCCCTTCTTACTTTACAGTTATTCATAGTGTCTAGTGTGATACCACTCCTTTGCTGGAAAATCTGTGGTAGAACTGAAGAAGTAGTGCAAAATACACGAGGGGCTTGCATGTCATCAATACAAACATTCAAGCCATTGCTACTGCACACCTACACTGTTGTTGACCCCAGGAATTAAAAAATTGAGTCAACCCCCCAACAACCCCAAATTGCCAGATTGTTTTAAGACTTACTGAACCAAAGATAAACAGATAAACATGAAACTATTTATTTCTTCTGCATTTGAGCTTTTCAGCAACAAGCGGATCTGGAAATTTACCCTTTTTAGAATAAAAGTAGATTTTTTTTCCCCAGAGTAACAAGATTTAAAGATCTAGACCTTATCATAAAGCTCAGTAAAACACTGTAGCCCTTATTTCTATGAATGAATAACATATATGCATCAACACAAGTATTGTTTGGCTTGCGTTGTTCATTGTGCAGTACAAAAGAATAGAATCACTCTGAATTCTAAACATGATTTACATTACCAAAATATAAAATAAAATTTAATTTATATGACAATTAGAACTATAGAAGTGAGACATTACCGTTGCTTCAATCCATCCTTACCTTTTCCCACGTATTAACAAATCACCTTAACTTTACCAGATTTGCTACCACGAGCTATTTGGAGAAATGAACAAATTAGATAAAATGTGATACATCAGTTTGGTACTTATTCTTCACAGATATGAACAAGCTTTTTTGACTTCTGTGATTGGATTCAATCCAGCAAAGTATTTCTGGATTGGTCTCTCAGACACGGAGGAGCAGGGGATGTTCAGGTGGGCCAGTGGAGATGCGGTCACCTTCACTCACTGGAACGCAGGAGTGCCTGGTAGGTGCCACAGGGCCCACCGAGCTTCTGCTCTGGGGACCCAAGAAGTGAGGGTTTGAAAGCTAAAAAGTAATTTAGAAACTCTTCTGTCATAAAGTGGCAGAAACGACAGTGCAACTTTCCACTTGTGTTAAGGAGATTAAATAAGGGATTGTGGTAACTCCTTCCAGTAGACCACCTGGGACTGCATGTGTCTGTTGGTATCATTCGCTCTTTGTTGTCTGATGGTTTTGATAAGTGATTCATAGTATAATGTAAAAGGAATTTGATAAAATTGCTTTTTATGATTTAATTGAAATGCATGTGAGCTACTGTGAGTTATTGGCATCCAAACACAGTGGGGGCAGGCGCTCTTAAGTAGCATATGCTTTGGGAAGATGCAGCCATTTATCAATAAGGTTTAAAAATTTTATGTTTCATGAAGGAAGGGAGTCAGGCTGCGTGGCCATGATAACAGGAACTTCAGCTGGATTATGGGATATTTTGAACTGTGAAGAAACAAACATGTTTCTCTGCAAGCAGCTGGTGGAGGGAGTGACCCCCCCTCCTCCTCCAGCAACGACCCCTCTCCCGTCGTGCCCAGAAGGATGGCAATCCATTCCTCAGAGCAGCTCCTGCTTCAAAGTAGGTGTTTAATTTCTGAATGCAAACGCTTGTCATTTCAAATGAGAATAAGTTTCGTGTATGCATGGAATGTGGATTTTACCCTGCCTACCTGATAGGCAGTCTGTGGTAACATGTCTCCAGCCATCCCCAGGTGGTGTGGCTGGGAAGTGCTGGAAAGTGCTGTATGTAGGTTGAACTGAAGTCTGGAGTCACAGGGACTCTGAGATGATAGGAAAAGCAAAGTTGCTTTAATAATAATTAAATATTTTAATAATAATTAAATTTGATAGATGACCACAGGCTTATGGTTGTACAATTAAATAGGAAGTGATAAAACCAGAGACCAGGAGACCAGAAGAAAGATAGAAGCCCAGAATTCTGTTTCTAAATTTCTGTAATACCCAGCACAGTATTCAATTGTTTGCTTTTTATAGATTTTTCAGGGAGGAAGGGAGAAAATGCAAACATGGTTTGGTGCACGAGATTTTTGCAGAGCCATTGGAGGAGATTTGGCATGTATCCACAGTGAAGAAGAACAAAACCTAATAGCTGGCTTGTAAGTATCTGCACAGTCCATTGTTTAAATATAGGAAAAAAAAAAAAACATTTAAAAATTACCTTTCTGAAAGACATAAGGGATTTCTGGTGATCGGTTTCTACGTTGCAAAGATGGTGTATATCTTTGCAAAATGATAGAAGGAAATGGGTAGAAAGAGGTGAGAAAAGGGGTTTTTTTTTGGCTGGTCTCTGGGAAGGTGGTGCTATGCATTGAAGTAGCCTGAGCATACACAAAAATGAAAGAAGGATCACCAAAATTAGTTTCAACTGAGTTTAGTTCAAAGAAATAACACTGATCTTTTTAGCTCATTTGTAGTTGATCAGTAGATTAAATACTCTTGATTAAAGGAATAGTTTGTGCTGCTTTTCTTCCTTAGTTAAGGGGAAAAATTGGGAGACTAAGGAAAACCTGACCTACTGATGTGCTTATATAAATGTTTAAATTAAGCCTATGAGGACAGACAGGTCTGAATTTGGATGCCTAAGCTATTTGGTGGAACCAAGACCTTAAAATATATTTTCATTTAACTTGGTATTTGTGGACTCATGACACCTGTGATCTTTCCCATGAAGCTCTCTGTTTCACTGCTTCCTGCCACATGCAGTGCCAGGGTGTTTTCCCCCACATGGCAATTGAATGATAACTATCTCAAATGATATTTCAAGCATCAAAACACTGAGAATAATGTAATGATATACATTCTCCTTCTCTATTTCACACTGTGTCTGATTGTCTATATTTGTAATCATTCAGAAAGAGAGATTATCTTCACCTATCTTACTGGATGGGTTTAAGTGCCTTGGACTCCGACAGCGGATTTATTTGGAGTGATGGCTCACCAGTGAGTAAATAGTTTATTGTTCCAGATTTCTGTCTAATTTTCCATGTATATCTTGGCAGACAGCTGTCACAAGTCCTCCTATACAAGCTGCAAGTGACCTTAAGTCTTTATTACCCGATTACACTCTAGGAATTAGTTTTTATCTTTTGATAGTTCATAGTTATAGATAACAGTATGACATTTAGAGTAATGAAGTAACGCCAAAGGTGATGGAATATCTCTCTTGATCTAAGCAAATCTGGTTGTACTAATCTCTATATTCCCATTTGTCATTTACTGTAAGAAATAATTTTGTGTGTCTACACGAGCTAGGCTTTGTTGCCCTCACCATCTTAAGAAGATCAAGGTCTGCAAGGCCCAAGTCCATATGGCAGCACTGATGGATTGTCTTAGGTTGAAACATCAGAGCAGGATAACCAACCCAGGGGTCAGAGGGCGGTACTTAGATACTTCTTTCTAAAGCTTGACAGGACAACTTAATCTCTCCTGATAACAAAGAGGGCAATAACTTCTTGGCTTACTAACATGGCTTATAAATACACAGATGAATCATATGCTATGCAAGGGTCATGTCCTTCTCCTTACAAGGTCTGGCACCAAAGCACAAGACAGACCATGAAATCAAATGAAGTACATTCTTCTTTAACAGGATGATATAAGACAGTCATTTCACTTTAAAAGGAAAATAGTAACAAGGCTGTGTTTCTACTATAGGTAAATTTTGAAAAATGGGCAAATGGAGAACCAAACAATTATGATGGAAATGAAAAATGTGGCGTGTTTAATGGCTACAATAATATGAACTGGAATGATTTATTCTGTGAACATATGCAGGACTATGTTTGCCAAATAAAAAAAGGTAGGATTACTTTCTTCCTTGAGACAGATAAGGACATCCTTTCCAGGTCAGATCGCACTATCTGCATGTATTAGAGCCAGCTGTGCCATCAAGCACAATGAAACACTTAATACATTTTAATTTAAATAAAAGCAGTTGAAAACTATGAATTCATCCATGGGATACACATGTAAGTTTGGGATATTGACTAAGTGAAATCCAGCAGCCTAAAGTTGTGCATAGCTTCTGTAAACTTAACTTGTGATCAGCTGTAACATTGTATTTTGCTGAGTGTAACACCTTTTTTTCAGATATTCTGAGCAATTCTGTGACAAAAATATGCATATTGAGTAACCCTTATGATTAATTTTATTCCTTGGAATTAAAATGCTAGCAGCTGTATAAATATATTTAATTGAGAGATGTCTGAGAAACATAATATACTCAGATGCTGATTTACATTGCAGGAGCGTCACTGAAACCAGAGCCTACTTCCACATTCAGTAAGTCTTGTACTTCCAATAACAGAAATAAATTAACATATAATGATGTTAATTTCTATTACAAACTGCTTAATGTTTTACCTTGCAGATTATGAATATATTGTTAGTGAAGATGACTGGATAATATATAATCACAAGGAATACTACTTCAGCAAGGAACCAATGCCTATGGAAAAAGCCAGGAACTTTTGCAAGAAGAATGGTGGTGATCTTGCTGTCATTGAGAGTGAAAGTGAAAAAAATTTTCTCTGGAAATATGTAAGAAACATGTTTTACTTCAAAAATGCACCGTTCTGTCCTGCACTGAGGCACCTTTTTCAGCTGGCTTGTGAAATATTAGAAAGTAGTCCCCATCATAAAAAACATCAGTGCCACCTTTCATGGGCTTATCTACTTAGGAGCTTTACCATAATAATTATTTTCATACATTGCTACATATAGACAAACCCTCACCTTCTTTTCAAGAACACTCTCAGGGTGCAACTTTTGAAAACCTTGCTCTGTTTAGCTGAAAGCTACAATTACTGAGTATGTCTTGTTTTCCAACTCATTCTCTTCACAGAATTCAAGAAAAGATTTTCCTTTTTTTTTTTTTTGCCAAAACAGGTTTCAGATTTTCAGTAAAAGGTTTAAGCCAGAATATTTTCTAATAGGAAGAGAATAACCTCATGGTGATATACTCTTTTGGAAATAGTTTCATACTATTAAAACCAAATGTGATTCCATCCTTTCCTCCACATGACTAAGTACTAAACCCCACCATTTACTTGTAGCCTTTTGGCAAATTCTAACTATGATTTCCTAAAACTCTTAAAAATATTGCTTTATTTTATAGCTTGCTTAAGAGGTTGTTCTTACCTTCTTAACATAGCTTTTTTTCTCCATTTATTTTTCATCCCATTCTCCTTTTTTTTTTTTTGTTTTTAAATTTAAATACTGGAAATTGGAGGAAAATTTTTCATTTAGTAGTTCAGGCACATAATCCCAGCAACTCCTTGCACGTTGCATACTATGCAATTGTACAACTGCAACTAAAGTGTTTTTTTGAGATCTTGCTTATTTTGCTCGAAATCTGTTTTCTTACAGCTCATTAAAATTCTAATTTTTTGTGTTTTAGACTTTCTATAAAGACTGGGGAAATAACTTTTATATTGGCTTAAGTGTGAGCCTTGACAAGACATTCAGGTAAGTAAAAACAAGTGAAATTTGTCAGACTCATAAAGTGAATATGTGGCATGGCTATCTAAGAGACTGTTGAAGTTCAATGACTAATAAAATTTGTCTACAGCCATGGCTTGACATAAAGTTTTGAAATATGATTCTGCTTCTCAGGGGAGCACTTCTCCCATAATATTTGCACTATTTATTTCCCCTTCTTTTGGTTGTATACTCTGCTTTTGTATTGTGTGGCTGAGATGTTCCCTCACAGTCAGTGCAGTGTCATCCCCTTTTCCTTGTTAGATGAAAGATAAATTTGGTTGGATGTCTCTAGGATGTTCCAGATGGTACTTGCACACATTACTGACTATTAAAATGATCAAAGAAAAAGAACCCTTAAAACCTGCAGTGAGGGGCATCATGGTGGTTTTTAAAGGTGAAATATCAATACTGGAGAGCCCTTGTTTGGAAGGTAATTTCCAGGTGGTTGTACCATTAGAGGCCAGGGCAGGACAGCTTCAGGCTACATAGAGTCATTACGTTTCTACAAATGTCTTTGGAAACAAAGTCCTCTGGGAATGTCCTAAACCTTTCTTGGAGCCTTAGATGAGTTACAGATGTATTTCTCCTGTGGTAGTCTTCTCTCTCCTCCCCACTTTGCTCCCCCCCCCCCCCCCTTTTCTAGTGTCTTCTCCTGGAATTTGAAGCTTGGTCAGATGAGTTTCAGCCTCTTCATCACAGTCTTCTCTTGCCTCTGGATGTCTTTCTTGGCCACAAGCCAGAGAGACTGGATAGTTTCGTCTCCTGGAGCTTCTGCTTTCTACGTCACATCCACTGCTCAGAAAACATTGTTGGTTGTCCAATTCTCCCTTGCTCCCTCACTAGTTTCATCCTCCTTCCTGTTGGGTGATGATGCTACTATTTGTCTTTATATTATTCCTCCTGGTTTATTGTGTACTGTGTTTTCCTATTTGGCTCAGGAAGATTTGCAAGTGGGAACAGCTAGGCATCCTTTTTGAATTCCATATTTGAATTTTACTTGCAAAAACACATATACAGTTGCTTAGTCTCCAAAACTCTAAATTGCCCTGGAGCTGATGTTGTCTGAAGGCTCTCAGTCTTGGCAGATTCTCCACTTGACCCTTCTCCTTGCAGCACACTGAGGATTTTTCACTTTTTTCTTGGCTACTTTTTGGGAATAAATTTGTGAATCACCAAACTAGGAAATGATTGTTGCACAACTGAAAGTAATAGCTGGATAGTATTAAAGACTTTCTTTGTTTAACAAAATGGTTCCCAGTGGTCCCCAGTAGGTGGTTCAAGGCTCTTTCTTACCCTATGAGATTTTATATTATTACTTTTAGACCCAGGAATTTACTAAACTAGGCTCATATTTCTGTTTCTGTGCTCCAGGGAAAGCCAGGTCCAGTGTTACACTGGTCTGTTTCCTGTAGGCCATCAATGCTCAGAGATCAAGAAAAGCTGGGACCACCAGTTGAGACCATTAGTTCAGATGTGGTCCAGGTCAGCAGAATAGGCAGTTGACATAATGATATTTTTTACTAATACTGAGTGGAAGCTCTTGTTTTTCTTTTACCAGAGAACATGTGTTTGTCAGCTAGGATGTAGGAAACTCTAATATGTCCTTTTCAAAGAAATATTAACTAATTCAACTGCGAATTATTATGCCCCCAAATGACTTCTTTCAGATGGATGGATGGAAGTCCAGTGAACTATGTTGCCTGGGCTCCAAACGAACCCAATTTTGCAAATAACGATGAAAACTGTGTGGTCATGTATACCCAAACAGGTGGGTGCTGTGACAACATTCAGTCTGCATGGTGTGGCATAGGCTTGGGAGGGCTGCATGTGCAAGGGTGGGTAAGTTATAATACTGAGCAGGCTGATGTTTGATAGGCTGTTTAAAAAGCATGGGAAAATAAATCATGTTGTCTTCTTCCATTTATGCACTTTTTAAAAGTTCAGATCTGTGTAGCTAACACATTGGATTACATCTGCAATTTGATTCCTAGCTTTGTCAGAAAATTTCAATGTGAACAAATCAGTTAAGTATCAGACCATCTGTAGATAGAGTCAGTATTGTTTTTCCTCTAATCTCTGCCCATTTTATGACTACCTCCCAAAGACATCAGCTGTCCGTTATTGCTTGTGCAGTTCCTAAAAATCTAGGGCTTGGGCATGGCTTTGATTATTACTACACAATGTTATACACTATTTTAATTAAAATAAATACAAATATCCTTTAACACAGCAAGTTGGAAATAACTGTGCTTACTGTAGCCAAGCATTTAGTCTCATTTGGAGCAGTTAATATCTTCTATTTTAAACATTTTTTGTCTCAAAATCTAAAGCTGAGGTGATCTTTGTAGGGTCTGTTAGAGGTCAATGGAAGGAAGTGGACAACTTTGGGGAGTAAATACTATGTCCTGTTTTGGAGATTTTCTTTAAGATAAGATGAATTATGTCCTTAACTTCACTGAATTATAATGACAATATCTCCATTAAATGCTATTATTAGCTTTGCTGTAGATAGCTACCTTGTAACTGTCTGCAGCTAATGAAATGAATGCCATTTTCTTATTCATTCCTGATCTGTAAAATAGGGATGGTGATGTTAATGTTACCTTCTTACATCACACTCCTACAGGGAGAAATATACCCAGAAGACTATAAGACTTAGGTAGTAAGGTAACAAGGCCCAAGTACCTTATATAGACAGAGTGATCCTAGAGATCTTAAAGATCTGAGAGAGGTGAATTAAGCATTTGAACTAAAACTCCCCTTTGGCAATGCTATGGGTTTTCAATTGAAATATTTCTGTTCTCAGACAAAATATTTGTATTTTGAATTTTGCTGGAAACCTGAATATTTCCAAGGAACATACATACCAAATACTCATTATTTCTGGGGAGATAAATACAAATGTTGTCATCAGTTCTACTTCCTGCAATAGATTTGCTTTAGGAAAGGAGACTTTTTATCCCAGTCTCAGTTGCATTTAGTTTTTCTTTTATTCTAATTTGCTTTCAGGTACATGGAATGATCTCAACTGTGGCAGTGTTGAGTTATTCATCTGTGAAAGGCTTAACAATACTGTTCGTCCAACAATTGCTCCCACTTCACCACCACCAAAGGGCGGGTGTCCACAAGACTGGTTCCTCTTTGATAACAAGGTGCAGTATGAAGTGTCAGTATATTGTATTTTAAGAAGAGCAGAATAACAACCATCTTGGGTTCAGTTTTTCAGCTGTAGCAGGGTTTTCAGTTATCACAGCGTATGTTCTGATTGTGTATATTTAAAGACTCTAAAAATACGATTCCTGAAATAGAAATTACAGCCTCTGTTGCGATCACAGCTGTTATGTGAGAGGTCATGAGACATACCAGAAGAAAGCTTCATCTTATATTTTTGCTAATGTTTAATGTTGCAAAAGATGGCTGAGCAATTTTCCTTGTGTGGAGATGTTATATGTTCTTGTTTACTGTGCTAGGCTTATCTGGCTGTCACATGTTGCCTGGACAATTATTCGTCCCTTGCCTGCTATGCACCAGCTCTCAAGTCACTAAGGCACCTTCCCTTGAGCAAATTTATCAGTTTTTTTTATATAATCAAATACCTGTTAAGGTTGTTAAGTAATTCAATTACAAGCTTCACCACACTTTATTATGGAAGATCACTCTTCGCCTTCTCAAAAGACAAAATTTCAGGATGAGAGAGTGTATGTATTTAAAATCCATAGATTGTCATCAATGAAGCTATAAAAGCTATAAAACAAGAGTGTACACTGTTGAGAATACAGCTAGCAATGAAGATAATCCTTGATTACATTGCCTCGTCTAGCTCTGTCTCTCTTTCCTTTGGCTAAGCCAAAATATGACCTCAGTTTGATAGAGCTCCTTTGTTTGAGACACACTGGCTACTGCCTCCTCTTTCCTTCCCTTTCTCAGCCCTGGGGAAAAGAGTCACAAACTCAGAGTTTGTTCCATTTCATAGTTCTCTCTCAAGCCAAAATGTCTGCCTCTTCCTCACCTCCTGGAAAAGGAGTTTCCGGAGGTTCCATCCTTGACTCCTTTCTGAGTGTTTAGACACCACTTCTGACTATCATGGAGCTACCTCCTTTTTGCTCAACTTTTTCCCCAAATTGCCTGATTAACTTTTCAGTTGCATCCTTTAATCAACACATTTATGTTGCTTGACTCTGGCAAAGCTGTCTAATGACACCTTGGTTAAATCTCATAGATCATATTACAAGAAATGGTAAATACCTGGGTTTCTCTGTAGTATCGGAATAATTCTCTTTCTGTGATTATCCTGTGATAATCAAACCTGGTATGACAAACAGGGCAACAGAAGCTGAGATGTTTAGCTTCAATAACATGTCTTATCCTTGTTTGTTTTCTGAGGTGTTCTTAGACATTCCTCCCACAAAGTCACACCTCAGAAGTGTGCTCAGAAGCTTTAACGTGATTTCTACTGAAATCATTAGACTGACATATTCCTTCTTCTAAGTGCATGCTAAAATATTGGGGTTTATGCTAGTTTTCTAGTATAGGTCTTCTCTTTCATAAAGACCTAAAGGTAAGATAGAAAGGGTTATTATATCAGTTAATCTCCTTTTTTGCTTAAAATACCCAGTTTATCTTGTTTGGTACAAACAGAGGTGTTTTAATTGGAAATTAAAATGCCATCCAGTTACCAATTTGGCACGCTTCTCTTTTTCAGTGTTTCAAAGAATTTGGCTTTAATGAAAATGATACATTGACATGGCATGCCGCACGGAACAATTGTATTAATTTTGGAGGAAACCTGGCTACTATATCAAAAAAGGAAACACAAGGTATAAAGTATGAACATTTTGATGCTGGATGAGACATCAAGTAATTCCTGATAAACAGATTAAAACAGATGTTATAACTTCTGCAATACATGCTATTATTTATGCCATATCAATATCAAGTTATGCCAAATGAGAAATTGCACCTTTTGAAAAATGCAGAGGTTTTAGTGTCTTGATTAACTTCTTAAATCGTAGCTCTGGGTCTAATATGGGATGTACAATGGAATTCATACTGTTCAAATATTAAGATTTTGTATTAGGGACTTGTCATGTAATAAAATGTTCATATTTTGATTTTTTTAAGTGTACATGTAAAAATAGCACTCAAAGGGAGTAACACCCAAACCAAATCACCATGCACCTAGCTGCTGAGCCAAATTCTGTGGGTGTCAGTGGAGGATGCAGCCTCAGGCAGCAGAAGGCTCCAGTGCTGGAGTCCCAACTTCACCCTGTTCCATTGCTCTGCTGGACCCCAGCAGCCTGCTGGTCTTGCTGTTCAGCATGTTGCAGGATTTTTAGCAAGGCCTCATGTTTGTTCAGGAAATGCAGTCGTCCTGAGGGCTGCACACAGATCGTTGCCTAGCTCACACCATCAGTGCTTGTGGTTTATGCTTTCTCTATAGTAGAGCAAGGACGGTTGAAGGACAGTCTTTTAGTGGAAAGTCAGTCTAGGCAGGAGCTAAGCAAAACAGCATCTGGCCTTCCAAAAAGCTGAGGTCTCAGGATATATATACTTGGTTAATAAGTAGTTTTATTTAGAAACCAAGTTAGTAAGTCTGGTTAACAAAGAAGTTACCAAAGAAGAAAATGGAGTGCACAGTCCGCAGACTCATTTTCTATGTGCCAAGGTGTAGAGTACTCATGTTAATTTCTGTAATACATTTAAAATATTTTCCCCGCTTCCTCAGATGATCAACAACACAGAAGGGGGTACACATAAATTTATGTATCAAAATTCGCCCATCTTCGTGTTTGTAAATACTTTTTCAGACTTTTAACATCAGATGACTATCTATTCTTTTTATTTTTTTATGAGAAGATTATCATCTTATTAAAAAGAGAAAACCAAAACTCATCATCCTGGTTCCAGGCACTCTAGAGTCTGCACTGTTGGGGAAAGGTACATTCAGTTTCCCTCCTTGTACAATTTTTTTTTTTTTTCCTTCAGCTTTCCTCATGTCCCTCTTAAAAAATGCTGCAACTGATGCTTGGATTGGACTGAATGACATAAATCAGGAGCACACATACTTATGGACAGATGGAAGCCCAGTTTACTATACAAATTGGGCGAAAGGTTCCCGTAGTTATTATAGTAAGGTAAACATTAATTTCTGGTTATCACTCAAACATTATAACTTTGGTAGGTGATTGTATATAGCTACAACTGTATTTTCTGTAAAGTTTGCTTTATAAAGATTTTTAGTGATCTTGTTGCTTTTGAAAGTGGAGTAAATATGTGGGAGATCTACCTTCACACATTTTTTTCAACTTCTGTATTTTGTCATGAATTTTTTGTTATGAATCCAGGCAGATGTTTGGAAACATTATGCAAAACTCAGGCACATGAATATTTCGCTCACTTTACAATGACTGACCAGGAGACTCAAATAAATCATAGCATAGCAGTAACTGTATAATTTTGGGATACAGTGAATGTTATTTAGACTTGATGAAAATACTTAGATAACTGTATATTTGCATATCTTGGCACTGAGCTTATCAAGATAAATGCGTTGAACAAAATACTCAAAAGAAGGAGACTCTGGAGACTTCCTTTCTCATTTTTATCTTCTCCCTCTATACCTTCTATCAAATCTTCCTTTTGAAAGATCTCTTTTGCACACTTTGAACCTTTCAGCACTGCTGTGCCATTTTCTGTTTAATTGCAAGACAAACCTGAGTGTTATTCAATAATTGTAAAATGGCTAATGTAGAATACGGGACTTGATAGTACCACTTCACTGCTCCTGTGCAAGCTTTATCAGGTTTTTCTCTTTTTGATGAAAGAATTGCTTTAAGTCCAGCTAAAATGGGAAAAAGCTATGTGATGTCTGACCTCTGCTGCCATCGAGGCTGGAGCTGGGTTTTGGGATCTCCAGGACTTCCACATCTCACACATGCATATGCTTTCTGTAGAAGGCTATGCCAATTTCCCTGCACAAGTTGCTCCACATACACCTTCCTTCACTTGCAGCCAAGACCTGGGCTACTGCCCCTGAGGGGTTTGAAGGTGGCATGAGGTCAGGCTGGTATGAGGTGGGGAGAGCTGCTGCCTCCTGCTGCAGAAAGTCAAGCAGTGTCTTCTCATGCTGTGGGAGGAAAAGGCAGAAGATAAAGAGCCCACACTGCAGTGGAAAGGGTTTGGGAAGTGTCCGCCCCAAAAGGTTGTTTCTGATCTCTACCTCTATGTTACTGCACTGTGGTGACAGCTTTGGATCCTAGTGCCAGATCAGGGCGGGAGGAGGATTTCAGCTCTCAAGGCAAGCTTCAGTGCTGAGGAGAGTTTCCCTATAACCTCCAGGAAAACAGCAACAGAGCTGAAATGTCCTGTCGGCCAGACCTAGCACACGCATCTCTACCTGCACACACACACGCTCACACATGTGCGTGCACAGAGATTATGTACATACAGCTAGTCCCACATGCTTCTTCCTGCCTCTGTGCTGTGCTTTACAACTCCATCCATCATCCAAGTACAAACTTTCCTAGGGCTGAATTGTAAATGCTTATTGTCATATTACTGCTCCTGACATTGCTTGTATGAGTTCATCTATATGACCTTCATATTATTCATCTGTGTGTGCCTGCGTGTGATAGGTGAGTCTGTATATCCAGCAGGAGCAGGAATGTTTCCTATCTATACACATTTTTCTTGTTAATCTCATTTCCCCTGTAGGATGACTGTGTCTTTATGATGAAGAACCCTATTGAACAGGCAGGGAAATGGAAAGATCAAGAATGTAAAACAAGCAAAAGCTACATATGCCAGAAAAATTCTGGTGAGTTTTCTTTCACCACTTTCTAGTACAGCTGATTTATTGTGGTTGTATCAAACTGGTGTTAAAAGTGACTTTCTCTATTTTAACTGAAATTAATCTGACAGTATCACATGCACTACGGACCATTTTAACAAAATGAGCACACATTTTATTTTTGGGGGAAAAACTCTTAACCTTTCCTATTTTAAGGACCAGACCAGTAAAAAAAAAAAAAAAATCTATGGATCATTATGTATTTTACTATTTTTGGCAATCAGGTGGGAGAGGGAGAGAACAGTGCTTTGTCTTTATGTGGGTAAATTCTTCAAAACTGAAATTCTACTGTTATACTTAAAAGCAGTGCAACTTCTTTATTTTGAAAATCTGCCCTGCTTGATGTCCTTTACAGTCTTACTCAGGCAGTTTCATCAACAGCACTTGTATCCCTCTGCTTGCTCATGGCATGCTTACTGTACCCTGTTCCTTGTTAGAAATACAACAGATGCCAATGTGTCATGGAAAAAGTGGAGAAATTGTTCCCTTTAATGCCCTACATTGTTACAGTGTGCTTTGGAAAAGTCTAGAGCTTGCAAGGTGTGTTCCTGGAGTCAATACAGATATTTATGCTAAAAGGTCATTCTGACAAGAATTAGAAAATTTTGTGACAGAACATGAAAACATGACTTTCATCACTGCAGTGATAGTTGGGACACATGTTAATTTGTTATTCCAGCCTCCCTTAATTACTTGACTACTCCAGTACACTAGATCTTCTCTCAGTGTTATATGTCTAGCCAATATAATGCATTTGACTTCTTTTTGTTTGTTTGTCCGTTACAGACCCCAAACTGCAAAACTCCCAACCCATAGTTCCGATGTTTGGCTTTAATAATTATGGTAATGACCGCTATGCAGTCATCAACTACAAAATGGTCTGGGAAGAAGCAGAGAAGAACTGCAGAGACCAGTTTGCAGAGCTTGCCAGCGTTTTGGATCCTTATGCTGAATCTTACCTGTGGTTACAAATGTTAAAGCATGGGGAGCCTGCATGGATTGGTCTTAACAGCAACACAGTGAGTCCATCAAATGCTTGTGACAATCATGCCGCTACCCTAGATCGGCATAGATGAACCATATTTCTTGCTTGGAGGTTGACAGGATCCACTGCTGTGGGCGCTGTTTGCTTCCACGTGAGTGCTATTGGTCAGATCTGTGAATACGTGGCAGGCATCAAAACTTTGCTGAGGTACCTGGCTTCAGGGGTTTTACATGTCTAAATGTTTGGCCATAATGTAAGTGCGAACTGTCATAGTCCACATTTCAGAGGCCACCAAGGATGTAGCTGCAGTAGACAGTGGCTTCAGCGGTAGAAATGGCTATGGAGTTTCCACTTCCTACACCACCATCTACCACACGCTCATGTGGGGGAGCATTGCTCTTTCTGAAGCACACCATGGAAACAACTGGGATTAAAAATAGTTCTTTATTCGTGAGGTTATTTTAAGTTTTGTTTTAATTCACAGCCTAGCACTACAAGAGCTTGTGCTGGACAACAGGGGAAATGCCAAGGTGCAGCACAGAGGCGGGAGCAGGCCTCTGGCAACGGGGACACCTTAGGCTGGTTTTTGGAGCTGAAGCCAGTGCCTTGTGAAAAACTGCCAACAAAGTCAGTCAGCAAAGCGTGTAAAGGTCTGAAAGGGGAAGCATCTATTAGAGACATGTAAAAAACCCATGTAGCTGGATGATGTAGCTGGGGATCTGTGGAACAGGAGTTGTGAGGAAATCAAGAGGAGAGAGGTAGAGTCGGAGCTTGGTGGGACACAGGACTGAGAGAGGGCACAGGTGCTGAGGTGAGAGGAGCTGGAGCTGCACTTCAGTGAGAGCAGGCACTGGGAAACCGGGATTAGATGGGAAGCTGGGATGAAACGTGGTCAAGGACTTAAAAGGAACAAGGGCAGGAAAGGAACTGGCACAAAAAACTGGATGGGAGCCTGCCTCCAATGATCACAGGAAGAAGGGGCTAGGCTCTGCAGGACGGGTTGACAGGAGCCATGAATGTGACTAATGTTGGTCATCCTCTGCAAATAGTGGTGAAATCCACTGAAAAAATACATGCTTAGCTCTTCTCTAGTAGCTGGTCCTTGCAAGAACTAGAAACCTATCACAAGCCCTGTTAGCATGGGTGGCAGAAGTCTGTGGTGTGTGCTCCATGAAAAACGTCGTCAGTATTCGTCTCTCCAGTGGAACATCTGCTTTTTCTATTTGCTTTCTGAATATATAGAGAAGCCTGTGTTAGAGGAATGCTAACAATAGTTTATCTGCAATCTTTATTTGATCTGTGTGTATATGTGGACTCCTTTGATAAAGTCTTCAACTATATATTCACATTTGTTACCGCAAGGCCCTTTCCCCATTTAGTGCATGAGATAGATGATGTGAATTGAATAACGCAGGTTGCGTACCAAATAAACATCTGTAGGACCACTGCCCTAACTGTTGTGGAGAGTGGAAGTCTGGACCAGGCTGTTATGTATTCACGACAGAGGACAAATTAATTTTGTGTGAGAAACCATGATTCTGATTTTTCCTAATTTTTACTTACCTTCAAGTGCAATCTTAATGTTCTTTCAGTCTGATTCTTGTATGTGACATAATCTTTATTGTCATTTGCTTTTAGACTCGTGGCCATTACGTATGGTCAGATAGAAGGAGGAGCAGGTATCATAACTGGGCCAGTGGAGAACCAAATAAGAACACAGCCTGTGTCTATTTAGATTTGGATGGTTTTTGGAAGACAGCATCTTGCAACGAAACATTTTTTTCTCTCTGTAAACAATCTGATGGTAAGTTGTGAATGGGAGAAATGAGATTCGGGAGGCTGGAATTTAAATCAATGGCTTTATTTTAATTTAGCTTTTCCACATATGCAAAGATAGTGATCAATGGTGTATGCCTTGTGATGAGCTACTGCTTTTGTTAAGAAAAAAATCCCAGATCCAATCTGTCTTGAGTGATTTCCAGACATTTCATGTCACAGGCCAGTCAACACATGCACATCATAAAGACAACTGCAATATTTCATGCCACATGCAATAGTTCTTTTCTGCATCCTTGTTTGTCAAGAACTGCAGAATTGATCAACTTTAGCCTAACTATAAATATATTAATGGTATATTTTTACATTTAAAAGTATCTTTTGTAATATTGAGAGATAAGAAACTTCTGTCAGTGTAGCAGCTGAATTGATTAATCTATATTTGTTATAAGATCCTGGGAAGCTTCTGCTGAGATACTTTAGAGCTCAAATATTGCACCCAATTTTCAAACATATTTTAAATTAGATATGAAATTTATGATCTCTGCATCATACTTCACAGCAAATTTTATATTCATTTAAGCTCTGCTTTGGCTTTAATCAGGTGATGCAATAGGCTACTAATTTTACTTTTACATAGTTTAGGATGTGTGCACAAGGGCAGGAACAGACAGCTTCTCTGATTGACCTTGCTACAAACTGGCTGGGCACAAGCCACTGGCTTGTGGTGGTGGTGTCAAGATCCTGTATATATACCAGCTCATTCCTCATTCTGTTTCACAAGTTTAAAGTAAAAAATTGCCTTGCCGAAGACAATTGCAGTTAGACTGGTGCAAGTCTTCTTTAGCAGATTGGAGAACCAGCTCCAACCAGTATAATTTTTTACTAGCTTACCATGGTTACTTCACTCTTTTATCATTAGTTAAGTCTATGGGATATTCCTTTTCCTGGAATCACTGTCAGACTGGGAGGGCTGATGTGTGGTGCAGGAGTACACGTTTCCCTTGGCTTTTAAGACCCCACTGAAATGTGTGTGTCTTCTTAATAGAGTTAATTCCTAGTGAACCACCACAGCTTCCTGGGAAGTGTCCTGAACCGAAGCGTGGTAGGTCTTGGATTCCCTTCCGTGGTCATTGCTACTATGTTCACACCAGTTCTGAGGAAAGCTGGCCTGATGCTTCCATGACGTGTATCCAGATGGGTAACTGCCTTTTTTTATTAGGATATTTTAAAGGTTGTTTGCTTGTTTGTCTTTTTAATCCAGAACCAAGAGATAATGCATAGATGTGTGTGTGTGTATGTATATCAATTATAAGCTACACCTAATGTAAATTTATTATCAAGCATTTCTACTATATGAAAAAGCCGATCATGAAACATGTCATGATTGTTTACAGAGATAATGAATTTCTAATGGAAAATCTTGCTGAAATTATATGTAATACTTAATTGATATTTTAGGTGCTTCTCTGGTTTCCATAGAAGATTCAGCTGAAATGAACTTTCTCTTACTTTATTTGTCTCCACTTGCAAGTGAATTCAGAAAGTTTTGGATAGGATTGTTCAAAAATATTGATGGTAATTATTTCACAATGCATACTGAGATGAAAATAAATACTAAATAAACAGAGAGAATACTAAATAACACTAACATACTAAATATTAATACTAACTTACTAAATACTAAATAATCAGAGAGAAATAAACTGTTAAATGTTTAATAGCTTGTCTGCTACAATACTTAAAACATAAACAACTAAGAGGTCTATGCTTTTTGTATCTTTACTGTAATTAGAGTATATTTCGGTCTGTAAAAGGTTTGAGCTCAGCACTGCAGCAGTTGATTAAAATGTTTCCTGTTGCTTTTTTAAACTCAAATTGCTTGACATTTAACCAGTGTTAGTCTTTTAAGAAAAATGTTGTCTCGTAATTAAAAGATGAGGCAGCCTTAAATTGAAATTTATTTCTAAACAACTCAGAGGATAGCAGCTCATATGAGCTGCCTAGCAATATTTCTTAACCTAAATTTCAGGTTTTTTTAATAAATATTTTGGTAGAACTTTTTATTTTAATCCAAAAATATTTCAGTTTTTTTTTTTTTTTAACTGCAGATTTCATCCTGTTTTCTATGTCATTTTAATTCTGAAGCCTGTTTTTCATGGCAGACTTTGAAAGTCCATCTCCAGAGCGAGTCTAGACTGGGCTGCAGTGACCAGTTTTGGCCATGGCTGCCCAAGTCCCTGTCCCTCACCACCAGCAATGGCAGGCACCTTGTTGCGTGGTGGGCCAGGTTCATCTGTTCTAGCTGAAAAGTAACAGTACAAAAGCAGCAATTTGTTCCTGACCTGGCCCGCTACACTGCTCCATGCAGTGCAAGCAGAGGCAGGAAGAAAGTGCACCTGCAGATGGGGGAAGAGAGGAGGTGGCATTGAGGCATTTGCGAGTTATATCAGGATGTGCTGCCATGAAAGCACACCCTGAATGAACAGAGATGGCAATTATTCCTACTTGATGGGCCACAGCAGGACATGAGCAGGGAGTTATTATTAAAGAGAGCCTATTTAGTCTGCAAAGATAATTGATTAATCTAGCTGTAATAAAGCAGCTATTCACTGATCTTGGATACACACATAAAGAAAATCTCCTGACCAGTCTGGATCCTTGAACTGCAGAGCATGGCTTACACAGGTGCTCTGTTTTTCTTAAGGCTCCCAGGCACAGGTGAGTCCTGGGCATAAGCTTCAGTTAAAAGTCCTCGGGTAGCCTGGGCACGTCTTCCTTACATCACTGACAGCCAAGGTCCTGAAGGCTAATGGAGTCAACTTTGTGACCATTTATGTTTGGTACACTCCTATCTGAATACCTCTGGCTGTTAAAAGAATGAGAAATGAGCCCTCTGTGATGCTAATTTAATCAACTAATAAATTTCCTATCTGATGTCATTGTGCCCAGTAGACTAGAAATGATTCCTACTTCATTCACTCACTAGGTAATACTTTAATTTTAGGGGAATGGCTATGGACAGACAGAAGTGTGGTAGAATTTGTCAACTGGGAGAAAGGAGAGCCTACAGTAATTTTTGATGAACACTGTGTTGACATGGATGTCTCAAGTGGAACCTGGAGGAACTATTACTGCTCTGTTGACCAGAATTTTATTTGCAAAATCCCAAAAAGTAAGTTCTGAATTTCTGTGCACTGGGTTATTTTAGAAGTAGTGGTTAATATACACCAAGCCAAACTGCTTATGCCCTGGGTACACTTTATGCATTGATCCTGATGCATGTGCATCTGCATTAAAGCCGAGAGTAACTTCTGTTAAGGACAATGAGAAATAATATCGGAGAATAACCTGAGTCACTGTTTCCTCCTCTCAGTTTAAAAGCATTGATTTCTTGGCATTGCTGTACCCTGGGGTAGGGGAGAATGTATCACCTGTTGAGAGCGCGGAGAAAATTTTCATAGTCGTTATGGTTAGAGTGCAAGGGGCAGTAGATGATGAATAGATGACTAAACTAGTGCTGAGAAGAAAGGCAGACACTATCCTGATAGCTAAGCTGAGGGACACCAGTGCAAAGTCACTGAGCTCCTGCAGAAAGAAGGTAGGTGCCAGTGGGGTCGGTACCAGTGAAGTGTGCTGGGATCTGCTGGACAACCAAGCAGAAAGCGTCAAGTGAGGGTGGGCAGTAGGGCCCACTTAATTTCTCTGCTGACACAGGCATAGGGAGACATGCCAAGACAACCAAACAGCATAGTACATTTCATTTTTAATGGTTCCTTGTGGTCCTGTGGTTTTTTGGATGTCAACCCATGTGAAATCTGAATGTGTCACAGGCTGGCGCGAGTCCCTCTTGTGTTCACAGCAGTGTTGCATAAAGCATGAAGGATGTAAATCTGCACACATGCAGCTAGTATGAGTCACTGTATACACATGGATTCAGCTGTGTTGGCACACATCAACTGGGAGACAGCATGAAACAGGGCAGATTTGCCGTTGGCAAACAGATCCCTTGCACAAAATAGATGCAACGTGGAACCAATTGAGTCTCCAGCTTGTGGATCTCCACGTGTTGGCAGGTTGGCAATGGAGTCATCCATGAGCTTTGTAGGGCCCAGCCAGCCAGACCTGCAAGCAATTAACTGAATCATACTCCCCAAACAATGGAAGGAGGAAAAGGAAGTTGCCTAAAAATACAGCTTAAATGCTGTTAAGTACAAATGTGTTTTTCAGTTTTGCAAGTGTAAAAAATTGAGTTCTTCAGTGTGAAGTGTGACGCCTTACACTGTGGAAGTGTAAAAACTTTGAACATCTGTCTCCCTACCAAAAAAAAGTGTTCAAAGCAATTAATAGTGAGGCAACAGCGTGGCTGTTTTTTTTTTTTTGCAAATATTTTTAACCAAAATATTTGATGGATACAGCCTGAATTGTCAGGGAAAATGTTTTCATATATTTTTCATGTCCATGTACTGTGTTCAGCTCTGGGGGCCCCAGCATAAGAAAGACATGGACCCACTCAAGTGGGTCCAGAGGAGGGCCATGAAGATGATCAGGGGGCTGGAGCACCTCTCCTATGAAGACAGGCTGAGAGAGTTGGGGTTGTTCAGCCTGGAGAAGAGAAGGCTCTGGGGAGACCTTATAGCAGCCTTCCAGTACCTAAAGGGGGCATACAGGAAAGATGGGGAGGGACTCCTTATCTGGGAGTGTAGTGATAGGACAAGGGCTAACAGTTTTAAACTGAAAGAGGGCAGATTTAGATTAGATATAAGGAAGAAGTTCTTCACTACGAGGGTGATGAGACACTGGAACAGGTTGCCCAGAGAGGTTGTGGGTGCCCCATCCCTGGAAGTGTTCAAGGCCAGGTTGGATGGGGCTTTGAGCAACCTGGTCTAATGGAAGGTGTCCCTGCCCATGGCAGGGGAGTTGGAAGTAGATGATCTTTAAGGTCCCTTCCAACCCAAGCCATTCTATGATTCTATAATTATTTAAAATTTCATAGGAATGCAAAGTAAAAATTATATATCTAGTATTTATTTAATCTTTGAATGGTTGCTTGCAAACTGTCTATAAAATATGTATATTTTAATTTTATAGTTATTGAAGCTGAGCCAACCCATGATTCACCTGTCAATAAAGGTAAGTTGGTTTCTTATAAGCGTGTTCAACAGAAATTTCAATAAGTATATAGGCATTTATTATTTACAAGTAAAATTGCCTCCAGAAAAGTTTCATTTAAATACCCATTTAACTGTCACATATGATTTTATTTGAAAACTGTTTAAAAGGAGAGCTCTTCTCTGAAATTGGATATCTTACTGATTTTTTTTTTTTTTGCTTTACAAATGATATACTGTAGCACAATATAATGCTTTTTAAAAGGAACATAGAAGAGATTGAGCCTGATTTTGCATTGTCCATTCAGAACGTACATCAATTTTAACTGCTGTTATGGTTGTTCAGTACTTTTAGAGTTCACTCAGTTTACTTAGGGAGATGATTGTTGTATGCAATAGCAGTCTGTGGCCATTTGTAGTACTTGTTCTGTTTTGTCTTTCACAGCATCAAAAAATGAAGCTGCTGCTTCGTCTGCGAATAGTTTAGGTGGGATGATTGTTATACTGATCTTCCTTCTGCTAACAGGAACTGGCCTTACATTCTATTTTTTCTATAAAAAAAGACGTGATCGACAAACAGTTACAGCCAGTTTTGACAATGCCATATACCGTGGTGATGCTGACCCTGGAACTCATGAATCAAATTGTCTTGTAGCCAATATTGAAGAAAATGAGCAGGCAACAGTTTAATAAGCAGGATAATCTTGGGCCTGATTTTGAAAGGAATTAAAGCACTGGAATACAAGAATTCTTAAGGCAAAGCGATTTTCTCCCATGGAAATTCTAGTTCATTTTGCACAGGATGCTTCTTGCTTTCTGTACTAGCAGGAACAAGCAATCTTGCAAGGCAGATCCAGAGATCTGCTCACAACCTGTAGTACCTGGGAGGACTGCTGAGCATACACATGCTGTGTAAGTGAACACCCCGGCAGTTCCAGTTTCTGCATGGGTCCAGCATCACCTTTAGGCACAAGAAGAACCACGGTCACCACAGGCAACTGTGAGAATATGCTCCTTAGCACACTCCAAAAAGTATATCCAGATCTGTAGATATCCCGAAAATGCCACCCCAATCTCCAGCACAGACTGTCAAATTGCACAGGTTGGACGGGACCTCCAAGCTCACCTGGCACAGGTCGCTGCTCAAAGCAGGACCAGCTCCCTGCCTCAGCCAGGCAGCCTGCTCCAGTGCTGTGGGTCCACAGCTTCCTTCTGCTACTGAGGTACCCACAGAAACCCTTCGTGTTGCCTGTAATACCTGAATTAACACATTTTCCTCCTCTGTATATGACTGATAGAAAGGAAAGTGTAAATAGTTTTTCTTCTGCTATAATTCTGTAACATAAGCATCGAAAGATCAAATATAATAAGAGGTTGGAATGTATTGTGAATAGAAATAGTTTATCATTTAAATAATAGAATAGCTATCTCACAGGATTCTGCAAAAAGGGGGGAATAGGCGGGATGAGTTATACTTAATTCATACCTGAAAAAATAACATAAAATTTATTCTTGAAATCTCTAATACTAGTGAAGATTTCATACCTTTTTAGGCCATTTTTTCAAAGCATAATGAAACTCACCATTCGAAAGCCTTTTCTAATTTCTAACCAAATCCCCCCTGTCCAAGTCTGGTTTAATTCTTTGAGTATCATTCCAGACTCCCATCATGATGGAGCTGATAGCACTGCATGTTATGCTGGTCTACTGGTATATTCTCTGGTTTCATAAACCCTAAAAATATACAGTAGGCTCACATATAAGTGGTTTTGTTTTTTTTTTTACTTTTCCAGTGTATTTTATGCCAAATGTAAACCATCAAATGACTCAAAGCTCTTAGTCCAGAGAATGTCCTTATTTAATTTGATATTTTTTGATATTTTAATCTTTTGACAGATTTTAATTGTGTTTAAATTAAAATATTTGCGTGTGTATGAAATACATGTAAATAAGTTTTTATTCTGTGTTGGTTCACTAAATGGGTATTAAAAGGCTGGTTCTAAGTAAAAGTTTGTGTGTCTTTTTAAACAGAACAATTTATCATAAAAGTAAAAATAAGGGAAGGAAGGATGAGTTTTTTAAATTTCTATACACAAATGACCATCCACTTTTCCTAGTCTAGCATGTTCTTAAACAGCAGTAGCTATTTGTCTTTACCATCCTGTGAAACATGTGCCTCATTGCTTCTTTATCTGACATTTGAAAGTTTACCCTAATAAACATCTAATGAAAGTGTCTAATTTAAGACTACTTATGTGCTGTACCGCTCTAGCAGTTTCTGAGACAGATTCTTATATATTTGATAGCTCTTGTCACGTCTCCTCTCCATATTTTCTGATAGCAACACTAGTTCTTCCCTTTTTACTTCACTGGGTACATCTAGATCCATAATCTCTGCTGTTCCCTTCTAGACCCTGCTCTATGGTACGTAGGCCCTTCCGACAGTACATTGCATCAGTGGATGAGGTGTTTCGGGTGAGATCCTAACAACACTGAGCAGATCAAAAAGATTAATCCACCATTGTAACACTTGCCATAAAGGACCCTTCTGTCTGAGTTGGTTCTACAGGATCTATAGGCTTGGCTAGAGAAATGGTTACCAGAAAACAACAGACCAAAGACAGGAAAGATGCCTAATGAGAAATTAGTTTGTGAAAGTTTCCAAGGACTGATAAGCTGTATAGACTAGTAGTCCTGTTGCATCTGTGAGAACTGAACCAAGAGTTTTCTGGGACTCTACAAGGCAACTAGTGCACACAAGCATCAGCAGAGGATTGTGTAACGTGGACCACATCCAGGACAGCAGTGGCTGCTATGTGATAATGAAGAGTACGACAGCCTGAGGGACTTTGCAGACATCTCCCAAGAATCCCCTGGAGTGCCAGTATGGCTCTCTGCAACTGAGTATACAGCTGGGATTAGTTTCTAAATATGGCTCCAATCAGGTAGCTATGAGTGATTGTCTGCGAGTGAGCTCTGCAAGTGAAGAAGTGAATGTGTTGTGTGAATAGTTATTTGCTATTTATGATAATAGCTTGATTCTATTAGTAATAACAGCTTAGTGAAAAAAAAACCCAAACCTTGTTCTAAGAAATAGTGGTTATGATCTGCATTTGCCCCCATCTTGATCCCCTATCAGTGAAAAGGAAAATTCACAAACTTTCACAGTGAAAAGTACAAACTTCTTTTGTACACCCTGGCATGATGCTTTTCCTTCTCAAAGTTTGTTTCCTCTCAGGTTTGTGATTCCAAATTCCCCTCCTGCAGCTAGATTTCTGAAGGAAAGCTGTGGCTGCCACTGTATTTCATACCAAATCCTAGCTAATAGACCTACTCCAAGAATGCTCCTCAGATGAGACAGATCTAGTACCTAGTTTAAAGACACTGCTTATGTAGAGGTATGAAATAGGTGCTTATTGAGGTGCTTGGACACATACCCAGAAACAGATATGGGGGAAATTTAGTGCCAAAAGCAAGCTTTTTACCAGGCCTAGGAACCTTTAGGGTTAAGCTGCTGTAAACAGAGGCTTGGGGGACCACAAATTGTCAATTTGTCCAGATTCCACATAGATTCTGGATTTGGGTTTACGTGCAACATAATAGCATTTATAAAATGCCTCTCCACAGAGACAAGATGTGGAGAGCTACTTTCTCAGTTGCTTGCCTTTTCTTTCTCTGCATTAGTGTGGTATTTTAGAGAGAAAGTCCTGCCTTTTCTCACTATTTTCATTATATCCCTAGTAAATATAACATGGCTGAAAAAGTAGTTGATTCTCAACTTGAACTTATTACAATGTGAGAAGTAGTAACTGCCTTTAGGGAAGGAAAAGCTGTGGAAGAATTCACCATTGTAACTTTCCGTAATGTCAGATGGTGACACAGCCACAGCAGACAGATGTACAAAGAAGAATGGAACATCCTCTTCTTCCAAAGGAATACCAATTTACAGAGAAACTATTTGCTAATATCAGTACCAGTAACTTGGAACAGAAAGGAAAATATTAGCTTCAGTTCCTTGGCTAAAGCAGGAATCTAAAAAGAAGTTTATGAACTGGAAGTGCTTAATTTTGTCATTTACATTTCTGAAAGTAGGAGACTGAAAAAGGAAGTGAAGAGTAATTTGGAACAAAATGTAAGAAAGATCTATAAATACAGAATAGATAGTTGTGAGATGAACTAGTGCCTTCAGGCCAGATTCCAATGGGCAAGAGCCAGATTTTCCGGGGTCAATAGGAAAGGTTTGAACTGCTCCATAAGCATAAAGTTGTCCTGATGTCACTGTATCCGGACACAGGAACAGTTAGGGTTCATTTTGTCTCTTCTCAGCTGTGTCCTTATCTAACATATCCAGCTTTCTCCCTTCTATGACATTCTGCAGGGCACAATTTTTAAATCACTATCTGTTAAATAATGATACCTAAAGCATTTAAAGGATATGGTTAGTGGTTCTGGTTCCTCTAAGGAAATATTTGCTCTCATTTCGGGACAATGCACACAGTGCAACCATTTTACTGCCTTTTTATCCAGACTCTTGATCTAGACAGCTAGATGAAATTAATCTCACCTGCTTTTAGAACCAGTTGACATAATTCTCCTTTACAGTCAATAGTTAGGAATATACATGTAGGACTTGCAGTTGTTCCGTGGTCCACCAGAAGAGGCTGATGATGGCACAGAGGTTCTGGAGGTGGGAGGAAATAATATTCAATAATGGGAGGAACAGGGGCTCGTGCAGTGAGAAACATAGACTGCGGTTGGTAAGATGATGGTGCAAAAATACAGTGTGAGGTGTTCAAACAAAGGGAGATCAAAGCGAAAGGCCAAAGTAGAAATGAAGGAGTTGTTTGAATTGGACCAGAAGTGCTCACCATCCCCGGGAGAGCCAGGCAAGGCTGGGCCGGTCATCAATGGCTCAGCAAAGCAGGGGTCTGGGAAATGCGGATGCTGCTGGGAGTGCAGGGGCTCTAAGGGACGGCTGGTTCCTGCAGAAAGATAGGACTCCTGGTTATGAGGAAGCAATGGGGGAGTGAGCATGCTTTACATAGGAGAGAGCCAAGAGGAAAAGCCAGCTGAAGTGAACTGTTGCCCTAGGAGCCCAGCTGCACTGTTCGGACCAGGGAAGAGGGCGCGTGTGTGGACGGGGAGGGGGTGGAGGGTATAAGATGTGGGTATGTTTGTTCCTGTTTGCCTGCGCACTCTGTGTTCTTTGGAAAGGCCACAGCTGGGGATCAGGGAAGAAGGCAGGCTGCCTCTCTGCCTTGCCCTGTCTCCTGACGTCTTTCACAGGGCAGAGCCATGTAGAAAGATGAGGAGATGGTTTCTTCCTTGAGAGCAGCAAGTGTGCACAGAGGGGCAGGGAGGGGGATGCTTTGGAACATCGTGCTGGAGTGCAGAGGATGGGAAGGAAACCAGGGTTTTCCCAAGACGAACAAGAAGTGGCCTTGTGGGGAAGTCTCTGGGGTGATGGGGAGGAAGGGGTTTCTCCTAGAGAGCTACAGAGGAACTGTATGGGCTGTTTTGCAACCCAAGAAGTGACTGAGAGAAAGCTTATAGGCAAGCACTTTCTCTGCAAAGATACTGTGGGAAGTGGAGACATTTGTTTTTAAACAACTTGTTAGAGAACAAAACCCCCTCTGGTGTCCTGGGACATGTTCACTTTGAAAAAAAAGTGCAGATAATTCCACCTGCTGGATCTGGCCAGCTTCGGGTCTACTCTCAGGGGTGGGGGGCTGAGAAGCAAGAAAAACAGGAAGAAGAAAAGATATATTGGGTGTACGATGCCTGTGATCAGTGCGGGGAGTGAGGGGGGATGAATCAGCTGTCAAGAGGCAGGTGGAATAGTAACAAAGCTTGATTACACATCTCCCATCTGCCCAAAGATTTCTCCTGCACCCCACGTTGCAAGAAAATAATTTTTTATTACCGGGCAGTGGGAACAGCAGCCTTTTCTCCTGGTGATAGGACTTTTAATTTCAGAGCTACCACATGAGATGGTGATGGTTGTTAGGCTGTTATCTGAAAGTAAGCTTCTGTTAAAGCACAGTTTGCTGTGTACTCTGACTTAATGATGCATTTAAAAACAAGCAAAATTTAGCATCTATTCAGAGTTAAATCTGAATTTGTTTATGACAAATTTTTAACGGGAAATGGGAAAGTAGAAATGTGCAATCTCCACACATTGCAAAGATAACAAATGTCTGGGAAAGAGACCATTTCACTGTCTTGACTGATTATTTGTCAAAGCAGCTACATTTAGAGCACATAACATTGAAGCTGTTCATTCTTAGTTGTATTAAAATGAGAGGGAATTGATTATGCCACTAAAAACTGGGTTCATTACAGTTACTTTACTGAAGATGTGAAATTTAATGATATGAAAACTTAGCATAGTGACACAAAATAGGGAAGGGATTTTAAATAAATAAGGAAGCTAGAAATAAGATAAAAAGGAAGGAAATCCTTAAATTTTGCATGAAAGCTATTTGCATTCAGCTAAAGAATCACAAGAGACAAGCACATTCTATGAATTGTCTTCCTTTATTTTTCCATTGCTTCTTTTGCACTTTTATAATTTGACTGAAATTGCACTGAACACTAGAATCATTTCAGTTCCAGAAGTTTAATATTTTATTGTAACCCACTCCAAATACTCATAAGGTGTTCTTTTGCTCAATTCTTCATATGGTGTTTGATAGCTCAAACAAACTGTCATTTAGAGTGAATTTTGTAAACAGTTTCTGTCTGTTCTCACACTTAGTGTGTCAATACAGATAACTTTTTCTATGGAAATGTCATTCCTGGTTGTGGAAATACTCAAAACAGCTGGAAAATGTCCTGAGTAACCTTTGAAACAGTATATAGCTTTGAGCAAGGGGTTCAACAAAATGACCTCCAGAGGTCTCTTCCAGTATAAACTATTTTATAATTCTGTGGTCGGTAGTAGCATACAGGTATATAGGATTATGCACTTTTGATGAGCTAAAGCCTGTGCTGTTGGAAAAAGTAAAGAAACTGAGCAGAAAATGTGGCAGAGGCAGGGAATAAGCATGGCCAGCACTGTATGAAGCAGCACTGCTCTCCTGGCTGCATGACTGATGGCCCTATGGGCCAGTGCTAGCACCCACGTCAGGCTTAAGCTTTCCACTAACATGAGATCAAAGCATAGATGCCACAAGCATCTTTCATCAATGTCATTTTTGTGGTGTCTAATCAGGTGCTACTAGCTCGAGAACTGTGGTTTATCCTTTTCACTGTTCTCATCCCTGTCTGGAAGTGGACCGATGTCACTCACTGTCCCTGCCAGCCTTGCATAGTGCAGTGGCAGGGACTGTACTAAAGGGAGCAAGAAGAAGACATGCTCCAGGACTACTCAGTCACAGCCATCATGTCCCTCTAGCAGCCCCTCATGCCATGCCAAATTAGAAAAGACAAAGGGATAGGCTCTCCCTCCTAGCTGTAGATGACCACAAACTAAGCTCTTAGATCCAAGAAAACCAGTGAGGCTGTTTGGTCCTCCTTCTCAGTAGGCATCTGATAGATGGCACAAGACCGGGGCGAGAGGAGCTCCTACTGGGGTAGAGAGGCCAGCAAAACAGCTGCCTGGGAGAGGTCAACAGCCTCCTGCCAATAACATTAGAGAAGGGATGAAAATGTATCCACGGCTGCTCAAGACATTGTTGGGAATGGCAAGTCCCAGCAACAAGTTCAGCCTTGTGCCCTGCCCTTTGAGGATGATGGCTTCTGCCTTGGGTTTGTGAGTCTAGCTTAGCTGATGAGGTGGTTTTTGGCTAATCAAAACCCTTAAAGTTTACCTTAGGGGCTAGGTACAATGCCCAAAGCAAAGGGAAGTGGTCAGTTATGACCAAAAATTTCATCTGTAAAGTGTCCTGAAGTGACAAAGACAGCAGAAAGGGCTGATTGATTGAAAGTGTGTATATGACCCGTCTTCTGTGAGATGTTTTCTCCAGCTGTGGCAACGTGGATCCCTGTAGAACCCTATCAGGCCTACACGACAGAATTGACAGGGATATCTACTTGAATTAAGCCAGTAAATTTGGCGCTTTTTTCACAGCTTAAGAAAACCTCTGCTGGGTCATATCAAAGGCTTGTTTAGCCTAGCATCCTGTCCCTGATGGTGTCCAAAAGTAGGTGCTAAATGAAGAGCACAAGAGTTGGCAAACATCAAGTGGTAGGTCCTTATTTGCCTCTTTTGGTCTCAACATTTGCAGCTCAGGGATCTCCTGAGCCGAAAGTGGTGGGTTTGCATTCATTTGTATATAGAAATTAGCATGCAGTTAACCTTGGGTTTGAATTTTACAGTACTCTAGCAACTCCACAGTAAGCCCTCAAATAGACAAATTTTAACGTGTAATTCATGTGAGGTGATTTACTCTGATTTGCAAGGAATAGGAAAAAAAATCCACTTAGACACTTATCAACAGGCTAGCTAATACATTCAGTGTATACTGTTACAAAATTTTCCTATATAAATAAGCCCTCAGAAAGCCAGCAGAGAAAAAAATTTAGTATTGCAATAATTCTTGGAAAGAAAAAAGTATTTAGTACTTCTTTAGCAAGCTTACTTCTTTTTCCTTCCTATTGAATCCCTTTGGACGTACAGATACTTCACATGTATCAAGACAATTTCTGACAGCAGTCCCCTTCACCGTGTTTTTCTTACCATTTCAAAATTTTAATTTATTTTCTGACAAATTTATGCTATCAAATGCCCCACAGAGTGAACAGCCTAGAGCAGTGTAGGATAACTTACAGAGTGTCAAAATAAGAAAAGATTTTCTAGTGATCTGTACATCAGATGGCAGAGATCTGGTGTCCTTGAAGAGACATACTGTTTTTTTTCCCCAGAGTTAAAGACATTCTGTAATCCTGCTTAATTCCTGTTCTCATGCCAACACAGCTTGACTCATGGTTTTTCAACTGATGACTTCTAAAAGAAAGCATCTTTGAAGAAAAATATACTTCTTATTTTGTAAGTAGCCTGATGGTAGACTATTCTGGTTTAGTTCAGAGAACTAAAATGTTGATTCACACCATGAAGAAGAGTGGTAGCTGTGTGTGTGTATTATCCTTTACTATTGCTTTCATTAAAGGAAACTTTCTCTGGTCAGTCTTGCCTTGCATAAGAATCTTCAATTTTGCATTTCATCTCACAGGCCAGCTACTGCATATTCTTTATGAAGTTGATTCTGCATTTTAGTTTATGGCTGTTTCCTGCCATCCCTCTGTGCCCCAGTGTTTGGGCTTCATCAGGAAATGTACGTGCCCAGAAAGTACAGGACTGGACCTCTTCTAAATATCAGTGAAAATAGTCCTCATACATTTTTATATGTAAAAATACCTGAAATGAAACAGCCACATTCATGCCAGTGTGAGTAATAAATACAGTTACTGATAAAGAATAAGAATGGCAGAAATCCGGAATCATATCTAGAAAAGCCAGCCTATTTTGTGAATTTGTCTGTAGATAACATGAGCTAAAGATTTCATACCACTGGTAATGCTTTAGGACAAGTCCTGTGATTGCTGAAAAAGGGCCAGAGATAGTAGTGAAAGAAAGTAATTCCTTATCCTATGCTTTAAAGTATTCTCATGGCTTTTGCTGTGTTTCAGGGAAAGCTGTCTGCCCGTTTAAGCCATGGTCTGCTCTTGATCAGTGGGTGCGTGACTGCTGTAGCTCTGAGTCTGCCGGTGGGACCAGGCACGGGCATCCACGGCCCCTTCAGATGCAGAGCAGGTGTGAGGCATGGCTCACAGGGCTCGCTTGCACCTTCCTCACTGTTTAAAGCACATCGGCCTGGGCGCAAGGCTTTGGCTTGCAGACAGGAGCAAGGTGATGCTAGACCTGCTCGGATCGCTGGCTCTGGCACGTGGAGCACAAGCAGCTTCGCTAAAGTGCTGCCAACCTTAAAAGCTGCAGCATATTTTATTTACCACTGAGTGGAGTCCTTATCAAGATTGCAGATGTGAAGGCTTGATTCCCCAATCTGCTGCATGACATTTTGCTCAGAGCAGCTTGGCAGTGAAGCTGTGCACGGCAACGCAGCCAGGCGGTCCAGGGCATGGGTGAGTGCGGGCTCATCAACAGGGTGCCACAAATACAGGGTTACCTTTTTGGGCACCATTGTCAAATCCATCGTTTCTACCGATGGTTTAATACAGACATTTTTTTATTTAGCAGCTGAGAGGCCTGCTTATAAAAGAATATTAATTTTAAAATACATGTCTCTTTACTCATTATAGTTCACTGGCACTTTCTTTGGACAATGTCCTGTATCAGATACTCACCTTGGATCTCTTCCTGTGGCCATGATTACTACATTAACCGGCTTGGAAAGCTGGGTTTATGCTCCCATATATTCAACTCCTATGGCCAATTAGACGAGTGCTTCCAGTAGATTGTAAAAGTTGCAGCTGCTATTCCAAATCAGGGTCCAAACCAGATGTGAGACTCCAAGCAATTGGGCTCCCATGTCCTCAGGAAATTAATTATAGTATCTGCATGAAAAAAACCCTAGACAACCAAACAAACCAAAGAAATCAATTAAAGAAAGAAAGTAAGGAGGCAGGAGTTGAAAGCAATGTTTCCTCCTCTTCATATTGCTGAATGGCTGTGGGTACCTGTTGTTTGTCATCCTGCAGTCATTTATTTTCTGTCTCCCCAAATCAGATTCCATCTCAAGACTGCTATCTACCTCTCAGTCCTCTGCTTCTTGTTAGTATCTTAACTCCTGCACTTTTCTTGCCAATTCCTTGTTTTCCTCAATCTCTTCATGGTGAGACTGATGCGCAGGGACCATCAGCGAACACCCATTAGTTGCTGGTCTCTGCAAAAGCAAATTGCTGTGGAGGAGCACACGTGGATCCAGTCTCCTCCTTCACATCGTTCCTGTCTGTGCGAAGAGACAGAGGCAACAGGGGGGAGAAAAGCACAGAGGTGCTTCATCTGGTATGTGAGGAAAAGTAGGTGATGGTGCTGCACGTGGGGCGAAGCTGTTATCCAACCATTCTAGTGTGTACACAGGAACAGCATCACTCAGAGATACTCAAAATGTGAAGTTCAGCAAGGTAATTGCAAAAATAACAATTATAATTCCTAACATACTGCATCTGTGCAAATCTGTTGTGATGCTGGAAATGTCAAGTTCTTAGCTGATAGAATTGCAGTTTACTTCAGAGTCTTATAAAAACAATTAGTATATAAACCTTCAGTACACAGACACATTGTGTTCTCGTACTGGGATGTGTCACTTCCATGTCACACTAGCTGTGTTGTGAAACAATGTGTCACTTCAGATTTGTAAGCTTCAAAAATAGCTAATTTTGTATTTAGGATGGATTTAAATCATGCTTGAATAAACACATTCTCTTTTGTTCTGGATGCCACTGAAAGAAAAGTGCGAATGGAGTTTCTTTCTTCTAATGCTAAAGTAAGCAATAGAAGGTATGACATAATTTAAAGGTTAAAGATCTTAGAATTTTATGTATCCTGTGAATAGGAACCTTTTATCATGTACATAATAGAAATAGGGAACTGAAAAGGTCCTGCCCAATGGCAGTGTCAGCAAAAACTGAGCAGCTGCTGACAGATAAAACCTGTTACAGAGTTTCCAACAGTGATGGTGATTTCACCCCTTCTCTGGGCAACCTACTCGAAGTTTCTATACTAATAATGTCAGCGTGCTTTGTTTGCAATGTCGCCAGCTCCTAAGGTCAGCTGGGCTAGAGTGTTCCACATCTATGTTAGTAAAAGCTCTTGGCTGCTCCAGAACAGGCTGGTGGTGGCTGTGTTCCAGCGGCTTCATGGGAATGGTCCCCTGAATGCTGGACGTGCCAAACTAGATCTAGAAATCCCTTGGGGGAGTGCTCGCTGCCATGGGTGAAGGACACATGCCTACATCCATTTACAGGATAGACAACTGCAATAATGCCTTGTCCTGAGCACTGTTTAATTTAAGTCCATTTGCCAAGTTTTAATAATTTATTAGGTACACCTTTTCCCATTATCTGAGCTGTTAACATACAGAACAGCAACAAATCTTTCCATAAAACCCTTGTCAGTACACCTTCCAGTTCAACATAAACTGTTAATTACTGCTCTTTCTTTAGGGATTGACTATGATTCCTTACTATCTAGTTATCCCCTCATGATTAACAAACTACCATTTTTTCTGCTACCTTTCCAGGAATCTGAATTAGTCTGCCTGCTTTATAACTCCTTGGTTCCTCTCTTTCCTCATACTGTTTGTTGTTTTCTGGTATGCTCAAACCCTGTCTATCTTTCATCAGTGTTTAGTGAGAATTGTAAATCTCTCCAGGTACTCCAGCCAGTCTCTCTAAGTGTTAAGACTAATCAAATTCATCTTCTTTTTTTTTTAAAAAAAAGCTATATATAGTAGATGAAAACAATGTATAGGGTTGTCCTGCAGCCCAAACATCACATTCGGTTTTGATCTTTAAGCTGTACTGTTGTTTTATGCAAAGTTGGGCAGAACTTGTGCAGAACTAATCAATGTTCGAGATATAGGGAATGATCTTGCAAATATTTGCTCTTCTTCCATTGCTTACATGCCTTCTAATGAAGCATCTGACAAAATGTTACTGAAATGAAGAGTGTACTTTAAACAGTGCATGCATATGTTTCGGTATGAAGAATTAAGCTCATGAATGCAGTGACACTGCCTCACGTAAAATAACAAGGAAAATGTATTCTGCACTGAAGCTTTCCAGAGCAGACGTAAGTTTGAAACACTATGATGCTGCCAAGAAAAACAGCGAGATTACTAAAAATGTAGGCAGGAGTCCAAACTAATTTTAAATGCACATTAGCTTCATAAATATGGAAAATCAGCTAAGTTAAGAGCACTCTATACATGCAGTGATATGAACAGCATCCGCAGAAGTGTACTTTGATGGATGATGTGCCTATTTAGACCATTGTTTAAAGATAAGTGTTAACTGAAAAAAGCATGACATTGACTGCAGAGAATGTGACCTTGGATAGTCCTTTAGTTGGGAACTGGCTGTGACTTGAATTTGAAGTTTTGACCAAGGCTTACCAGGTCTCTAGAGGTAGTGCTGGCCACCCTAGCAGTTTTTAGTGCTGTGCATCATGACACAAGGTCTTGTATCTGAGGAGCTGAAAACATTTTTCTAGATGTTGGTTAGACTTCATAATACCATCATTCTGTGCAGATGTAAAAATTAGAGGATGTATGGTTTGATTGGAAAGGAGGAGGGCCTGATAGGTTGCACAAGGGCAGAGCTGGGAGCAGAAACACTAACCTTTAACTTTTTCTGTGTCCAGATATGTTGAAAATCAGGGCGGGTTTGGGCAGTGCAAAATTTTCTTACTCATCGTAGAGATTCTGATTTTGTCCATGGAAATCTGGCTGGAGATGACCAGCTCATTTCGAACCTGTCTGTCAAATGGATGTTTCTACATATAGCTTGTTCCTACATTCTTAATTATTTTTCACTTCCTCTTCCATCCTCTTAACATACATTAGTGGTAGAGATAGGAATGGCAAGATTCGTCTTTGCAAGTTCCTAAGTTTCCTCTTTCTCTGTCTTTGCTTTAGTGAAGAAATTGCTAGGTTTTGGTTAGTAATGCAAAGGAGCACCTGGTAATTTTTTTCTGCATTAGATAATTCCCCAGGCTATTGACACCAGTGGGTGTAATCCAGTCTTCCTGTCTGAAATGCCCAGGTTAAGCACTTTTTTCTCAATTTTCTCACTTTTTCTCAGTTTTCTTTTTAGCAGAGAGCTAAGTAGTATATTGGGTGCTTTTCCCTTTCTCTTCACTTTGCTTGCGATATATATCCCCAGAAAACACCTTGGTACACTTATGCTAGGTGTTTACCTCTTCCCTGAGAAGGCAGGACTCCACAAGAAGCATTAGATGCCTTCAGCATTTTGTGCTCTGGTCTGCTGAAATCTTTCTTAAGATGGTTACATGGTGCTAGAAGTGGCTGCAGATTACCGACTGTACTGTTTGTAACACTCAAGGTGTTTGTGGAATACCAGTAGTGGGTAAAAGAAGTTGAATCAAAACGCTTCAAAGTTCCCTAAATGCAGTGTGTGGCTTACCTTCAGTGAGGACACTCACCACCACTCTTTGTGTCCATGCAGCGAGGAGGAGGTGAGTCAGAGAGAGAAGAGGCAAGAGGTTGGCCAGTCTAAGTGCATGCCCGTGGCTGGCGGCTGGGCTAAAGCAGACCTGGAGCCCTGGCCTCAGCTCCCTGCGGCAGGTGTGGTTTGCATTGTCAGCACAAACTAGACAAACAAAACTTGTCCTGCAACAGGATCCGAACCATAAATCCCAACCATGACCATCACCCTTGTATCTCTTTTCGAACTTGTTAGTGGAGCTCAGGTGACTGTCTGCCTAAATATGAATTACTTTAGGCAAGGGATAGGTGCCTTTCTCTCCAAAATAGGCAATTCTGCACAAAAGGCGTGACCAAAGTAATGTGCCCAGGGCGTGTTCAGGCTAAGTAAGGTGATAGCTTAAGGATTAGGCAGTCCTGAGTAGGTAAACTGAACTGATGACTGAACCTTAAGCAAACCACTTTCCACTCCCATAGAACTATAAATTCAAACCCCCAAAAGAAAGAAAAGAAGAACAAATTGCATCGCAGTGATATTACAATGCTCAGACTATGCCTGGAAGAGCTGTGATAGATTTAGATGCCCTTCATAACAAAGAAATCTGGAAACTACTTCAGATTAAAGCCAGCCTTTAGAGCTGTTCACAGAGCTCTTTTTACTCTTTATTTGAACCGCTTCCCAGAAAAAAAGAAGAAACCGAGCCCTACAGATCTTTTTATAGTTTTGTAGTGAAGAGATACCTTTGGTAACAGTCCTTGTGAATGTCTGCTCTCTCTATCTCCTTCTGTGCTGTTAATTATGAAATTTCCTTCCTCTTTCAGAAAATGGGTTTGATACAATTGTAGTTGGAAGGTGTGTGAGGAGGGGAAGAACTACAGTGTCTTCCTTGCCAGCTGAAGTAAAGAAACTTCAGTTACTACATACCTCCCACCCCCATAGAGACTGATGGGTAGGTCAGGCCATAAATCGGTGTGGGGGAGCTGGCATTAGGACATTTTTCAGATGTGACATTTTTCACACGCCCTTGTTGCCCATATTTAAAATCATATTCTGAACCTCACCAGTCCACAGATAGTAGGGGAAGAAAACAGTCTTAAATACATTTTCTGCCAACCTTTCTGCTTCAGTATGCTTCTTTCAAATATTCAAGTCAAATGCTGCATTTAGATATGGTAGGGAATTAACATAAAGGGATTAAAAAGGTGTAGAAAATTATCATAGAATTATAGATTATATCAAGTTGGAATGGACCCATAAGGATCATCAAGTCTGACTCCCTGCTCCTCACAGGACTACCTAACACTAAACCATATGACTAAGATCATCGTCCAGATGCTCCTTCAAGTATTAGCCCATGGAAAATATTTTGAAGTATTTCTTTCTGGAAAGTGGCATATGTTTGTTTTATAAGGAAGGAAGCAGTGATAAAGCAAAGGAAGAAAACAATGACTCATCATAGAGATAATATAAAAAACAGGCATTTTTCCAGTTATTTTTATGAATATATACTGTTATCCAGGAAGTATGGCTGGACTAGCTATTTTTTCTTACACAATCCATTATTTAAACAATAGTCCGAAGATGCATGTTGATTACTTCCAATGATTACTGAGGCTCAGTTAACAAGAAGCAGTTAAAAGGTAGTACAAAAGGTCGATGAGTGTATCTGTAAATCAGCAGTCATGGAGCATACATTGGTCTCCTGTATCTCAGCCAAAATATTGAGGCTCAAATGCTCTTGGGTCATCAGGCAGGGCTAGGCAACATCTGTAACTGTGACATGCACCCTTGGGCGCAGTCTCCCAGATGGGGGCCTTCCTTCCCCCGAATGTGACACCTATGGCCCCATCACTGGAAACAAGGACTTAGACCTCCTGAGCTCCTGGTGCGCACTCAGATGTCTATCAGGATGGTGATGACTTTGGCTCTGCAGTTTACTCTCTTGTTTTAGCATGCCACTCCCATTTTAACACCCCATTCTCTTGTGGAAAATAAGAGAAATTTTCAAGCAGTCGGCTGCTGCTTCTTTCCAAGGGAGGCTTGGCTAGGTCTCCCCATCCCTTGTGAGTCCAAAGCTGATGTTGCAAGATGCACCTAGAGATTTCCCCTTCACACCAGAGCTTCTCAGCCCTCACCCCAGCTCTGGTTCTAGTTTGACCTTGTTATGAGCTGCTTTAGCACGTTAAGGAAAAAAGGACTACATCTCTTGCTGTCTCAGTGTGCTGAAACAGCTCTGTATAGAAGCAGGCAGAGCCAGTGCCAACTCCACGGTGAGGGTGGCCCTGCCCAGGTGGGCACAGGACACAGAGAGGCCATCGCAGGCCCTGGGGGAACTGGCTCAGGCTGTTGGTGAAGCTTAGCTTGAAATCTCCTCTCCTTCACTCTCCACTTTTCTCGTGATCATATTGCAAAAGATGATTGAGTTTTATTTTTCACCAAATTTGCTCGCTTTTTAAATTGAGCCTGTGTCCCTTTGGTTATATGATTGGGTTGAGGAACCACAGACCCTCCAACAACATCCCCCCTCCCCCACCAAACTAGAGTAGCATTAGTGCCTGAGGGGCCGGTAAAGCAGCTGAGAGGCCACCGAAGTGGACAGGCCACCTGTGACAACTTCTCAGTGGAAGTCACTCATCCCTTGTCATGCTCTTCCCCAGTGTCCCACATGTCCCCAAGACTTGCTTGTATTGAACTGCATTAACATGGAAGTTAAGGGTTACATTGGTTTAAAATTGCAAATCAACACCACAATTATATTTCTTTTCATAAGCATATGTGAATGTTGAACCGAAACCAGGAAAATATTTCTTAATTTCTAGAGATAAGAACTTAAACTGGAAAACCCTGAAGATTACTTTTGGTAAAGACAAGTGATTCTGGTTGATTTCTGACAACTACTTTCCTATTTTGTTTTTTAAAAGTCTCTCACTAAATAATCTGCCCAAGTACTTAATTGTACTATTAAAAAGTTTTTTCCTGATACCTAATTGTCCCTTGCTAAACTGATTCCATTGTTTCTTTTCCTGTATTTCGTGTCCTTTTCCGAGTAGATATGTAGAATAATTTATGACCTTCCTTCATGCAGCAACATTTTACATCTTTGCAAGCTGTTATCATGTCCTGCTGCAGTCTTCCCTCCTGTGGACTAACTTCTTCCAGCATCTCCTCAGAGGTCATGTAATTCTGCATCTTTCTGGGATTACAGTATTCCTTTAAAGGAGAAAAATTAGCAGGTTTGACATTATTTGCACTTGAAAAGTCTTCTCCCTCTATTGAAAGTGCGTTTTTGTTACAAAAAGAAAACAAATTCCTAGAAGACACAGATAGTAAAGAGTCTTTTTAAAGTTTGTAGAGCCAAAATAAGAGAGGAACCTTAAACACAGAAGACCACCTATGATTTTATGGATGGAATAATAAAGTGACAAAGTAATGAATTGAGGTGTTAATTTGGAGTATGTTTTGGCAAGGCCCAAAGATGTTTTAGCCTCAGCTGTGCCTACAAATTTTTATGAAATGAGGCTGGGCTGATACTGAACACTTCAAGAAGTGAGGGTCTGATAATGATCCAGTGGCTTCCTGTGTCAAATGTGTAAATGTACATCTCAGTGAACAGAATATGTTACTCAAAGCACGTTTTGGGGTATATCACCTTACAGAGTTCAAAAGGGAATATATAAATTAGATGGTCCTATCAGATAAAGAGAATTTTTAGGTCTGAAACAGGTTTCCTCCACTCCTGCTCAATATGAGATCCCTGATATTTGTTAATTGCACCTGCCAAATCTCAGAGTTAGATGAAAGATAAGATGACTGGCAGGATCTTTACTTTAGTAAAATGCTTTATTGAATTGAGCAATAGTGTTACATTTACATCTTGTTCTTGGTGTACAAGCATACAATATATAATGAATCTAATAACTTTCTGGTAACTGCTAAAAGATTAGACCATTAGCAAAGTAGGTTTTAAAGGAACATCTCTTCATATCAGTCAAAATTCAATGCTATTTCTCATGATGTTTTTATTGAATTATGTGATCCACAGTTTTCCCCTCTTAAATCAAATTAAATTTATTGTTAAATCTAAGTATGTGTAACTCTCTTCTCCAATATTCTAAGACATACATATTGCATAATTTCTAGATTACCATTAATGATTTAGCATTTCTAGATGAAATTTTTCAGTCCTTCAGTCTGAATATAACCACATAAGACAAAGCTGATTTAATTTCAGTATGCAACCTTTCCTTGCTCTATTTTCTGTTCTTTCTCAATTTAGTTAACACTGTTGACCATTCTACCACAACTAAAATATTTTGTGAAGATCAAAATAACAAAAACTTGAGGTATTTCTGTCTTCTTTATGTTATCCCAGTACTTCATGGAGCTATACTTTCTCTGAATTTTGTTTTCCTTTTTGTTCTAGTATTTTTATAGCGTACATGACTTTTTCTTAATATGTAATAAATTCTAGGTGTGAAAATAATATTGCTATTTTTTATTACTAATTCCATTGTATCGCTGCTGGCATGATATAGGCTAGGTCATATGGAACCAATTATTCATCCCATCAGAAATATTCACACCTTTTTTTTGTAGAAAATGTAAGCAAATTTTATGAAAATATAACAACTGGCTTTTCATTACCCCCAAAAAACTTGCTGACATTTTCAAATTTTAGTTTAGTTAATTTAATACTTCCTATTCTGGTTAAAAATAAAGTGCAGACTTTTCATGCATTCCCTTGTTAACTTGTGAAGACTAATTCCATAATTCCATATTAAGGAGATTTTTTTCATTTAAATTTTCATTTTACATTTGTTTGTCACTAAATGTGCTTTTTAAAAGTCTATTGTCTGTGTAGTTGTGATGGGTTGACCCAGGCTGGATGCCAGGTGCCCACCAAAGCCGCTCTATCACTCCCCCTCCTCAACTGGACAGGGGACAGAAAATATAATGAAAGGCTCGTGGGCCAAGATAAGGACAGGGAGAGATCACTCACCAATCACCATCAGGGGCAAAACAGACTCGACTTGGGGAAAATTAATTTAATTTATTACTAATCAAAATCAGAGTAGGGTAATGAGAAATAAAACCAAATCTCAGAACACCTTCCCTCCAGCCCTCCCTTATTCCCAGGCACAGCTTCACTCCCAAATTCTCTACCTACCCCCCCCCCAGCAGCACAGGGGGATGGGGAATGGGGGCTGTGGTCAGTTCATCACGCCTGGTCTCTGCTGCTCCTTCCTCCTCGGGGGGAGGACTCTTCACACTCTTCCTCTGCTCCAGGGTGGGGTCTCTCCCATGGGAGACAGTGCTCCATGAGCTTCTCACAGAAGCCATCCCTGTACCCCCTCCCCTCCCGCCCCGCTACCAAAACCTTGCCATGCAAACCCAATACAGTAGTACCCATATATGTAGTCTCTGGCAATGTATAACGGGCTTAAGATGCAAGGACATCATAATTGTGCTCTTCTGAGACTCTTTGGTAACTACTTATTTATGCAATACCATATATTCACAAGGAATGCACATAAATCCTCATTCTTTAGAAAATGTTAATAAAGAAACAATATCATCCCTCAAACAATGTTCAGACTTGTTTTTTCCCAGGGAAATCTTTCCCGTCTCCCTTTCATGATAAAGTTAACTTTCTGCTTAATTACTCCATGCTTTGTGGTTGCTTTCACTAGGTACATACAAAAGTCAAACAAATTAACACAATAGCCACGGCATTTTCAGTGCTGGGGTATGTTTCCCTAAGTTAGTTAATATTTTGGCCTGTGTAGATTTTATTGTCTGAAGTTTTGATAAACAGAGCAGCTTTAAACTGATGCCTTAACTGGCCTGAATGAGAAGGGTTACAAAGGGTGGCAAACAGTACCTGTGCCCCTTGCTAGAATCTGACCAGAAAAATAGCAGGCTCATCTCACCTCTGTATCAAAATATTCAACTAAATTTGGCACAGGAAGACCAATTAATGCCATAACCCATGAGAGCAATCCCCTTGCAATCAGTCCCCAATGGCTGGGGCTGGTCTGCAAGTGCAGGAGTGCATCAGTTGTTCTTAGCCCCTGCAGATGAGTGTGTGGGGACACTTACCCTGGTGGGGATTGCTCTTTCAGCAGAGCAGATCCTAAAGGATCTTGGCTCTTGAAGGATCCCAAAGCACTCTATGGGTCTTTTTACGTCACTGTAACTGTCTGTGAACACCTGGCATCAGTAATTGGCAAATTATCACCTGCAAAGCAACCATTGCATGTTACCTCTCACCTGTTACTCATTTAGACTCATCAGATAGGCTGAGGTATATGGTGCTGTTGATCTTGTGCTGCTCTTTTTCCCTTAATCTTTGAGTGAGTAGAAGTTTAATGAACTTGGTAGGACTTCTAGTGAATCCTCAGCAAATCAACTTTTACACTATCGGTAACCTCTTTATGAGATTAGTGTCTAGGATGTAGGTCTAGCAATTGAATTTGAAGTAACAGAGAACTGACTAAATTCATGCCAGGGAGCACAATTTTCCTTTTAGCCCAGCTTCTGACCTTCCAGATAGGAGCTGGCCAACCTGCACTTCATGACTGGATGCAGCTTGTGCTGGGGCAACACCTGTGAGCAGTGGTGAGATGAAGGTGCCTGACTTTGCCAGATCTCTGAAGTGCAAAGGAGCAAGAAGGCAGTGCTACCTCCTGCCTGGTGCTCCCCGAGGTATGTGTCTGGTGGCTCACAGTGATCAGGAGGTGTCAGGTGCAGGTGAGGTAGTGAGGTTTGCTTTTCTGGCTTTGCTGTTCCTTGGAGGCTGGCCTCGGGGACTTCGACAGCCTCGAGCAGCCACCCCTTTCCAGTAAGCAGCACAGCACCCCATAATTCACAGTACTGGCCACATGAGGAAAGATGCAAGTGCACACAGTGTGTTTGGAGTATCAAGAAGACGGTATAAATTGTTCAGATTTTTAGCCTGAAACTGGTCTGCAACCTGGCTGAAGGGTTTCCTATCAAGTGCTTGTTTTTTCTTAATGAACCAATGTTTGATTTACTGCCAGGCTGCAGTTGGCTCTGGTGTGGCCTGAGGATCAGAGGAAGGTGAAGAAAAGGGACCGTTCCCTTTTTGCTGCTTTGTTATTGTACGACGTTCAACCGAGAAGAAAGTGGAATTCCTCTTGGCCTCATGACGTATGAGCTCCAGAATAAAATAAGGCTGTTAAAACTCCTCACAATATAAATGACAACGTATCTATTATATAAATAGGCCACATGCTGTAAGGAAATGCTCTTAGTCTAAGACAAATCAGTTCAGGCCAAAGAAAACTTTCGCTATTTCTAGGCAAGATCTTTGGCAGCCTATTTAAGAGACTTATGTTTTGTTTTGTTTCATTTTTAAAAAAAGTTCTAGAAATGTCTTTTCCAGAAAAAAGATGTTGACTTCATTGTTGTTAGTATGTTTTATTATCATCTGAAAAAGAAAATTCAGTTAACTTTGCCCATAACTTCCTAACATCTGCATCTAGCATTTCCTTGTAATTTCTTGTTTCACAATTCAATTTCTCCTTTTTATTTTAATCCTGTAGACTTTCTCAGGGAACAAACTCTCTTTCTTGCATTGTCTTCCTGCTGAGCAGCCAAGTAGGAACAAATCCTGTACTTAGAAAATGCAGTCATCTTGGCAACGAACAGGAGATGATGCTAAATTTCCTTGCTATCACATTTTTGCTACAGGTGCTGAACAAATATATTACTACACTTCAAATAATATTTTCACACCACAGACCTTTTTTTCCATTCAGCAGTATTTCTAAACAAAACAAAATATTTCCATGGTAAAAATCTACTGTGATAAAGTCAGGCCTTTATAGGGACAGTCTATAGTAGTCAGGAGAAGACTGCTGTTTCTTTCAGGTTTCCACCTATATGTTTGGAAAACAAACTCCTTGAGTGCTTGCTCTGTGATCTGGGAAAGAAGAGATATGTGGCATTTCCTGAAATTGTGACTGGCTCTTGGTATGACTGTCTGACAAGATTGACCAACTTCATAAGAAAAAGGGGGACTGTTTTTAAAATGAGCCTTTTTTCCAGGTAGCTTTGGGTGCTGGTCTCCTAGCTGCATTTACGCAGAAATGAACATCAGTAGGACAATGGCAATCTCATTTGGAAGGGAAGAAATTTTTATAATGTTCTGCAGAGTGAATTTCACTTAAATCCTCTAAAATTCAATCCTGCCTCATCTCACACATGAAAATATGAGACTGATGTGTTTTTCTGATGGTACTTTTTCACTGTGTAATTAAGGTGTAAAATTTAAAAACTGTCTGAATTTCTTTCTTTGGTATTTCACTGTTGATTTGATCCCATGAGCTCCCCAGATGAATCTTCAGAAGAGATAGCAGGAAAATATTGAGATATAACCTGCTGGGTATCACCTGCTTTCCCAAGGCAGCACGGTTTGCCCTCAGTGAGAAGTCATTTTTTTTTGAAGGCAAAATTTGTGGTGTGTAGTCTTGTTTTTTTGAAATGTGGCATGTGACAGAATATTTCCTTATTTAGCACTCAGAGCTTTCTATCGAACCATCCAGCCTTCAAAACTGAGGAGGACCGGTCACTGTCCTCTCTTCAGCAGGACTTTATTGCCAGCAACTCTCATCACCCAGCTTTTGGTGAAGGGAAGAAAAGAAAACAGCCTGTACAATTATGTTCTTTGGGTTGTTGCTTGTTCTTTCTCTTGTTCACAGTGCTTTGCAGCTGGTGGGTAAGTGCCTCCTGCTTGTCTCCTGTAAAGGTGTCTGTGAAAGTGCCTCCATGTCCTGTGGCATTTCTGGCTGATTTCTGGTTCTGTGGCGGTGCCTATATATATGTTATTAGTTTGGGACATATAGATGGGGAGCCTCTTGATGGCAGGCAAGAGGCAAGGACAGGACCTAACAGAAAAAAAGAAATGCATAGAGAAGGAAGCAAAGACTGAATTCCTAATGGCTTTATTCATGTATAGTGGCACTATCATTTCAGCAACCCCAGAAGATCAGACCTAAGAAAAGCATGAGATATATTTAAATGTCTTTTTATTTGTTTGTTTTATTCTTTACTCCTGTGTTCTGATTTTTGAGCTCTTGGTGTCTGGATAATGGTTAGCAAAATCAGGCAGGAAAAACTTTGGGAGTGGTGAAATGTGGAATTATTTGTAGGACTTTAAGGTGTTCACAGATGATGGCTCCAGAGAGACTTAGTGCTTATAAAGAGGATTATTTTCATTCACTGTTTTGAACAAACTCACTGAATTCACTGGCATTGATAAAAGGGATGAAGTAAAATATTTGTGGAATAAAGTTGGATTAAGTTTAGGAAAGTTTTTGTAGAATTGCAGTGACAATATTACTGCCATCCCTTTAGCTGCGCTTCTATTGTAGGTGTTAAATAGATGGCTTCTGGAGACCTGAATGTTTAAGGTTCAGTCCTTTTAGCTTTGTAACTCCTGACTAAAACTGCTATGGATTGCTTCAGAGTATGTGGAGTTTTTTTAATCGCCCATGGTATCACTGCAGGCCAGAATAATTAGTGTACTGTATATTATCAACTAAACTGATTTCAACTTTTTGCAGGATTTTTATGAAATTTGCAGGATTTAATGAAATTTCTTTAGCTTTTAAAATACATTTTAATTAAATATGAAGCCCAGTGATCAAGAGATGTGTCAGGGACCAAAATTGATTATGAATCCCACAAGTTTTGGAGGGAAATACAACCAGGTGGGTCACAAAGTACACCACAAAGCAGCAGAACAAATTCACAGGCATGATTCACTACTGCTACTGACAAACTCGCTGTAGGACTGAAATTAGCTCAGCTACTTCCACTTCACACTGGAGCCAACACGGTAGACATGATCAGAGAAACTACCTGGAAAGTTAGGGACCTGATTTCTGGTACAGGTGGATCTTCTAACTTCCACCAGCCTTTCCACACTGCCAAGTAGTGGTCAGATGCCACTACTACCCAGTCCTTTCTGCTTTCTCAGACTGCGATTGGTTTCCCAATGTCATTCCTAATTTTACATTGTAATGGCTCATAGTAGGTACTGCAGGTCTTGTAGGTCTGCAAGGCCAATTAGCCCAGAGTACCTACCCCCTGTGAGGCCCAGAGGTGTTCACCCACATTTATACAGTGAAAAGGAAAGGAAATGTGGATTTGGGAGTGTGGAGACAAATGGCTCAGCAAAGACGGCTGTGACCCCGCTAGGAGACCTGTAAGATCTGGCAGGGTGAGGAAAGTTTGTAGAGATCGGAGGTCTACAAGGCCATGCATCTGAGGACAGATGGAAACAGGGTAATGGTAATAGCAGTGTGGTTGAGGGAATTCTTGTGACTGATGTAAATCAATCCAACAAGCTGTGCTCCGCTCTGCTGATGCTGCTGACTGCCATTAATCCACAGTATGGTGATATATAATAACGAAATACATATCCTATTGTCTACTTTATTGCTTTTTAATCAGTAAAATTGATGTTGCACTGGACTCTGTTCAAGAACATCATGTTTTTGTCTGATATGAATGCAATAACTTTTTGTTCACGTGAATGGGAAGCAGAATCGTGTCACATATGCACTATACATATATTCTGTATTAACCATTTACTATGCATTGTTTTGTTTTACAGACATTGAAACATTTCTAATATATAATAAAGTCAACAAGCTCTGTCTTCAGGCATCTATCGCGCAGTCAGTTAGAACTGCCACTTGCCATCAAGACAATGAATCACAAAAATTCAGATGGATCACTGATCATCAGCTTATGAGTGTGAGACTGAATCTATGCCTGGGGGTGCCATTGAAGGAGGATCATGCTGTGATCACCCTGTATCCATGTAATCGAACAAGTGAGCTGCAGTGGTGGGAATGCAGAAATGAAAGCCTCCTTGCAATCCAAGGAGAAGATTTGTTTTTCAGTCCTGGCAATGAAGAACATGATAATGTTTTGTTAAAGAAGGGGCTGAGTGCAAAGAATAAGTGGAAGATCTATGGGGCCACGGATGTTTTATGTTCCCGGGGATATGAAGGTACAGAAAATTGATTCATTCATCTTTGCACTAATTTCTTTGTGAGTATTAGAGTGTTTTGGATCTTTGGCTCTGACTATTCTGATTCCTTTGGCGACCATCAGAGTTTTAGACAATCGGTATACTGAGGGAGTTAGCCTTGAATTTAATGTCATATTTATGGCCAAGTATGTATTATATACATATTTTATATAAATATTTATATATTATATAATACACACACTATTTTGGTGTATGTAGCATAGTATATTAGTATTAAAAGTATTATAAGTATCACATATATTCTATATTCTCTAAATATATATTATATATTAGTATATACATATATACATACTTACTTACTCTTACACTATATATGTTTTCTCTGAAGTCACTATTTCTCACCATACTGTGTCACTACGTTGTTAATAGAGATTATAAACACTGATAAGTTTCTTATACAGCAACATGGAAATGAAATTACATCCTCAAGAAAGAAGCACAATACGGGTGAGCTGAGAAAGGGCTGGAAGTACCAGTGTAGGCAGAGGAAGTACAGCTTTTGTGGCTCAGCAGATGAGGATGCTCGTGGAATAATTATAATTACCAGTGCAATTACCTTTTATGATTAGCTGAAGTCTGATTGTTCTGAATGGCTTTCCCACATCCAGAATGAATATTCTAAAAACCACGTCACAGGATATTTGAAGTATTAAACTCTGAGTCTTGCATGTGGGAGCTGCTCCACTGTATGTGAGATACTTAAATGGTCACGGGAATAAAAACACAGAGAGATTGTCTAACCTGATTTTACTTTTTCCAGGAAGTAGGACTTCTAAATATTAGTTCATCCTCTTGCACTTTTTGTATAAATCTTAACATTGTTTAAAATAGTAGTATCTTAGGGTGGAGCTCTGGAGCCTTATTAAGTTTGTAAAAGTGTTTTGGTCAGAACAAAAACCTAGTTGTAGACTTCATCTGTGAAATATTACTTTACATTAGAATAGCACTGCTCTAAAATGTATGTCAGCGGCTTAAGTCTGAAAAAGTGTTGAAATGAATTTTGTTATGGTTATGGGAAAGGTAAAATGGAAAGCACTTTGAGATGCAATTCAGCTATTAGCATAGGTTTCACGTTTTTCACAGTTTACACTCATTTATTATTTTCCATACTATCTTTATCATTTTGCCTTCTCAGAGACCTTTACACTGCTAGGAAATGCCTTCGGGGCACCCTGTGTATTCCCTTTCATGTACAATAAGCAATGGTACGCTGAGTGCACAGATGCTGGCCAGTCAGATGGCTGGCTCTGGTGTGCAACCACTGCAGACTATGACACAGACCAGCGATATGGATTTTGCCCATCAAAAGGTAAGTTACCTGTTCCCACACAGTTCCCCCTCAGTGTGGTATTGGCCAACCAGCACTAGCAGAATATGAGTATCTTTATAATAACACATAGTTTACAAGAATGTATTTTAGTATATGATGCATTGCCACATCCTGCAGCTCTCTACACAAGAAAAAAACACATTGCATAAAGTTGTGGAGAAAAGCGTGATTAAAGAGTAAAACAGCACGCAGTTCCCACCAATTGTGGGGGTGTTGCTGAGCAGCACGACAATTTCGAGCTCCTCACTGTTTCCCAGCCAGGATGTGTGCTGTCATCATTGTACAACCCTTCTCTGAGGACCCCCGATGTGATGGATGTGGGCACAAAAATGAGTGCTGTAGGAAGATTAATGATGAAGTTAACATTTCAGTCTGCATGATTCTCATATGAATATTTTTTTTACTTAAGTGGAATGTGTCCTTTTATCCATACTATTAAGCCCTATTCATATTGCCTGGGAAGCTGCCTTTCCACCCCTTCTGAGAGCTGCCTCCCACCCCTGGCATTTCTCTACAACTTCAATCAATTTCTGAAAACCATCTTCTATTTCTGTGGTCACTTCCCCCTCCATGTCCCTTTATGACCTTGTTCTTGACAGGGGACCTTTGCTTTCAAGGCGCTGAAGACTCCTCCTGACACTTCTCAGCTTTCCCCTATATCCTTCCCCATTGCTCCTGTTCAAAATTGTGTCTTTTATTATTAAAATGCCCCTTTATTCCAGTTGATTCAAAATGTGCTTTTGGTGTGGTTCAAATCCATAGTCAAATATGCTTTCCAGGTCCCTACAAAGATACCTAGGACACTGAGCCCAAAAGGCATGTGACGTAGAGTGAATGAATAATTTTCAAAGCTTTTGAAAGCCAGTCCCAGCTCTCTGTTCTTTTTTAAATTCAGCTTCATACTGACTTTTGGGAATGATCAAATACCTGATTCAATTCTGCATTGTGCTTGATAGAGCATGTATAGATCTTCAACAGACAAAAGACGCAAAGATAATCGGAAGAGGAGCACAGTGCAGCTTGGCACCATTGCAGTGCCCGGGCTCTGAAGCTGTGTGACAGGCACATCCAGGAGCTCTTTGCAACGGGGGGATTTATCTAAGAACTGGTTTGATGCTAAATTCAGGTCTAGAGCTGGTTCTCAGAGCTCTCGGTGAGAACAGCTGTCCAGAAAGAGAAGGAGGAGATGTTGCGTATCTTTTTATAGACTTCACTAGGATTTCTGCCACAGCACTCCATGCAATATATTTTTCTATGCAATCACTTCCCTTGTAGTAATTCCTGAATTATGTATCTTCACGGAACAGGAGGCAATATCTTTTCAGCAGTACCTGTTTACAGGCCTTAACTTCATCCTTACACATCCTGCTCATAAGTTTTTCAGTGCTCTTGAAAGAACAGCACAGGTGACATTTAACGAGAATGCCATGCATAATGAGAACGTGCAACTCATTTTTCTGTGAGTAAGTTACTATCACCCCCAATATAATTATTTTCTCCACAGATAAGGACACCACCTGGACTATAGATCTGTTGACAAATGTCCACTACCAAATAAACTCTGAATCGGCTCTCACGTGGCACCAAGCCAGGAAGAGCTGTCAGCAGCAAAATGCAGAATTATTGAGTATCACGGACATTCATGAACAAATTTACCTTAAAGGTAAGGAAGTAAAGCAAACTCTGACTTACATTCAGGATCCGTTCAGTCCATCATCACAGCTAAGGAATATTTAGTATGGTTTTGGCTAATGTCTATGGACCTAAATATGCACAAGTAAGTACACAAAATCTTTTCGAATTTGCAAGTTCACATCAAAATCACTGCCAAGTTTAAACAGAATTCAAGGTATTCCAGCATTCTGCAAGTGTAACAGTTTGACTTTCTATTTAAAAAACAAAAATCTGAAAGATAAATGAAAGTTTCATCTTTGGTTAAAAGGAATCTTTAAAACAAATTGAAAATAAGAGAAAAGACATATCTTTGTGCCAAAAGAAAGATGTGTTTTGTGTCAAATGCAGCTTGACATCTGATTTTTTCATTCATTTGACAAACTGAAAAACATCAATAATTCATAGATCCCAAATTGTGGCTCTACCTACCCATGTATTGCGGGAGAAATGGTATGGAAGAATCTCTCTCCTGTTATTATTAATGATGAATGTAACTTCTAAGAGCTTTATTATTGTTTATACTTACACTGTACCAATATTTCTGCTTAAATAAATTATGTTGTACAGAATTTAGCCCATTCTACAGAAACACTTTCATTTTGGATACGCTTTGTGGCATCTCATCTGTGCTCATTTTGCATTAGGTGATATGATTAGGTGATGGGGGGGTGGTGGTGTTTGTTTGCATTTTACAGAAATCAAAAGCTTCGGCATATTTCAATTTATCAGGTATCTCAGACCTAAAGATATTTGTAGTTAGACATTTAAGAACTGTAAGTCTTCCTAGAGACATGACTAATGACTATTGCGAATAAAAAAGTGATTTATAAAATCGTTTATCTACCTTTTGTTTCTTAGAGTTAACAGAAGGTACAGATTCTGCACTGTGGATTGGACTCAACAGACTGGACTTGAGGAGTGGATGGCAGTGGATTGGAGGCAGCCCTTTCCAGTACTTAAACTGGGCTCCAGGTAGCTGTGACTTTGTTTGACTGTGTATTTCCAAAGAAAAAATATACATGCCTCAAATACTGCTTTAAATTCTATTATCAGATAGATATGCCATGAGATATGTATTTTAGCTTTTCTTCTTTAGCTTTAGAAAAAGCTTTTTTTTCTATAGCAATATAAGCCAGAAACTTCTATGTATTGCAAAAATATTTTAGCTCTGAAAGCAGTACTATCTTTCACAAAAATATACTGTCTTCCATTTGTTGTCTCTAGCAACAAAACCATGAGGGCGTTACATGTTCATATCCACATAAATTACACTACATTTCATACAGACATTCCCACTACCAGAGACCTACCTCAGTTCTTGCCAAAGCTGGGAAAGACGTGATCTTTGGGGGTCTCACTTCAGCCAGGAATCATTTCTCCTGTGCATTTTAGAGCTTAGAGCTATAGTTGCCTTTCAGAAAAGTTCACTTTTTTTCCTGTACCTTTCCCAAAGGAAGCCCTTCTCCAGAATCTGCAAAACTCTGTACAGTTTTGAATCCTGAAACAAAAGCTAAATGGCAAAATTGGGAATGTGATCAGAAACTCGGTTACATTTGTAAGAAAAGAAACTTTACTTTGGTTCCCTCAGGTATGTTGATATATGTTGCTAATTAAAAGTAGAAGCTGTTAACTGAATTGCTTGGCATTCACATTGAGAAAGATGAGCAGGAGGATTTCATTAGAAATAAAAACTATTTCTTGTTTATCTGGTTTGCTTTCTACAACTATTGCACCCTTTCTAGGCTTATCTCCAGTCCCACAACACACAGAATGAAATAGGTAAAAGCAAAGAACATCCAGCTTGTCCCATCTGTCTGTGTTTTGGTAGTCACCTCTCCCCTTTGAATACACACCCTGCTGAACATGAAAAGGGACAACAAACCAAAAATTATTTTTCTGAAGAGGGATGTTGGTAAAAATAAGTGAAAGGAAAAAAGATCGACACATTGCAAAGATAAAAGATATTTTAAGTGTATAAAGATATCCCTGTTTGTGTTTTCCTATGTATATGTCTAGTTGTGAATCTGTCTAGATGACTTTTATTCTATCAATATACTTAATCTTTTAAAAATTCATAAGCATTTTATGTTAGGTGCAGATAATTTCTGATTTCTGTTATCTGACAAATAAGTACTAAGTAATATAGAAGCTGTTAAAATTAATACATTAGTGTATTTGTTACAGACATTTGACTATAAAGAACCTTAGAATTTGTATTAAAGTTTTCCTTTTCCAAGCTAAAAAAATCCAGATTTAGAATCGTATTTATGTTTACTGTATTTTGTGTCCATCATTTCCTTATAATGAGAATTTCCAAAGAAAATTCTTATTTTAGAACTTTTGCACAGAATAAGTGAAAATATTTTCAGTGTCATGTCCCTTGCATGGCATTTGAACTCCTCTAAAACACTGGTATTTGTTCCTAGGTGACACTGGGCCTGTTACTTGCCTAGATGGATGGGTACCGTACATAGATCACTGTTACAAGATCTTCAGGGAGACCAAAGGATGGGAAGAAGCTTTGACCTCTTGTCAGAAGGAAGGGAGTCACCTGGCCAGCATCCAAAGCCTTGAGGAGCACAGCTTTCTGGTGTCTCGGCTTGGGTACAGTGAGTGTTTCCGGGGGGGGTTTGCCTTTGTCTGCATGTAAGAAGCACCAGCCAGCTGAACTGAGATGTAGTAATTGTATTAACATGAAACACTGCGGCCAAAGAGGCGCAAGGAGCCAGAGGTCCAGTGGCGTTAGGCTGGTGCAGTGCTCTCCCTCCTGCTTCAAAACAGATGCCACCTTCGGTGCTGCAACTTGCAGACTTAACTCTCTTGACTTGTACTTTGCTTTGCATGAGGGTAGAAGGACATCAGTCATCCCAGTGAGAAGCTTTCTTAGTGAAAGTATTATGAAATATAACTTCCACTTTGCAAGAGTGCTTTTTATAGAAAACCAACATATTTGTACTGCTTTCTATGCATTTGGGGAACTTACAGTGTGGCTCTAAGACATTCTCCACATCTTGTGGTCAACCAGCACCCAGATCAGCAAGTTCACAGGTCTCTGCAGAAGTGATGGAAGGAACCTACTAAAGAAAAGTTTAGCTCTCTGCATTGCCAGACGGAAAAGATCAGCAAAGCTAGCCAAGGTGATTTCCAGGCAGCAAGCTGTGGAATGGCCTGGGCTGCCTAAAGAATCGTACTCAGGTCACTGAATCTAAGATATCAGCATGGTCTTGCCATGGCCTTTTTAATATCCTTGGCAGAAACGTGAGGAGTCTGTAGATATATTGCTACTTTTTGCCCCTGTTAACTATTTGCTTTTTTTTTCATGCTTAGAGGTAGTGAAAGCCTTAATTAACTACTGAAAAAGTGAAAGATAATCAAGACAGCAAAAATTCTTTCTTCAGAAAGAGTAATTTGTCTGCTTAGTGTCCAACCATACAGGGAGATATTTTTTGTTTCTTATACTTTTTGATTCTGATATCATATCCCAGTTTAGAAACTACTGAAGAAATTGTGAATATCCTTCCATATCTTTCTTTCTTTCTTTCTTTCTTTCTTTCTTTCTTATTTTTGTGAATGGTTCCTAAATTTACCTTTCATTTTCCTTGCTTTCCTTTCGTTAAGAATGCCTAAAACCATAGGATCGTATACTGGTTTAGGCCAGAAGGAACCCTGGAGGTCGTTTGGTCTAGCCCTGGCTTGGAGCAGGGCCAGCCTCAAAGTTAGATCTGGTTGCTGACAGCGTTCACCTTCTGAGTTTTGAATGTTGTCAAAACTCTGATTTTACTTACTGCCTAAACAGTTGATCTAGGGCTGGGGAGCTGGGCTTAGGGGGTTTCTCTGTTTTTTCCATTTTGTTGAAAGAAGCTTAAAACATTCATGCTTCAAGTTACATGAAAACGGTATTTTAAAATCTGACCAGTGCAACAGAACCTAAAAAGTAATTATTGACACAGTTCTATCATACCAATATAGTGCTTTAGCATTAGGCTGGTAATTTACTCTTCTCCCACTGCTATGAGGAAGAGGAGCAAAATTTTTTGATCCAGTGCAGGGATTACATTACAGCCTAGTTTTCTAAAGCATACTGTCTTTATGCTAATATTTATGTGAAAATATTAATTTATAAAATGATCATGCAATGCACTAAATACTTTTATGTTTTGTGAGTTTATGAAAGGGATTATATGTTCTAGAGCTTGAGGGTGCTGTGAAAAGGATGCAGTGGTATAAGAGGCCTTTTCTAGTCTTGTGTTTCCATGTTTTAGAGCCAACAGACAAGCTATGGATTGGACTGAATGATCATAAGGTTCGAATGTATTTTGAATGGAGTGATGGTATGCCAGTGACGTACACAAAATGGCACCTGAGAGAGCCATCCACCACAAACAACAGGCCAGAAGATTGTGTACTGATCAAGGGCCAGGTAACATTATTCAATACATATTTTACTTTACTATTGAAACTAACTTCTTAACAAAAGAATAATGTGCCCTGTTATTTCAGCAGCTGGCTAGGGCCAGAAGAAGGGATGTGGGGACAAAAAATGAGATTAAATATTACCTTTCATTTAAAAAAAAAAAAGAAAAAATAAAATTAAAGAGTTACTGCATCACTGACGAAATTGTCTCTTTAAGTTCATCTGAAAGTCACCAACTAAATCATTAGGGCTATAAGACAGGTCTCTGAATGTAGTTTGAGTACATTCTCCTGCTCCTTTTCCTCTGGTGGTAATGGTGTCATGCGGGGCTCCCCACTGCCTCCTTTGTGCCTGCTCATTTGCCCATCCTTGCATGGCACAACTGCCTGTGCAGGGTCCTGCAGAAGAGGTCAGGGACCAGCTCCCTGCACCCTCATCCCTTCTTATCACTGCCAGCCGTAGCTGTACTACTATAGCCCAGTCTCCTATTTCACTGGATGTGAGCAGATTTATTTTTGTTATCAACTAGGGGAATTGGATCAGGAAAAATAATATTTCTGTTTCAAAATGAAAGGAGAAAAAAAAATGAACAGTTTTCATTATAAAGAAAGAGCTTATTCATTTTCTTTAGTATTCATCTTAATCTCATTGTTATTTCATTCTTTTTCCTGCCACAGGATGGCTATTGGGCAGACGATGTCTGTGAGAAGAAAGCTGGCTACATTTGTAAAAGAAAAGCTATATCACAAATAGTTAGAGAAAAGGAAATTACTGATGCAGGTTGCAAAAAAGTAAGTATATAAGAATGGAACATCAATTTCCCAGATCAAATAAGTAAGTACCTTGTCTGACAATCATCTAGAATTATTTATATTATTTATATTCTTTACAAACAGGGTCTTTTATTTTTATTTATTATGAAGTTTCTCTCTCTCTCAGTTACTTAAAACTTTAGAAAGCCATTTACAGAAACTGCTTAGAAGGAATCTGTAATTTCACTGCAAATGTTTCTAATTCATAATATTCATGATTATTGTGCTTCATTCATTTTGAAATGGTATAGCTCACTTAATGCATGATATCACAATTATTTAAAAGTGATATGGAAATCCCCAAATTATGTTACAGGGCTGGAGAAGATATGGGACCTACTGCTATTTTATTGGACATGTTTCAGCAACATTTTCAGAAGCAAACACCACTTGTGAAGGAGAAGAAGGTTACTTAGCCACAGTTGAAAGTAGGTATGATAATAAATTTTCATTGTCTTTTAAATGGGTCAGGGTTGTATGTTCTGAAATATTTCTGGAAGTACAATTCTAACACAACATCAAACAGCAATTTAGCTAAGTTACGGATGAGGTCTCTAGTTGAACAACAAAAAAGGCTCACTTTTGTTTGTTGATGAGTCAGAATCCTATTGTAAGACCCTCTCCCCTAGTCTGCAGGAAGGAAAAGGAGAAAAGGATTCATCATCAGATTAGACAAGTAGGATTTGGATAAATGACTTTGTTTTCACTTGCGTCTTTATGATCCCTTTTACAGGTATGAACAAGCCTATCTGACCAGCCTTGTTGGGCTGAGGCCTGAGAAATATTTCTGGCTTGGTCTGTCTGATGTGGAGGACCAAGGAACTTTCAGGTGGGCCAACGGTGAAGCAGTCTCCTTCACGCACTGGGATGCAGCAATGCCTGGTAGGTGCCGTGACAGTGGATGGTAGGTCCTTTCTGAGGTCGTGGTCCCTATTTGCGTTTGCATTGGCAAAGTCCTCTGAGTTTTATGCTTTAAGCTTTCAGTATATTTTACAAGAACTGGCAGTTCTCAAACCCCATCTTTTAATTTCAAAAGGAACAATTTGAATTGCAGTTTTATATTAGGACATCTGACATATTTACCCATAAGATTAACCTTTTGGCTCATGTTCACAAAGAGATAAACAGGAGTTACAGGAAGTTCCTGAGACTATTCCACACTCATCTGTCTAGTGGAAAAGTTAGCTTGGGAGAAGAGTCTGAAACAGAGCAACTGTAATAAGGATTTTAAGTTAGAATTACAAAAATCACGGTATCAAAAATGATCATACCATTATTATTTTTACTTATGATGCTAAGAAAACTGTATTCATGGGATCCTATTGTGCAGAAGCACAGAAAACAAGATTTGAAAATGCCATGGGGGAATCTGCTCTCCCCAAGATATACTATGTCCCTCCTAGTGATCATTTGTCTGAAAAGTTTCTCAAAACATTCAGTGAGGTTACAAAATGTAAAATAAAATAAAAATAATAAAAAATTGTAAAAGACATAAGGTAATAAAGCTTCTGTAAATGCCATGAGAAGAAAGCTTACCAGGGAGCCTGTGGTGCCAGCAGATGATCAGAGTATAAAGGGAGCACTTGGAGATCAGTCTGGAACAGTGATGAAAAATTAGTTTCCTTGCATCTGTGTTCACTGAGGAAGAAAAGTGGGCTTTCTGTGCTGGGAAGTTTCTTTGTGAGGGTATGATTGGAGAGTCTATTTCAAGCTGAAATACCAACAGAATAGATTACGGAACAAATAGATGACCTGAAGAATAGCAAGTCAGGACTAATCACAGCTGCAAAAGCATCCAAGAGCTGTAAAAGTTACATTAAGTGAACTGTTCACTTTAATGTGTAACTACCTGCTAAAACTGCCTTGACAGCTAAGGGGTGAAAAAAGGCAAATTTGGTGCCAATATTTAAAATGTTTCCAGGGAGATGTGGGGAAATACAGACCAATGAGTCATTGGTAAATTAGCTGAATCTATAATAAAGAATTGAATAAAGAAGATATAGTGGGAAAGATATATAAAATTCCTTGTGTAAAGGGAGGTCATGCTCACAGACCTCCTGGAGCTCCCCACAGGACCCAAAAGCATATGAATAAGGGAAATTTAATTAGTGTGGTCTATCTCAATTACCAAAAACATTTCAGCTAATCTGACCTGACACAGGAAAGCTCTTACATGAATAAAAATTTTGATCAAAAGGCAGGGAAAGGAAGGTAGGTTTTTTTATGGGGGATATTTTTCACTGGAGAAGAGAGCTCACAATCAGAGTCCCTTAATGGTCTGCACCAAAGCCCACGCTGTTCAACGTATTTACAGACATCTGGAAATGGTGAAACAGTGAAGTGGCAAGATTTGCTCGTGATACTAAATTATTTCTGATAGTGAAGGTGTGCCTGTGAGAGAACACAGGATGACCTCAGGAGAATAAGTGACCGAGCATGATCTGTAAAATAGTAGGTGAACTCTGATGCAGGCAGGGTGATGCTCACAGGAGTAAATATAGGTCTTGAATTGACAAAATTATGGACTTATAGCTGACGAATTCATTTCAGGAGTCAGTTCTTGGCACCATGGTAGACAGGTCCATTAAACATCAGGTCTGTTCTCAACAGGAATCAAAAAGCAAAGAAAATGTTAAGAATACTTAGGAAGTTAATAAAGAATACAAATAGGCCATTATATAAGCCCATTGTGTGCATTTGACTGCATCTTGTGTGATGTATGCACCTCTGGTTCTCTCTGAGAGAATATACTAAAATTACTGTAATCGTCATGGGATAAGCTTTATCACATCCGTTGAGGTTTCTGTGCCTGCCCTACGTATGGACCAAGGGTTTTGTTTCCATCTATATGAAAATTACTAGTGACCAAGGTTACACTACCTGATATAAAACAGGCTTAATGTAAGTAAGAATGAGGTCCTCACTTGAAAACACAGGTTTTCACTGTAAAAAAAAAAAAACCACCCAACTTACTTTCTACCCATACCATTAATTATGCAGGACATTCAAAATAAAAAAAATAGGATCCCAAACTGATCATGACCTCCTCAAACAGAAAATACTACTTTTTGCCTGTGTGAAAACCATCTAAAATATAACTCTGCTATTCAAGTGTTATTGTATGGCAAGAAGCGAATATCTGCTGCTCAAAGATTTTAAGTAAGAATTAAACAATTTGGATTTTATAAAATATCCAACATCTTTTTTGTTTCTCATAAAGGAAGTAATCCAGGATGTGTAGCCATGACTACTGGGACTGCAGCTGGATTATGGAATGTTCTTGACTGTGAGACAAAGCAAAAATATATCTGTAAACAGTGGGCAAAGAGTGCAACAGCTCCACCTATTCCAACTACTACTCCAGTCCCCACATGCCCCGAAGGCTGGGTATCAAACAGCCATAGTAGTTCCTGTTTTAAAGTAAGTGCCTAAATAGTTAAAGAAGAAGAAAGGCTTTGAACTGCTTGGTTGGTGGTGGGAAGAAAGAAAAAGGAAGCAATATCTTCATTTTGCAATATCTGAGATTGGGAAAACCAAACTCCAAATGTCTTGGGGTATTATCCATAAGAGGGGAGAAACTAAGGAAGAAAGATAAGGTTGAAGGGACTGGACACAAGGGGAGGGAGAAGGACACAGGAAAGAAAATGAGGAAGTTTGTGCCCCAAGGGTTGAATGAATTGGAGCAGAATATGGAAAAGAGAAAAAAGAAGAAACAAGAAAGAACTTAATATTTGCAAAATTTTTGAGAGAACAATGTCAAAAAGCTGTATTAAACAGTAGGAGCAGCAAAGCTTGGCTGTTAGCATGGCTCTTTATATCAGTTGTGGTCACTAGGTTGTGCAAAGATCCCATATTTATCTGAGGTGTGAGAGAGTTCAGGGAACAAAGTAGAGAAACAGTGAAATGTATCCACAAGCAGCACAATGCCCAAGGCTGGACTTTGCTAAGATAAGCACATTACCCCCTAAAATAAAGCATAAGAAATCACATGCAAAGTTAATTAAACCAGTGTTTATGAAGGACATTTATTAGAGAGTTTCTGATGCAAAGCTACAGATAACTCGTATTTGAAGTACACTGAGTTATGTCTGAGCAGGCATACAAAAGGACTTTGAACAAGAGATGAGGGTAATGTGCAAACATTGATTTGGGATCACGTAGAATAGAAATGTGCTAAGTAAGTGTGAAGTGTTAATATTTCTTATCACTTTATTGAATTAATGAGTCCTTCTCTTTTTATTATGGGGGTTTTTTTCATTCCTTTCAAAGTCAGCTGGAATGTTATTTACTTGGGCTCCTTTATTCCCAAGTCATCAGTTTTAGCTTTGGTCAAACTTGCGCTTATTCTTTGTTAAACTACCAAAATGTTAGACATCATATTGCAAATGTAAAGTAAGAGCTGTAAACCACCATGAGGTCATTCTTTTGCCTGTATCTTCAGACCCCTCCCAGGCCACCTTGCCTCTCCACCACAAGTACTCTCCTTCCCCTTCATCCAGAACGTGGCATGGGCCCTCCTCCAGCTAAAACAAGTTAAAGGGAATTGTATTCCCCTCTAGAAATTCCTTCCCTTTATCACTGCTAAACTAACTAGCTAGACAACTCTAGTGCAAAAATTTTATGAACAGAGTAATTAATTCTATTTCTTTTACGGACTTTTACTTGGCTTGTATGAAACCTCATTTATAGGTGACTGAGACTATGATTCTTTATTTTATTATAACACATATAATATGTTTTAAAGTAATTTCTCCATAGTGTTTTTACAGATCAAATATTAAAAAGAAGTCATGGCTTGAAGCTCGAGATTTTTGTAGACAAATAGGAGGGGATCTGGTCACCATTAACAGTAAAGAGGAGATACCATCACTAATAAAAGCAATGGAGTGAGTATCTGCTGTATGTTTATCTTAGCAGATTTAAGAGACATTTCATATGAACAATTATGAATGTTCTTAGATGATTTCTGAAACATGAATTCCTCAAGAGCCAAAAAATCTGTGATACTTTGAAATTTTGTCTACTCATGAATGTTTTTAACTGTTTCATGAAAAAAAAAAGAGTTGTTTATATCCAGGAAATTAAAAAAACCCCAACCTTGTATCATGATTACTAGATATAATTTCGAAATACATGAAATTGTGGGGGGTGGTATTTTAGTAGGGTAGAAAACGTGACCAAGATATTTACTTTTGAGTCACCTCGAAGTAGGCAATGCTGAGACCATTTTCTGAATCTGTGAAGGCATTTTCTAAGAAAACAGAACATAGAGGAAATACAGGATCAATACTGCTAATAAGTCTGATAAATAAGCCATTGCCACTGAGCCATACAAATATTAGATATTTCTATGAAGAACATATGCGTCTATATGCCCTTCACCAAAAGTAATAGGGCAATTTTTGCAACTTCACTGCACTTTACAATGCACTCTAGAAAGTTTAATGATGTGTTTCTGGATGTTTTTTGTGTTGCTGTTTTTTGGTTTGATGTTTATACACTGCTCTGCCTTGCACTTTTTGTTAGTGCCACTCGCTGTAGCTTTCAAAAAGTTTGGCTTGGTATATTTTCCTTGAATCCAGATGAAGGATTTGCCTGGAGTGATGGGTCTCCAGTAAGTATTTTAATTTTTCATCAAATTTGTTTGCTTAAGATGTTATGGGGTTTGTACACGTACTTTTGGGGTTTTTACTGCTATCCTCATCAATGAAAACACTAATCCTGCAAACATTTACATGGCTGTTAACCTTTATTATCGTGAGTAAAATCACAGCAACACATTTGAATGCATGGAAATCATCCGTACCTCATCAGAATCTGTAGCTTTCTGCACAGCACTCTAACTTATTTTCTCTTCCAAGAATATAATATGAACTCATAATGTCAGAACATATAAATTCATCATACTGGATCCTGTACCCTGTCTCTGGCAGTGGTCAGAAACACCTTAAAAGCTAATCAAACAGCAAGCATATTTCCCAGTATACTCCTGCATCCCCCAGTAAGTGATGGCTCAGGGTCCTTCAGAACCTGAGCTCAGATCTATAATCTTTATTTATTTCCATTAATTTATCCAGTCATGTAAATGTGTAAATATCCACAGACGTGTGAAATGTTCCTGCAGGATTCTACTGCCTATTACCTTCCCTTTACTCCTGCTCTCTATTCCCCTTTTTTTAACCCACGTAAGGACTTTTCCTCTTATCCTGTTGCACATTAGTTTCCATAAAATTTTTGGGAAGCAATCTTATCAAGAACTTTTTGAAAATCCCGAGTTGGTTACATCAAATGGTTCTGTCCTCCCATTTGGATGTTAGTTTCTTCAGCGGAAACTCCACTAGGTTTTTAGGAGCTCCCAAAAGCCACACTCCCATCCTCATTAACCACAGGGAAGGGAAGGCGTGAATGATGAATCGATGCACAAGGTGGTCACTGCCACCGGACAGCTGTTAGAAAATGTAATTTTGAACCAGGTCACAGGTGATGAAGTGAGAACTAACTTGTCTGCACATGATTAGCATGAGTGGAATGGGGGTGAACTTCATAGCCAGGTGAAGTTCATTAGCAATTGTCTGTTTGCCTGTTTCTATTCTGGCTGTGTCTAGGGCTTGAGGTGCAAACAAGAGGAAAAACCCTCCACCGCAAGACATCGATTGTCCACTGACATCATTGCCCCACTGTAAAAATTCCTATACCTATTGCTTTCCCCATATTTGCACCTCTTCTTAGTGACAGACAGAATCTTTCAGACAAAACCAGTTTGTTTCTGTTTGCCAATGGAGAGTATGTCTACTGAAACAGATGAAAAGAGTAACAAAGATGATTTCTTCTATAGGTTAGGTACACAAACTGGGATGATAGCCCAAGAAATTCAGGAGGACGCAAGTTCTGTGGCGTACTCAATGGTGGGAGTTATTCTAAGCAATGGTTTCTTTCAGTCTGTGAAGTACAGCATGACTGGGTTTGTCAAATAAAAAAAGGTACATTTATTATTCTCTTTAAACAAGAAGCTTAAATAACTTTATAAATAGATGCTTTCTAATATAAGTTGCTGGAGAAAGACATAAAATTTTGAAGAACTACTTTTTCCAAATGGAGGTCAAGAGCATTGGGTAACATAACATAGGCCAGGATTTTTCACTGACAAATGATGAAAATAAATAAATTTATTTCTTCATGTAAATTAGGATGTATAAATAATCCATGTGTTTGCAAGGGTTTCATAGATTGCAAACTTTTTTAATATTAAGAAGCTTTTGCTTGTATTTTTGTAATGTAGGAAGTAAGGAGTTGTGAATTCCTTACAATACTGGTTTTTACACTAACACAGGTAAAGCTAAAAACCAAATACAATGTTTGTAGACCAAACACTTAGTGGTGTTCCAAGTTTTCCTCTAACATTATTCAGGACTCAACTGCTTTTGGAAAAGCAATGGTTCAAAGCAGTGGCATTTCTTCTTCTATCAGAACCAGAAATAACTCGCAGTCAGTATGTAAACTCACATTTCCTTTTGCTTATGAATAGTTGGGACTGAGAGAATTTTTTGATAGAGCTAAAGTAAATCTAGTGGAAATTTTCTCCCTCTTGATAAGACGACTCCTCTGGAGGATTATGGAATGTCTACTGATGGATCAGTAAAGAGGCTGTAAAACCAAAGTTTAAAGTGTTTCAGATAAATCTACTGTGACTTAGAGACTGGAAGAGCAATTTTTCCTTACATTGCTCTGTGCAGGAATGTGATCCAGCCAAAGCTATGACTTCGCTGATGTGAAGCACAGCTTATGATACAAAATTATAAGTAGATGACCATGCATATTGCATAATGTCTAACTGAAATGTGTGGGTAAGCCTGCCTTCTAGTCAATGGCAAAGGAGTGCAGTGACCTGCTCTGTTCCTCACTCTGCTCCTTGCAGTTAGTCACAAGCTACATCATAAAACAGGCTACATGGATGTGTCATGCCTTCTATTCTCTTGTTTTGCAGGAGTGCCATTAAAATCTGAACCAACCGACACGTATGGTAGGTTTTTGCATACATTTACTGATCTTGTTCATTATTTTTTATGAAAATCGTTATTCTGAAATAAGCTTTTGTGTTCTACGGATACAGAATTTAAGGCTACCTTATTTATCTTCCAGCATATAGAACCACTGCGGATGGATGGGTCATATATGAAGATAAGCTATACTACATCAGCAAAGAATATGTCTCCATGGAAAAAGCCCAAGAGTTTTGCAGGATGAATTCTGCAGACCTGGCTGTTGTTAATAGTAATAGTGAGAGAAGGTTCCTACAGAGAGCGCTAAAAGAAAATGTAAGAGTCATTTTAAAGAGACAGCCTAAAGTAGAAATGCTTTTGACAATCTGCTTGCAAAACTTGAATTGCCTCAGAAGTAGAGCCATCGGCATTTTCACTAACGAAATCTGCCCGAGATGAGATCTATGAAATTTTCCCCAAACGTGCCCTTTGGTCCCAAGGGATTTGGTCTCTCCTGCTCTGTGCCAGCTGTGCTGAGGTGGTGAGGCAGGCCAGTGGGAAGAGTGATGTGGGAAGGTGCCAGGCTTGGGAAGTAGCTGGTGTGAGAGGGAGACTTGAGGTTGGCATTAGACGGTGCTGCAGTCCTCGAGGCACAATGAAAGACATGTACCAGTTTCTGACTCAAGATCTGCTTCTCTCCTACCCCATCCTAAGGGCCCTCAGTGCTGCAGGACTCGGCGCTGATGTTCCAGATAAAGCTAGGCTTCTGTGCCTGAGTGCGTAAACACATCGCTGTGCTTAACTGTAAGCATGTGCTTTACGGCTGTCAACTTCAGTAACTGCTCTGTGAACCTAATCAATGACACATCCATATGTGCTTGGTTTACCTCAAAGTTTGTTTTTTTTTTTTTAAATTAAAATATTATTGTTCTGTTTTATGAGGAATCCTGGAGTCAGTCAAGAGGATACTTCATTGGTCTAAAAGTGAGTCTTGATAAAAAGTTTAGGTAAGTTAAGATGATCACTGCAGCTCCTAACATGTAGAAACAAATACAGTATTTTATGTAGCTGGAGGTACTAAAAGTGTTGTTTTCAAGGACTGAAGGCAGTTCCACATAATGAGTGCAAAACAGAACGGAATAGTCCTAGAATATTCTAAAGTCCAATAGTTTTCCTCAAAAAGAAATAGGAAAAGGACATTTTTTTCTTGAGCAAACCCTTACCCAAAGAAATGCTTGGCAGCTGTACTCTCCATAGACACTTTCTCAAGTTTCTTTCAAAGATTTGCCCCATAAATTGGAGTGATACTTTACTATGTTGGATTTTATACCTATAAACACCCACACACACTTAAAATATGCTCTATACCAGAAAGCCTAGCTTTGTTATGCTTTTATCTATATAACGTAGCTTCAGAGAGGCCCTCCAGAATTAGGAAGATGTGGACAATGGGTACAAAAGCTGCTTCTGACAGAGATTTTTAAGGTAGCCTCTGTAAACTCCCATTCAAGGAGAAAAGTCAGCAGAAGTTTACAGTACGGTAAAATTAACAAGTACTGTGAAAAGACCAACACCCAAATAAACTCAAAACTAAAGTAAAAGATACTGAAGAGCATGATACTGACACTGCCTGCTTTCCCATCTGCTGGTTAGGACACATCTGGGAGGTGAAAGATCGTGCTTCTAATCTTGACCTGAAACAGGTTTAGAGGAGATTTGAATTTAACCTTTCTATTTTAATGCCACTTTTGAGTGTCTGTAAATCACTAACCTTGGAAAGGGCAGAGGAGGAGTAGGGAGAGACAAGTTGGTAGTCACTGAGTCATTGCATGATTCTAACCTCCTGATTTAAGACACAAATTAGGGAGACAGGGCATTGCTTGGGTCCAGTGAGCATCTCCTTTATTTAGATCAAGTGTATCATCAGAAGCCAGAGAGAGATGAGGGAGCTGAACTTGTTTCCCACTTCAGGCTGAATGACCTAAATTCTGAAATATTGATTAAAATGCAGTGCCAACCTCTTCTTCCTTCAATATCAATGTATTAAAGTAAAAAGCGTGTAAGCAAAAAGAAAAAAATGTCAATTTTGATACTTTAGAAAGGGTGGTTTTAAAGCTGACGGAATGTCCATTCGTTTCCAGACACAAGACTTAATAGAAATAGCCTATGGAGATATTTATCTTCAGGGTAAAATCCACAGAAAAGTATTTTGGTCCTTGTTTGCATCTATGAAAACATCAGGAATGCTCAGACTGAGAAGAAGAATATGGGCTAAGTGATACAATGAAATCAGTTAAGATAAATAAAACTTTTAATATTCTTCTCTGTGTTACATGTTATGGCTAACGGAAAATATTTTCTATTATTAAATGATGTCTGATCACTCCTGCCCATCAATGGAAAATACACTTGGTGTTTTCTTTTTCTATTTTGCAACCAGTAATATTTTACATAAATTTCTTCAAATTAGAATAATCAGGTAAGGAGAGGAACATCTGTGTCAATCCTTCCAGTTTTAGCCAGTTCTTATTAATGCTCATGGACCTTCTTAATAGTGAGATGTTAATTAGGATTCTCATCTCACAATTGAAGTGTATTGATTAATAACTCTTTGTATATCTTTTCTTTAAGCTGGATAGATGGGACTCCAGTAACCTATGTGGCCTGGGCTCCTAATGAACCCAACTTTGCAAATAATGATGAAAATTGTGTGGTAATGTTGTCAAAGCAAGGTAAGTAACAAGGCTAAACTATTAGATTTTACTTGTCTCTGCTTAGATTATAACTGATGCTGTCAAACTTCTGCTGTCAGCTGTCACACAATCTTTTATGGCTGTTTTCTGCAATTCCTTTCCAGTGACAAGCCAGCAAGATGCAGTAACTGGTGTAAGCACCAGTCACAGAAGAGTCTATGCCCTTAGAATGGGGAGATTTCAGCACCATGCGTAATTTAGTGCAGATGTCTCTGTCTGGATTTGTAAGATTGATGTTGCACCTTTTTTTACAGGGCTTTTCATTACTTCTCTAAGCAAAAAGTTGAGTGGGGTCTGTCTTTGCTCCTATGAACTTAAGAAAACATTTATGACGGCTAGAGGAAATGGGGGTGTTAAAGGTACAAGCCAATGAGGAGAGGAGACAGACAAATACACCTAATGACCTAAGACTGTCTTACATGCTTATAAGTATGCTTAAATGTAAATATCTTGCAAATCCTAGAGCTATTTTTTCCTCTTGGTTGTATTTCTGTCACTTAGCTGAGGCTAATGAGAATTCAGTAATATAAGGAAATCAATCTCTCGGTTTATGTTTTATAAAGAATTCACTTAGCAAACCCACCTGAAATTCTGCCTTTATATGAAGACACCAAGAAGAAGATCCACTTTTTTAAACACAGGCATCTGGTCTGATTGAGGTGCATCCCTCCTTCTTTAGTTGTTGATCCAGAAAGGGGCAGCTATTCCACCGGTCCCTGCTGTATCTATCAGCTCTGCATAAATTGCTCAGCATTCCTGAGCTTGTCTCGGATGATGCTAGAAGTTCACATGTGGGCAACTGAATTGGACCATAAGAGAAGTGTTAAGCTTGAGTTGACAACAAAATGTAGCTAATGTGAGCTAGACCTCTGAAGTCTCATTATGATCAAACGGAGATCTCGCCTGCACAGCCAATGCTGCCTGAAGAGCAATTCAATTTACTCTAGTGCAGTATTCAGTTGCCTACATGTAGGTAACCACATGTGATGTCCTAGAGTTAGCCCACCTGACTGTAAGTTTCCCACAGAAGCAGTGCCATATCTGTCAGCTCTCTGCAAGTACCTTGCACAGCCTCTCAAATGGCGCTAAGCACCCTGTTTAGACAAACGAATCCTGCCCTAGCTCTCTATTGACTATAATAGTAGCTTAGAAACCTAGTGTATATCTTGACAACTGAAATGAGGTATTTTAATCTTCAAACTGAATCCCTAGATAACATTATATTAACTGGAGATGTTGGCTCCCAGGAGATGGCACATATTTCATAATGTGTGTTTGAACACTATACTGTACCCTTAGATTGATCTCGTGTTTCCTATCTATCTAATCCATTTCTGACCCATTCTCTTTTCAAATTTGCTTCCCGGTGTATTTCCCCTGCTGCCTGCAATGTGATGATGCCATAGCTTGAACAAATCACAAACAGGTACGCACACTGTGGAGAGACCTGGATGAGGAGCAGAAGGGTCAGGCGGTCCAAATTAAGCACAAGGGGCTACTGCTGTGCTACTATTAGAGCTTCAACTGGCTCATTCAAAGCTGCCATGGTTACTTTGCCTTCAGATCAAGCTGCAGCCTGAAATATAAAACAGAGAACATTGTGTTCTGCTAAAAAAAAAGAAGTTTTTTTCCTCATCCTCTTTGCCCTGTAATACTCCTACTCAGACTCTTTGATGGACAGGGGTGGGGAGGGTAGAGAAAGTAGAATGAAGTTAATTGATGACAAGAGCATTTCTTCTGAGCCACCAGCCTTTTCTTCCCAGTCTTTTATTCTTTTTTTCAGTTGCTAGACGGTAGCCCAGTAACTAACAGTGCTGAGCAGCTAAAGTCCATAAATGTCTTCTGTTTGTAAAAAATAGTTGCGTGCATAAATGTGGTACATGGCCCTTTTACTCACTTTTACAGTCTGAACAGTAGAGATTAGCCTCTTTCTAACTCAAAATAAGAAGTGATAAATTATTGTTACAAATACTATAACATCTTCACTTGCTTATCCAATCTAAATATTTTTAGGCTTGTGGAATGATGTAAACTGTGGTTCCTCCAATAAATTTGTATGTGAAAAACACAACAGTTCTATTAATTCAACATTTGCTTCTCCATTGCCTCCTGGAGGGTGTCCAGAAAGTTGGTTTTTCTTTAACAACAAGGTATGTCAACAAGTAGCTTCAGTAAATTGTGTAAAGCAGTGGTACTGAAAAAAAGAACTGCAAAAAAATACGTTTTTTATGATTATAAAATAAATCTGGAGAGTAATTATCCAGTCAGAACATGCTGGCTGGATGGCTGGGCTTTTTTGGAGGTGACTATAGACATTTAGCTTTGCAGAGAAATACAGTAAAAGTAGATGTATGCTGAATAAATGTCAGAGAACGTAGTTTGACAGACTTAAAATACACTGTTACTGTTTAAGAAAACCCCTCCTCTGTCTGCTCCTCTCCTGTTTTATGTATTTATGTTAGAAACTGAAATTTGTAATGGTCAGTCTTGGAAAAAAAAGTCCTTCAGGTGGAATGATTTAGAGAGAATGTATTTGAGCAATGCCTTTGACTTGTACAGGGTTCCCAAAGCTTTGAGTTCAGAAAGATGATGCCAAAATACAGTTGTTTTGAGTATAGTTTCACATTTAGACACGGTCTGGAAGTCCTCATTGCTGTAACAGAAGAAGTTGTACCAATTTGAGTTGAAGCTCCATTTGCCAAAGTTTGTTTTGTCTACTTTATATACACTGTGCTACTGTTGCATCCTCAGAATATTAGGTGAATTTGTCAAAGGATATTTCATACACTTTGGGGAGATGAACAGTCGTTAACCACAGTCATTGGAAGCAGGACAAGGCACAGTAGAGATCATTCCCTGCAGCTGTGTCACCCAAAGCCACATTTTCTTGGCTTTAAATGATCCCTCTGTTATTGCAGGAAGCAGGCAGATGAAAATGTGAAAAGGGATTATGTACTTGATGTCATTACAATCAGTTCACATGATACTAGACTCCTGGATTACACCTTGTGCAATGAGAGGGACTAAGTATCTACCTGGGTAGACATACACACTTTCTATTCTTGAGCTCTGTCACTTACTCTAGCCCTGATTTCTTTTTCTGGAGATAGGTACATCCTACAGCTAATCGATATTAGTCACACAAAACAGTTCCCATCTTTGCGAGTTTGAATGACGTGCTTGCTTTTTTTTCCAGTGTTTCAAAATATTTGCTTCCAATATAACAAGAAAGCTCATGTGGCATGCTGCACGAGATGCTTGTATCGATTTGGGAGGAAACCTGGCTACCATACCAAATGAACAAGTGCAAGGTACATATATGGGCTTTACTGAAAGAAAAAAATATTAATTTCTCACTAAAGAAATTGCTATACTCTCCAAAATAGATTATGGGATTGTCTGCTGAAAATAGCTTATTAGCCAGCTCAGTTTATGCTTTAACTCCGAAATGTGAAACAATAGCTAAATTATTGCATATAAAAAATAAATTGTGTGTTTCTAGTTCTTTAGGCTGCTCATTTCTCATGAAGCTTCCAGTCTCTTTTGAGTGTGGTTGTACACCTCCCTCAAACTGACAGACATCTGTATTTTCTGTCTCCCCCACTGGCAGTATGATTTGCTGGAACACTATGTGTGCATACACAGTGGGGAAGGGGACATTTTCTAATTTGCTCCAGAGCTATCTTTTTGGCAATTTTTTCAACCTGAATGCTTGTGTAACTTATATTCCTACAGATGCTTATCTAAACATTTAGTTAAAGGCAGATGGGCTCTGTAGTGGGAAATGTTATTCTTTTAATATGGCCCCAGTTCTGGGCTTTTACATATTTTTCCTGTTTGGGTAAGTCATGATGAGCTTTCCTTAATGAGAAATTTTTGCTTCCCTCCAGCTTTCCTCTTCTACCATTTAAAGGATGCCACAACTAATGTTTGGATTGGGATGAATGATATCAACGAAGAGTCCACATTTCTTTGGACAGATGGAAGCACCGTTTTCTACACCAACTGGGTTAATGGTGCACCAGAACAGAAACAAAGCTACTTTGACTTCTATGACTATGAAAGGTTGACAGATATCACTGTGGAGGTACAGGAAACAGTAACCTGTGTATCTTGGGCAGCTAGATGATTTTCCTAAAAGGGAAGTTACAGCAGCAATAACAAGGTGCTGAAACAAGTCCTTTTGTAAGCAGAATGGGGCTTAGCCAATTACCTGATAACAATTCCAAATACACCAAAATGTTCAGCAGAGGTTCTGAAGAAGAGGGACCTTGTGCTTTCCATCTGACCTATTGCAAAATACCAGTTCTGTAAAACAAGCACAGAGAGGCATATATCAGTTCCCCCACAAACTGCAGTACGACAAACATTAAAATTACAACACCAAACATAGAAAAGTTATGATAAACCAAAATTCAGGTTGTTGGTGCAATATTAATTTGTCTACATGTATGTCCCATTCCTGGCTGATGTGCTCCCATACTGCTTCACTCGTTTCTGATCGTACAAAAGGATATCTTCAATAAAAGGGCTATTTCTCTGCTGAAATTCAATCTCGTTTTCAAAGGAGGTAAACAGGTAGTTTCTGAGGAAATAATAGGCAGCTACTCACCGGAGATTTTTAACATCTACCATCAGTCAACTTGCTTATGACTAAAACTTGTTTGAATCGGCATAAGAGAGGAGCTCTCGTGAAATGTTGAAAGGCAGTCATGGCCAGTCTTGAAATCAGGGGAGCCATGAAGAAATCTTGAAGCAATTAAACATAAGGAAGTAAAGGGAAAAATTGGTTGTTACTAAAGACAACTAATGACTACAAACAACTGGTAAAGAGTACCTGCTTTCTGCAAGAAGTCTGCTTCAGTTAAGATAAATCCAGAATAGTGCTTTTAATAATAGTTCTTATATTGTTTTTCTCACTGATGGAAATGTTTTGAAGCAGTTCTATATAATTGTAAATCAGAACTGAGAAAACATATTATAGGTACCCTAATCATTTCTGTAGTCATTAAAGAGTTCTTAATAAAACTAGTAAGATTATTTTTTATAGACCTTTCAGATCTTGACTGGCACCGGTGGAAGCCTGTTTCAAATTTAAGAGGTCACTAATAAATACCAGGTCAAGCTATTTGTCGGAAACCTAGGAAATTTGAACTAATTACACAGGTGCTCAATGAGTTCTTCTCTCCCTCTCCCTCTTCCTCTCCTCTCCTCTCTGCCATCAGGCTTGCACTAGGAGTATAAGAGCTTCGGCTCAAGACCTCCTGATTGCCTTTTGTAACGGCTGTGTATCTTCCCCTCTCCTTCAGACAGATTGCGTCTTCATCATGAAGTCAGACGGGAAATGGAAAGATGATAGCTGTGACAATGAGAGAGGCTATATATGTCAGATGAATTCACGTGAGTTCTGTTTAACTCAGTCTCCTAAATAGAAAAGGCATCTCAGTTAGATAAGCTGAATATATAAAATGATTTTATTTCTTTCAGCTTTGAGTTTCTCAGGCTTTCAGAGCTCCACCAGTCTTAAGGCTGTACTATTTTTAAAGTACAATTTGTTCCACAGAAATTGCTGGAGAGGAACCCCTATCTTAATTGGGGTTTTGTACTTAAATCATGAATAATACTAGAGAATAATAAATGGAAATTAATTTCTTCTTAGTGCAATAGGAGGCTTTTAGATATCCTCTTTAAGTACAGTGTAAAACCATGCTCTTGCAGTGATCCCTCCATACTCCTGGCTGTCTCTGAGCAGAGCATTTAATCCCTTCTTAACATTTCTGCTGAATGCCATATGATGTCTATTAAATTGTACAGCCTCTTGGCTGTGTCTTTATTGTAGAAGAATATTGATTTTTTTTTTTTTTTTTTACATCAAAATAAGTCATGAATGTTGACCGTCCTGCTGTAGAACTGTAATTATGCAAATCCCTGCTGCCCAGCCATATGATGGGAGTAGGGAAGGCAAAGCACAGATAACAAAACAGTTTTGCCTCACCTTTATCACAGCATTAGTAGAAACCCACTTCAATCAGCTCTTGCAGCCTGTTCACTCTCAGCATAGCTAACTTTTTTGTAAGAAACCCCTCTCCCTGCACAGCAAATATAGTTTTATGGAGGCATTTTTAGTCTGCTTAATCCCAGTTACAGCTCTTCTGAATACATTTACAATCTCAAAGGTGGAAATATACACTGCCTGACTCAAATGTGCAGGCAATGTTCAGGCAGCCCTTACAGACAGGCTAACGACTTTGAGTCAACAGCGAGTGGTGATCAATTAACATCAAGTATCAAAGTCTCAGGTTGTGACAACAGGGTACAAGAGTAAATGCCTTAAACATGTAGCCCTAAGTCATCTCCACCAGTGATCTGAAATAGGTGTATACTCAGATATCCAGATTTAGACAAAATATCTTAAAACACTGGAACTCAAATATCCAATTATGAGTCTTAGTTTGCACTGGTCAGGCCTCTAGCAAGTATACTCTTTACTTCAGAGCGTCCAGGATTTCAGTCTGCTTTTTACATTAGCAAATTTGGTTCATGTTTTCCAACAAGTTTGTTTTGGGCTTTTTTGTTTTGGCTTTGTTTTGTTTTTGGGGTTTTTTTTTTTGGTTAACAAATTGTTCATGAGCTTAAATAAAGATTTTGACTTATTGTTAATACTGGACTTTTTGACCTATTTTTTTATAGTTTCCATGCTAGAGATGAATGGTATGTTGTAAGTTCATGCATTCAGTTTTTCCTCCATAGTTACCATGCAGTTTGAAGTACCAACAACAAATCCATCCTCTGGCTTTGCTCGTTATGGTGACAGTAGCTATTCAATCATCTCATCTGAAATGCAATGGGAAGAGGCCAGAAAAAATTGTCAAGACAAATCCGCAGAACTTGCCAGCATTTCAGATGCTTACATTCATTCATTCTTGTGGATCCAGATGTTGAAATATGGAAAACCTGTATGGATCGGTCTTAACAGCAATATGGTAAGTGCCAGACAGATGGGAGGTGCAGGTGCTTGGTGAGCTCTCCTGCTCTTTATAGACCTGCTGGATGCCCAATTTATAACGGTGCTGAAACAACTGTACTCTGAATGGCTTTACTGTGTATATGCATAGATTTCTAGTGGTCCTGTTAGAGTTACTCAAAGACTTTCATGCACCAAATGGAGTAAAGAGTCACAGAAAAGGTTAAGCAGGAAGCAATAGGTGAAAGTAGAAAGCTCTAGAAACAGTAAAAGAAATAGAGGTGCAGACTGAGAGTCACAAGCCAGGACGTGCAGCTATCATGAAGCAACTGTTAGGTGTTCTGAAAGTCTAACTCCCTGCTGTAGAGAGGGTTACTTATAACTATTATGTTAATAAAAGTTATTATGAGTATTAGAGAGATATTTTAAGATTATTTTGACTGTTTAGTGTCAAGTAATCTTTACTTACCAAATAGCTCCCAGTTTTAATTTAAATAAAGCAGAGCAGAGGGGATGAATTCTCTGTAATTTCTTGTCTTGATATGGGATTTACTAAATGACCTAAGATGGACTAATCTGAGTTTCTTGCGATGCAGAAGTTTGTGTTACTTCAGAAAAACCCTCCCAAAAGCGATGCACTGTTGAACATTGTTCATATGTAGTTCTTGTGTAACTCGGAGCACCCAGTGACATTGCTTAGAACAGTGAATGGTATTTAAAAAACCAGACCAGGACAGGGCTTTTCTTTCCTGAAAAACTCAAACAAACATAAGACACTATATTTAGGTGTCAGAGCTTTTTATGTAAAAAACCCTTCGTTACCAGAACTTCTTTGTTTTCAGACTGGCAGCTATTACAAATGGACCGATAACTTGAAGACCAGGTACACAAAATGGGCGGCAGGGGAACCAAAGGAGAAAAATGCTTGTGTCTACCTAGATCTTGATGGTACTTGGAAAACAGCATCCTGCAATGAAAGCTACTTTTCAGTTTGTAAGACATCAGATGGTAAGCAAATGAATGTAAAAATTTTAAAGACATATTCCTAATTCCATTAGCCTGCCTAACCCTAGAGACTTTGCTCTGGCTTGGGCTAAAACCCTCAGAGGAGTATGCTTCAGGATACTATCTACCTCCCTGCAGAATCTGGAGGTTTGCTATAGCATAATATATGAATTCAGGCGCATGAAACCCTCTTGTGCAAACGGATATGGCTGCGCTGTTTTCATCATAGTTGTAACTGTTTGCATGAGATGAAGATCTGCCTTCAAGGTCTTTTGCTTTTTCTGAGATGTAAGCATAAACCACACTTGAGATTGTGTGTAATATAAATAAGTGCTGGAAACGTGCACTGACTGTGTGGGCTCCAGCAACTGGGTAAGTTCACACACAGGTGTCACTGAGCCAAAATGCAGTCAAGAGTTTCACTCCCATTCACTATTGCTAGAGCTAAAGCAGTTCTGATGTAGCTGTAAAAGCCTTGGGAATGTGAATGCTACTTTAACTCTTTGTAGAGGTATGCAGAGGTATGTTTGCTTGTAGATTTTGTAGAACTGTGTCTTTTTCCCTCCTTGAGGTTTTAAGGCTACATAATATAGTCTGTTCCTGATATGAAATTCAAAATAGATTTTGCCACTTGAAGGTGGCTTCCAGGTTAAACTTTCCAGCTGCACATTTGGTCCGCATATGCAGTGCAAGAATTGCAGACCGATAGAAGTGAATTGGAGTTGCACACATGATCAGAAACAGACTAATTTGGCAGAGGCATGCTCCACTGGTGGCTTCTTTGTATGAAGTGACAACATACAGAGACTAGGCAGCCATACAATATGGGACTGTGGTGTCAGTCATTCATTAGCCTACAACAGCCTTCTGTGTTGTGAGAATGCAAATTCAAGATCTGTATCATCCCTCAGGGTTTGCTTTCCTCACAGTACTGCCAAGGCAGCTAGTTAGGTGCTGCATGATGTGATTTGTTTCCTTGTCCTAAGAAATGTGATTGGAGAAATAAGATGTTTCACACTCTTGACTGCCTGGCTCTCCCTGTTGTCTGAGCTGGGGACCTGGAATAGTCAGGAGTAGAGGTCCAGATAGTTAAAGCTGGGTGAGAGAAATCCCACACTATTTACACACGTATCCTACCTCATAGGTTACTCATAACAAAATACCAATTCCATACCATATGGCTTCTTTAGCTATAGCTCCTACTGACCCTGCTCAGCTGCCCGGAGACTGCCCTGAAGCAGCTGAACTCCAGGCTTGGATCCCTTACCGCGGCCACTGCTACTACCTCGAAGCATCAGCTGGGACAAGCTGGGCACTGGCCTCCCTCGAGTGTGCTCGGTTAGGTGAGAGCCTTCATTATCAACTGACAAGACTTGTACGAAAGTTTATACAAAACTCACCTAAAAATGTAAAAACATTGATTTAAAAAAAAAATCATTAGAAATACTTTATTTACTTACCAAGCTATTCTGAATCTGGCACAGTGAAAATAAACTGACACAGCAACTTTGTGCAACCTTCTGTACTCCCAGGGGCTGCAGCCTTCCCAGGCGTAGAGTTCCCCATCAGCTCCTGGTTTCTGGGGCACCATCCTAGGGGCAGCGGTGGGGGCCATGGCCACTAAGCACCTCCAGTTCTCTGTCCTCCACAAGAAGCAATGGGGAAGCCAACAGAGTAGCGTGCATAGTACTTTCAAAAGTTATTGTTTGTACAGACTTGAAAGAGGAGGTCATTCCAGTAGTTGCTCATGTAGGTTATGGTTATTTGCTTGCTAATGCCTTTCAGGTGCTACCTTGGTTTCGGTAGAAAGCACGGATGAATCTGACTTTCTGATCCATACAATACAACCACTTGGAAATAAAGTAGGAGGCTTCTGGATAGGACTTTACCGAAATGTGGAAGGTAATGTCTTACTTTCAATATTTAATTGAAAAATGCTTTGCTAATATGAGAAAATTGAGGATGAGTGTATTTTTACAAAAAAATTACATGGTCTTCTGCTGAAAAATGGGTTACAATTACATATTTTAAGTCTTTTGCTGAGCTAAGGAGTTAATATATCCATGAGATGATAGATACATTTTTTTTTATTTTTTTTTTTTTACTCTGTATGTTGCTCTTTAGGCCAGTGGTTGTGGCTAGATAATGCTGTGCTGGACTTTGTCAACTGGGATGAGAAAGAGTCCAGTGTGGAGCATCATTGTGTCGAAATGGCTGCACCATCTGGTTATTGGGACAACACTGACTGCTCTTCTGAAAAAGGATTTATCTGCAAAAAACCCAAAGGTAAGTCCTTAGTGACTCAGCCCTTAGTGACAGAGCAGATCTGTTTGCTAGTAACTGTTACAGCCCTCCACCACATGTCTGGAAGTAATTTCTGACAGTTTCGTTTGGCACATCCCACTTTTCTAAACATTTGTAGTTGTCTGGTTTTATAGACTGCGAGCTCTTCAGATCCCTGTCTGGACTCGCATGGGAATGGGGTAACGTGTGCTGTATGCACCTTAGGTTGAGAACGAGTCTTTCAGAAAACTTTTGAATACCTAACACCGGCATTGGTATGGCATCTGTCAAACACTTATGCAAACTTATGACTTTTCCAGGAACTAAGTATTGTAACAGTTGTTATACTCTTGCAAGAAGGGATTAACGTGAACAATCAAGCTTCCTCTCTAAGCTTGTTATACTCAAAAACTATATTACTACCCAATATAAAAAACTGGATTCATATTGGGCTTGATTCAACAATCTTTAATTCAGTAATTCCTCAGGGATACTAAAGGCCATCTGTTTGTGTTGCAGTAATAATATAAGTAGTACTTCCCTATTAAATGAAAACTTCAAGTCACTACAGAAGCTGTCTTATCAGTATTTCTAGAAAATTTCACGCAATACTGTATATGCCAGACTAATGTTTCAGAGGTAAAAACCCCACATATAGTATACCCAAGTGGAAATACAAAACAATTAATTATCTGAAAGAAAGCATTATCATTCCATTCCCTTAAGTTAGGTGTTAAAAACAATCTTACCAAAAAATGGTAGGTTGCCATCTTTAAAGCTTTGTACTTTCTTTTGTAGTAGCTGTGAGATCAGGTTTAATTTTCCAGCTTTTGCATTGTACATTGTCCCCAGTAAATCATGAGGAACAACTCTGTCCTATGCTGAAAACCTCATTTCCTGTGTAAAACAATTTTTAAGATTCCTTTGTTTGAATGAAAAGTTGAAAGGACGTGATTTCAATACTAAAGACATGGCAAGACACTGTAGTTCTCAGAAAAATAATTGAAAATTTGGGGTTAGCTTTTAATAATTTTTCAAGTGTAGTCTTTAATTAAAAAAACAAACTGAAATGTAACAAAGAAACAGTCATCTCCCATGCACTGTTAATTTCCATGCTTAAATTAGCACATGCCCATGGCAGTAAATCAGTTAATTCCCATTCAAGATTTACTAAGAACATCCAAATTATATTCCATCTCATACAGTACTAAAATAATAAAGAAGAACTAAAATCCATCCACTGAATCATAAGATGCTCTCATATCTTACTATTTCCTGCTTTAGTAGGGGTTACTGTTGCTTTGTACCTATTCATTTGTCTAGGATGAGAGGAAATGGCCTCAAGTTGCACCAGGGGAGGTTTAGATTGGATATTAGAAAAAATTTCTTTACTGAAAGGGTTGTCAGGTATTGGAACAGGCTGCCCAGGGAAGCGGTGGAGTCACCATCCCTGGAGGTATTCAAAAAATGCATAGATGAAGCACTTCAGGACATGGTTTAGTGGGCATGGTGGTGTTGGTCTGACGTTTGGACTCGATGATCTTAAAGGTCTTTTCCAACCTAAATGATTCTATGATTCTATTTTACATTCTGCTCTGCTTTCATTTCATTTTACATTTTGCCTTTATAACTTCTCCTCTGGGTAGCAAGTGTGTTTTGCATTACAGTTTGCAAAGAGCTAAGAGGAGAAATATTTTCTTGATAACTTAGGGAGTCTTGATTCAGAATAGTTTTTCTTACTTTATAAGAACATCCAATATGTTTCACTTTTTTTCTTTTCTGAGTGTCAAAATTTTTTTGCACTTCTTCAACAAAAAAGATTTTTATAAAGGTCTTTTTTTTTCTCTGTCTCTTTCTTATGCATAGGCAAATAGGAAGATTGCAGCCTTGATTCAAAGGGCATTTTCTAGGAAAGACATTTAAGAATCTTAAACTTAATTGTAACAGCAGCATCCTGCTGGACATGCAGAGCTTCCTAAAATGTGCTAAGTGAAATCAATCTCCAGAGTTGTACATTATGTTCTCAGTAAATTAAAATTAATATTTCATGAAAAATGTGAAAAAGTATTTTTGAGTGAACATAGAAAAGAGTCAGTATTTGAATGTTGGTAGATATAAAAACAATATAAAGTTTTAAATGAATGAATATTACAGTTTGGTAATGTTAAGTAGAAAGGTAAAACCTTAGTAATGTATTTTTTGCCTCACTTATGTTGCGTTTTGTAACAGACATATATGTTATTAAGGCAATGGTAATACTTCAGGTTTTTGTTCCTGTACAATTCTAGCAAAACAGTTAAACTTATGAATTCTAATGAAGTGTCATATTATTTCTCTCCGCTATTCATTGAAGTTGAGCCAAGTGGGAGTCCTCTACAGCAAAAAGGTAAGAGCTTTCATAAGAAAATTAACAAAAATCTAAATACAAGAAGAACTTAAAACAAGTTTACCCAAATCACCCCCTTTTACACAGCAAGTCCTGCTGACAGTTACTGGGATGCATGGTTATAAATCACTCAGGGTAATCCCACGGTGCCTTTTTACATGCACACGAGCACTCACATGTTCTTGGTTGACTGGACTGCTGCAGGGCTAACCATGAGCTGACAAGCTCAGCAGTGACCCAACTTGTGACTAACTTAGAGAACAGGCAGAGAGCTTTAACTAGGCTGTTAAAACCTATGTAGATGTATATGCAATTTTCTTCCATAGATATTATTGTAAATAATGTAACGTAAAAATATTGTAAAACTAATTTCCAAATAATTAGCATCCCATACCATATCAAAAGCATGCACTTTCATTAAATTCTTACAAGCATCCACTGCATGCATTGTATATCACTCTAATCCAGACTCACTAAAACCACCTTAGCTTTAGCAACAGAGACCTGGCTACTGATCAGCAACAACTTGGGGCTTAGATTTTCACCAAACAGACTCCAAGTTCAGGCAAGAGAGAACATCTCCTCCATGTTTTTCATGTTGTATGTGGAATAAAAAATTAGTTAGGTTTCTCACAGTTATATGCATTCTTTTCAGGCAAGGAAAAGAATGAAGAGACTCACCCACCTGTTCATGTCTCCGTTTGGCCACTCATTTTCTTGGCTATTCTCGCTCTTCTTGGAGCTGCCCTGTCAGTCTATTTCTACAAGAGAAAAAGACACATCTAACTATCAACAGATTCTGGCAATGAAACACTTCTAAAATGATGTGTTGGTGACTGGGGAACTGGTGAGAAAGGGTTCTGTGGAATGTACCAATTCAGAGGAGCAAGTTACTTGCTGAAAATAAAGGATGTATCTGTTAAAAGTCTCTAGTGAGGGTCTCTGTAATCTTAAATTACATCCCCTTTCTCTTTTTGCAGTAGCAGACTCTTTTGTATCATGCATATTTTACAAAATTGGAATTAAGGATTAATGTTATAGTCTTGTAACTGTCAAGATGTTCTCAAGCGCCTTAGCAAAAGCACTAGTGTAAATAGCTTGTCAAGAACAAATAAACATACTGAAAAAGTACTATAAAAGTCAACTAGTGAGAACGAATGTTCAAGAAAGTGTGATTACTATTTAGAACTGTATTCCCATGACTTTGTGGACACTGCAAAGAACTCAAAAAACAAAATATGCCCAACTCTATGGCAATCTTGAACTTGTTTTGCTCCACAAAATTCACTCCATCAGACCAGCAATTTTATTGTTTCTTAAAGCTGTATCCTATTATACTTATAAAATGGTGCTTCATATACTTATCTTGGTTAACTTTGGGATAGAAAACCTTGCCATTTTCATTTTCTGCTATGGAAAAATACAGTTCATACCAGCAAAGGATATTAAGCTCACGTGTAGGTCCTGGTCTTTTTTCAATCTGATAATATGATTGTTAACTGTAGTATGTTCACTAACATGAATTAAAATATTTTCACTCTTGCATTCTTCCTTCTTTTTGTTAATGCTTTGAAATAAATAAAGTTTTTATTAGTATAATTTTCAACTTCTGCCTTCCCTGTGAATCAAGTGAGAGAAAAGGGGAAGGGAGGTGCTCCTGTCTGCACAATAACTCTTTCATCAATAACAAGGAGGGCTTCTCTCCCCACCACTTTGAATTCAGCTTGAATAAGCACCAACTTGCCATTTTTAAACATGAGAAAAAGGAACTGAAAACTAAGGAATGCAGCAGATGATACTGTACTAGAAAACTGCAAGAAGACTAAGTTTAAGATGTTAGAAAAACAGTGGAAAGCAGTACAAAATAGCACTTAGGTGAGCTGCAAATACCATTTAAGCACCAAACACTTTATGGGGAAAACTGCTTAGCAGATAGCCCTGGCAAACAACCTGCCTTCTCCAGGCTGCATAGCGTCTATACTGAGCAAGCCGGAAAGTTAAAAGAAATAATAATAAAAAGTAATGAAGTTTCTTTTCTAGGCACTGGACTCCTGTTTTCTTGGCATAAATACACTCAAGAGTTTAGCACGCTGGTGAGGACAGGTTATTGCACAAGTGAAATGCAGCGTGCAGGACACTGACCCCCAAAAGTCTGTAACCAGCATCAAGCTGGTTGGTCATGTGAAAGGGGCAGCTCTGAAGTGCGCAATTCTTCTTTTAGCTTACCCCAGTGTCTGCACTAATCTTCCCCCCCCCATCACTCTGCAGCCTTGGAGAGCTGAATCCTCACAAGCATCCATTTACACAAGTGGGTAACTAAAGCACAGTTTGGACCAGAATGCAGCTAGCACTTCATGAAGCAGAGGAGAGAACTAGGCAGGAATTGCATCCTCCAGGCATTTTCTGTTGGGATCCCCTCTGTTGGAGCCATTTCATTTTGTGATTTCAGCTGTACCCAAAATATGGTTCTATTCAGTAAACTCAGCTTCTATTTCTCTCCCACCCCACTGTTGAGCACCGTTCAGCTTTATGACTTTGGGCTACTCTGGCAAGTTTTGCTCACACTAAGCTGTCCCTAAATGTCACCTGCAAATAAAATAGTTATTATTAAACTATTTATTCAATTCCTAGTTTTACGGAAATCCAGACTTTTTTTTCTGAAAATGTATTTCTTAGTGCTTAGTGCTTAAGCCAGTTCTTGCAATAATTTTCCCTAACACGTTATGAATAAAAGCAAAGATAGTTCCTCCTCATATGACATCTGTTCAGCTTCTATATATATCTTACTACTGACTATTTTGCTTCTCACTTTTTTCAATTTCATTATCACAACTTCTTTTAATTTCACTAATGTAAATAAACAGAAGGAACAGTAGGACTTGTCTGTATGTGAATATTTGCCAAGACAGCTTTGCAGTGTAATTGTACAAGAATTGCCATGACAATATAAGTCTTCAGAGGGGCACTTTGCTCACAGATTAAAAGGAGCATTTCCAATTTAGCTTACGTTTGGCTTTGTCCTGGAACATCCTCATTAGGAATTTCTCAGATAGATGAACACATCGTTTTGCTTGACAAAAGCATTCCAGGCAAAAGTTTCCCTCCTGTTATAGGGAAGCTTACCACTAGCCTATGGCACTGAATGACTTCACTTCTTTCAGGTCTTCGACAAGTAGTTATAAACAGCACAGCCTCAAACTGTGATCAAAGTAAGCAGTGTAACACTGCAGAAAAAAAAGCAATTTTAGTCCTCAAAGTGAGCAATAATTCATAATGCACTGAATACTGCAGATCCTGTAACGTCTGCTCTCTTCTAGTTATGTAGAGCTGTGACTTTATAGCAATGTACTGAATCACTAGGGGTTTGTCTCCCTTTGTTTCTGAGATGTAAGGCTTGAAGAGTCTGAGTTTTTAATCAATGGTATTTCACTGCAGGTTTCTTGTCATCAATTCTCAAGTTGCTTTTTTAGAGGTCTGTCCTGTGTAGCACCCCAACAACTGACCTATAGATAATACTAGCAAAGTCTCAGAAAAAGACAAATGTCACCACCTCTAGTGACAAGGATGGAGACTTCAGTTTTGGAAGTGACTCGGTCATCAAAGCGAGCAGTGTTTGCAATGTGCACTCTAGTTATTTCAAAATACCATGTGACAGGATATTTCCTTATTTAGAGTACAGAGCTTTATCCATCAACCCTTTGACACAGAGAAGGACCTGTTACTATTCTGACTCAGAAGGATTTTATACACTGCCAATCTTATAGTCCAACATTTGGTAGAGGAATGAAAAGCAAGTTACATTTGCAATGAGTTTCTCCAGGTTCCTAGTTTTTCTTTCCCTCGTACATGGTTCATTACAGTCACTGGGTAAGTTTCCTGTTGGTTTTGTGTTAAACTAGATAGGAAAACGCTTTTCCTTGGGCAGCTTTACAGTTTTAACGCATAGACTGATTATTTTGTATTTGTTATCAGAATCAATACATGATCTGAAGAGATGTTGGGTATTATCCTGGCAATTCTTGATTCACAGAATAAAAGAGGTGTGATGTAGGGATGTTGGGGGAAATGGAGGTAAGAAGAGCAGGATCTTTAAACTGGAATTTCTTTCTGTGGGAATATTAAATCAGATGGCACTGTATGAGAGATGAGGAAGCATGGAACTCTTTCCATTTACCCTCCCCATCACACCCATGGTGCAGTGATCAGTCAAAGGGTTTTAGAGCCATGTTTTCATGATAGCTGTGCAAATTTCTCTTTCTGCTACAAAACAGGAGGTATGAGAAGGAAGAACTGGCTCCTCCCCTCCAGTATGACCAAATTAGAAAAATAATTCTCATCTGAAGATGTATATCATTCATTGGGTATAGCTATAGAGAGAAATGGTAAAGCAGTAATATATGCGGAACTGAGCAGATGAATGTATTTGCATGAATGTAAGATTGAGAGTGTATATCAGACATTTCAGGATAAAAGAACACTCCCACAATACTGTGATAGTTTAAAAAGATGAAGCATTACTAATCTTACAGAATCTGAGTTGAGGGTGAATCTGCAAGATGTCTCCAAGTGTAGAAATGTGTGATTGAACCCTAAAATTTTTATTGTGTAAATATGCTCATGACAACCTGATCTGTATTTTCTCTGGTCAGCTACCCTTTTCCTTTAAACAATTAATGAAAAGATGGAGTGATAAAGCAAACCTACTGAGCCGTACAGAATACAACAATGCAGTGAACTCATTGTTGTCTGAGATCTACTTGTGGCTTTCCCGTCTTCAGGAACCACAACTTATCAGCAACTTATCACCACAGAATTTTACTTTTCTACAAGGTATATATATCAAACTCTAAACACAGTGCTTAAACCCCGGATTTTACTAAAACAACATTTTATTTAAAATCTCTAGCAACACAAGGGGTAAAAAATTATAAAAATTAATTAAAAAAAGATGGTGTGACCTCTCAGTTTAGATAGACAGATATACTGATAAGATAGGTCCATTACTAGGAGGTCAGATTTATGATTTTATTATTATTTTCATATGTCCTCTTAACCCTTTCTTCCCCCTAGATACCTTTACATTACAAGGAAATGCCAATGGGCAGCCATGTGTATTCCCTTTCAAATATGAAGGCAAACAGTACAACGAGTGCACAGATGCTGGTAGGTCAGATGGCTTGCTCTGGTGTGCGACAACAGCAGACTTTGATGCTGATAAACTGTATGGATTTTGCCCACTAATAAGTAAGTCCTGCATTTTATTTATTATCTTGTCATGAAACATTGTTGAGAAAACCATCTATTGAGCTACCAGGTTCTTTATTGGGTACCAGCTGCACACCCTCATGACAAACCTTGTCAGAGTAGCCCAAATGAAAATCATCTGATTGAACATTAGCCCCAGTAGCCCAGTGCTCCCTCTCCAGCAAGCGGAGAGGAAGAGGTGCCTCCAGAGTGTGGCTGAGCCCAGCCAGGTTCTGACTCACCTCCTGGAGGTGCCTGTTTCTCTTTGTGGACCAGAGAGGTGAGGAGGCTCTTTGATAGCTCATTTTATGTGACTTAAGTACATGGCATGACCAGCATGAATTTAGACTGATATCTTTCTTTCAAAAAATTCCCATTGCTCTTTATTCCTCAGCCGTGCCCTGTCAGTCAATTCTCACTTAATCGCTAAATGCTGGTTTTTGCCCTTAACATCCATTTCCTGCCTTGTTCTTGTCTCCTATTGCCAGCCTACCCCAAAATGCCACTGCTAAAATGATCCTCCTCTCCCATCTTTGTACTATCTTCTGCACTGAACTTGCATTTGAATCCCTCCATCTCAGGACACAAACTGTTTTACTTTTCTCACCACCTGCCTTCCCAATAACACAACAGTTTCAAAAGGTTTTTTGAGTTGTTCTGCAAACAAAGACTGCAGCTGATTTGCACACTGGTGCTACACAGAGTGTTTTTGTAGCTCCTCAGGCTGTCAAGGGCCAGGTTCTGCCATTTTTGAAAACACCGCTTCTCTTGATGACGAACTAAGAAGGAGTTCCTGCCCCACGACGATGAAGAACTTCCAGGGTCATAGTTCACCTACACACTTACTTTCCTCCTCTGACTTTACCCCAGAATCTCTTTTCTCAATCAACAGATACATTTGGTTTACCTAGTACTACATTTTGTGTAAAAGAAAATTTAAAAGCAAACATTGGAAACTTATTCACTCCCTTCTAAAAACTTAGAAATTCAAAATAATATTTTTAATTTAAAAAAAATGACACTTTTTTAAAATAGATGCCTAATCTGATTTCAATTTTTCTGGTGCTTTAAAATTGATGATAGCATACAGTTATTGCTGTGCATTTTTAGAGATTTTGCATCATTACATACTTGATTTGCTTTTAGTTGGTGCATTGTCAATCCTCTAACAGCATTATGTCACTCCTTCTTCCAGATGACACAGAAAGATTCTGGACAGAAGATGTTTCAACTGGCATTCACTATCAGATAAACTCAGAATCAGCTCTAACATGGCACCAAGCAAGGAAAAGCTGTCAGCAGCAAAACGCAGAACTATTAAGCATCACAGAGATTCATGAGCAAGCATATATAGGAGGTAAAATGATAGAGAACAAGACCTTAAAATATGCTGCCCCAGAGCTTTAGATGATGAAGTTGGCTGCCTTGTCTGCTGTCTCAGCGAAGAAGACAGGTTGTCAGGAGTGGTTCAGCAGCTGCCAAAAGGGAAACGGTCTGAATTGCCCTTCCACTAGCTGGTGGTTTTTTTATGAAGGGGTGGTCTCAAATCTCTATAGGGGGAGAAATGGCCCCATCCCACCTTTGTGCTCCAGGTGGGAGCTATTGCATCGTCTGCAGCCTCTCCCAGGGGGAAGGTTTCCTCCGCTTGCCTTTGTGCCAGTGCACTTGTTCCTGAACAGGGCTACGGTCTGGTCCTCAAATTCACTTTTTTCCTCCGTGTTTCAAGGAATATTAATTTTCCTAGGAGAACATATGATGATGGCTAGATTGGTCCTAATATGGGTACATTTGCATACAGAAACTCCAAATAAATTCAGTGGATTTCAGATGCAAGTATCATGGTATCAGTTTGGTTATAAATGGTGTGAAGGAGACTTTGAAACCACTCACATCATAGAAAAAAATCTGGAAGCAACTAATTGGCACACTGTCTTTGTATTTGTGATGTGTTTACTCCATGAAATCGGTTACAGAAACATTTTAGCACAATCTCCTGATGAAAATAAGGTATTTTTTACATCTCTTATGTTTTAATGAAACAAAGACAGAGAAGTAAACTCTTATTTAAGTAGTGAAATAAGATGTTCATTTGCTCTTTTAACTACTGACATCTCTGCTAAATCAGTATTTATTCATTTAAATATACTACTTTTCTAATCTGTGCACCTCAATAATGCAGAAAGTACTGGTTTGTGGGTGGTTTACACTAAGAAATATATATTTCTTACTTTTAACTTTATTTCTTTTAGATGAACTTGCTAAGAATGAGAATAGGGAGATACAACTGACTTTTTTTTTTTTTCTAATTTAGAGCTAACTAAAAAATTCAGTTTTGCATTCTGGATTGGATTGAACACTTTGAATTTCAACAGTGGATGGCAATGGGCAGGGGGCAGCCCTTTCAGATATTTAAACTGGGCTCCTGGTAAGAACTGTATCTATTTTGTAATCTTTGAATGGTTTCTGATAAGACACCAACTAATAAAAACTGCCCTAACTACTTTTATTTCAGGAAAGCCATTCTGATTTAGAATAGCTGAAGATCTAGATCTTTATTTTAAGAAGTACACTTCCAAATTACAAAGTTCACTGTGGATATCAGCTATAGCAAGTTCTTTTATTTTCTTACATAACCAAAGAGCTTGTTTATGAAAGTAGAGTGTCATTTGGGGTGATATATAACCCTGCAGACCAGAGATCAGAATTTTTCCATAACATGTTGCCCAAGACAATAAATATAAACCAAATCTTCCAAAAGTAGCAAAATATTTAGAAAATAATGCTACTATGTTGTCTGGAGAAATTCTAAATATTATTGAAAGGCTTACAGAGCCAGCTCATAACTCCTCAGCAGTTTATGCAAAATTGCACTGGGCCACATCAAGGAAGGGAGACAGGGGTGGGTTTGTGGTGCTCCTCACACGTGGAAAGTTCTTCTGTTTGCTTTTTGGTTGGTTGGTCCCATGTTTTCTTTGTGCCACAAGTATTTCAAGCCATCTCTTCTTTTGGAAGAGTTACAAGGTGGTAAAGGAATAATTAAACTCTCCTCTAAGTTTTCAAAAATTTTGTATCAGGCAATTTCTTTTGCTGCTTACAGAGGTTTTTAAACACTGCAACAGAAAAGTGAAAAGTTATTTTATAGGAAAGTAGAATTGTGTAATTCTTGAGATATACTGGAGGGATGGTATACTTTAAAACTGAATATTTTTAAAGAAGTTTTTGACACAGGACAACGGTCTAGCTTCAGCTGTTCTGTCTGTGAGCACCAGGATATCAGTATCAGGAACAGAACCAGAAATTTCCTAGTACTATCCTGACACAAAGTCAATGGAGGGTCATTACTTCACTGTGAATGCATAAACTAAAAGCAGTATCCTATAAACTACAACACCAGTTGTCCTATGGGAGAGGGCTTCTTCATATTAAGCATTGAAGAAATCAGAATAAGTTGATGTTTCTACTAATAATATGAGGGTTTTCTTAATCTTTTTATTTATTTTTGCTGTGAGATTCTATTTTCTTTCTTACTCAAAGGAAGTCCTGTCCTGCTGCCTGGGAAAATCTGTGGAGTGATGAATCCCAGAAAGAATGCTAAATGGGAAAACCGAGCGTGTAACCAGAGACTTGGCTACATTTGTAAAAAGAGAAACTTCCACTCCGATTCTGACATTATACCCAAAGGTAGGTTAGTCAAATAGAAAGAAAGATTTTTCTTTGACTTCTAGAAAGAGCAATCTGTAAAGATCTGCAAATGATAAAAGGTATGCAACATTATTTTTTCAACCAAGACATTAGAAACCTTTGAAAAACACAGCTATACATGCACACACAGACTTTTAGATATTGCTTTTGTCCTCCCATTGTGTATTAACCATTCATAGCAGAATATTACTATTTTGTTCCATCATTCTATCATTCATTCTTGCAAGACAGATAGAAGCTGCTCTGTCATGGTAACCAGTGCCAGCAATCAAATTTGCATAAATACAGTAGAAATTTTATGCTTCTCATTTTCTTCTCACTTGCTCCAAATGAGCTATTGCAGTTATTCTAATATTAATGCAAAAAATCCTCCTCTGATGACAACAGTACGCAATGCATTGGGTTCATGTGAGCAGACCACGAGGAGCAGCAGTATTTGCACAAGCTACATTTCATCCATGGGCCACCCCGACCTGAGCCTTCGATGATACAACGTGGCTATGAACATGCCACACACAGGAGGGATCTGCGGGAGGCTGTCACCTGGGAATGTTATAAAAGCTACTTTTACAAAGAAGTAGTTATATTAAAGAAAGTAGAGAAATAATTTCAGAACCTTTATTCCCCTATTAATCTGAAAAAAAGGTGCAGGACTCTATTTTTAAAACAAGCTTAAGGTAAGCTTTTAAAGATAATTAGGAATAATAAAGCCACTGAGTAAATATGAAGACAAAACTACCAACTCTGCACTAATTGCACTGTTTCCTGACCTGCAGTTACCAGAGAGTTACTTCATGCTTTTCCACATCTGAAAATTATGTGTGTTTGCAAGAAGACGTTGAACAGGAGGTAGAGCCTAATGTCAGCCACTGCATGCAGCACGGGAGACCATGACACACTGACCAAACTGCTCCGGGGGGCAAAGAGCATTATTTCAAACTACATGTCTTACACAATATGGGCATTTTTCATTGATTCTCTGCTTAAGGAGACATCATTCTATTTGCATATTTAACATACTGTGCCTTAATGATATTTGTTTTTCATTTGAATGTATTTGCATTTCTAACTACAGCTTTATGTTTATTCATATAGTCCTACTTCTGTAAAGAGTGCTCAAGAGACCTCATTCTAGTGTCCTTTATCTTCCTCTTACAAAATTGCTCTGAAAAATTGTGCTTTAATTTTAGAAGAATTGAGACCTATTAAGTGCACAGATGGTTGGCGGCCATATGCAGGCCACTGCTACAGCATTCAGCGAGAACCCAAATTATGGAAAGATGCTCTGACTTCATGTAAGAAGCAAAACGGAGATTTGGCAAGTGTCCACAACATTGCTGAATACAGCTTTCTAGTGTCACAGCTTGGTTACAGTGAGTATATACGTAGGCCCGTATTTTGTTTGCCCCATCTGTAACATAAAAGCTGGGCTTCCTATTAAATATTAATGCTTTTTTCCTGAAATGTCACAAGTTGAAGGCTAAATCTAACTTATGGTATTGTTTGCTGTTGTTGCTGTTGCATAAACATAGAAGTATATTTATATTTATCAAGACATAATCTACATTGTAAAACTTTATAAAGCAGGAAAAGAAAAAAATAGACACACATAAAGATCTCTAAAAATTACACTTCTGGCACCTTTATTCTATGTTCAATATTTTCAGCTCCAAACCTATAAGAAATTTAACTTCTTGCTGAGATTAAAACCTTTTGCTGAGGTTAACCTCTTGCTGTATATCCTTCTAAGAAAATAATATCTTGTCACTTCTGATTTTCCTTGGATATGTAGTAACCACTCCTGCTACTTGCTGGACTTGGTGAACACCCCTGATGGGCCATTACAATCCCTCTAATGCTTCCGCATGAAGGAGATGCATTGGCAGATGTCTTCATGGCTTGAGCTCAGTATGATTGCCTGAGAGGTGGGACACTCACTGTCCTACCTTCCATGCTACGGGCCATTATGTTGTTCTGAATCACAGATATTCAGAAAGTTTGTACAAATCTTCCATCAGCCATAAAGAGCCTCAAGTTTATTAAACTCAGTATTTCTGGATGGAATTAGAGGCCTTTTAAGTACAAACCAAGACATCTCTTGCTGCAGATCTGGGAGGAAACCAGCATCTTTCTTAAAGCAGGAAGAACACCCTGTTTGGGCTCCCTGTTTGTTCCAGATGTGAAAATGTTCACCATATTGTATAGCGGTCCTTAAGCAAAACTATTTCTTTTCATGCTTCAGAGCCAACAGAAGAGCTATGGCTGGGTCTGAACGACCTGAAGGCTCACTTCTATTTTGAGTGGAGTGACGGGACTCCTGTGACGTTCACCAAATGGCAGCGCAGACATCCCACCTACACAGGCGGTCTGGAGGACTGCGTTGTCATGAAGGGGCAGGTATAACCATGCAGTCATTTTACAGTAATGCAAACTAATAACTATGTTGGTCTGAAATCATTTGCCATTATATACTTATTCAGGAGTCATTTTTTTAAATTAACTTAAAATAGTTTTCCCAATAAACTGGGCATCAACCAGAAGAGATGTTTAGAGGACAGAAGAGATCAGAAGTAGAGAGGTAGCATTTTCCTAGTGCTGCCTTTTGAAATTTCTTATCTGGTGAAAAGCCTGATCCAGAAATTTTATATTAGATTCATTCTAATGCTGCAGCAATGAAAAAAGATAGCTCTGGGAGAGGAAAGGGAATGAACTAGTTAATACATTGTGTGGTTATCATAGATGCTATTTGCATACCTCATTTTCTGATCCGATAGACCAATATGTCCCTCCGTGTCACTTCATTGAGACATGGAGACCTGGCACTAGGGCATGTTTCTTCAGCCGTGACATAGAGAGAGCATTAACACCTGCCTGCCAAATACCTAACCTGAAATCCTATAGTATTTCTGACTGCTTAGCTCACAAACTTTATTTTCTTGCAAGACATGGTTGGTTGACACATTTACATGCATGTGTGTGCACACACATATACACACAAGAAGTGTCATGAATTTTAAAAGAAAGAGATTGAAAAGGCTGTTATGAAAGAAATGCTGTTATTGAAAGAACTGTTATATCATAGAATAGTACTGATTTTTGTCAGTATTAGGCATCAATAGAATTGATCCTAAACCAGATTTTATGGGGGGAAAAAAGGTCCTCTTTAAATTTTATTTTTTACATAATTCTTTTTTTAAAAGAAATCAGTACTTTTCAGAGTTTTCTCCTTGATGGATAAAATAGTTAGATTTACTGCAACACACTCAGATGTGCTTTATTTCAGTTTCATTGATCTTTTTTCCAGAAGTATAGTGAAATAATCCTGCTCTAAATGCAGATCTATTAGCCCCAGATGAGATGTATCTTTACAAACCCTCTCATTAAATAGATAGTTATGATAGCAAGTAATGCTGAGACTTCAAGATATTATTTATTTCCTTCTTTCACCTCAAAACAGCATCAGATGGATCTTAAACCAATCCTGACAGATGTATCTGGATTTTTTTTCTAATAAATCCCCAGCAACAATCTTATAGCCTTCCTAGGTAATATATTTCAGTGTGCCTTGTAGTGAAGAAGGAGGAAAACACTGGTTTTCTTATATTTATGAATGCCACTTCTTTACATTTGTTTCTTCTCCTTGCTATTCTAGGATGGATACTGGGCAACTGATGTTTGTGATAAGCAACTTGGCTACATCTGTAAAAAGAAGGCTTCAGCACAATCCTCTGAAAAAGAGGCAATGGAGGACCCAGGCTGCCAGAAAGTAAATACTGTCTCATAAATTAATTATGTGACAAAATTACATGTATCTTTAACATCATAATTTCACCACTATTCTCTCTGTTTACGCTCTTAGCCTAACAATACGTGTAAAATTACCAAAAGCCACATTGTCTGTTCTCTTAGGTCTGCTGTCTATTTAAAGCCTTTATGAAGTCCTTACTACATAAGAATGATAAAACAAAGAAAATAATTTCAAAACATTAAAGGATTAGCTTTCCTGTACCATATTACTACCGCTGGACTACTTAGTTGGCCTTTGAGTGATATCAGCAGGTTATTTTTTTCTAAACAAGTAATTTTTCCAGAGTTGACCTCTTCAGAAAATCATTATGTCTATATTGGTCAGCAGAGCTCTCTCTAAGAGCAGGAAGAAGCAGGGGTGTTTTACTGATATTCCTCCTTTCTACCCTCCCCACAAACAAGCACTGACTGGATTCCTCTTGGCTCAGAACATCTCCTCACCCCTTGCACTGAGGGCTGGCAGGGGCAGCTCTGGGGAGCTGTGCTTGTATGTGAATTCATTTCCATATTGCAATATTTTTGTGTTTCATTATGTCAGACCCCACAGCTCTGGAAGGCTGGAGCTGCATCTCCCCCCAAATGAATCACAGGCTCGTTACGGTGCAGTTTGCATAATCTCAGCCTTACAGAGCACTGGAAAGCCATAGCAAATAGCACAGTCACAATTTTCTTTGAAAAGTCACATACACATAAAAGAGATGGAAACTAAGATCTTGACGTCATCCATTAAACAAAAAAAGCCTTCTGTACGAGCAAACAGCAACAAAAAAACCAGCTTTTGTTTATTAACAGATCAGCCCAGTTTCATCTTGTTTTTAAGCTTAGCTGCAACAAATTGAACATCAAATATTTATACACAAAAGAGCAGAGCTAATTTCTATATTGAAGTCTCTTTCAATTTCACATTAAGAACCTTATGTTTGTCACAGGGTTGGAAAAGATATGGTTTTCACTGTTACTTGGTAGGCTCTGCACTTTTGACGTTCTCAGAAGCAAATAAGACATGTGAACAGAGCAAAGCTTATCTAGCTACAGTGGAAAGCAGGTACGAAAATATCTTTCTTTATATTTCAAAATCAGTGCTTCTGATGGAGAAACTTGCAAAACTTGTCCATTTTTTTGAAGTCTTCAAAGTGCTTTATCAGCACTTTTCAAAAATTTTGTAGTAGTAAGCCAAATAAAATTATCTGTGCAGGAAAAAAAAAGACTCAATGATTTAGGGCTTTCTACTTAATCTATTATAACAGTTTTCAAATTTGGGGGGTTCTTGAGTTAAACAGTTTTCTCTTAACTTTCAATTCCTAATTAAAGCACCTTCTATGTGTTTTGGTTTTTTTTTTTTTCTGTTGGAAAGTAGTTACTACAATTTTCATCTATTTACTGACGGGTGTTATCTCATTATGATAGGAAAGCTTTAATAAAAATATTTTCCTAAACTACCTTCTAAGCCAAATTCTGAACAAATCTAGGAAACCTTCCCCAGGACCTTTCCCACCACAGCCAGAATGTATCATCTCCAACCTACCCCTATCTCAGTCAGGCTTTGCAGACTTCATGGCCTCTAAGGAACATGACTGCCTTCAGAGGTGATGGCCAGCAAAGCTGACAGTTTGGTCCTGACTAGGTGGTCTGTTTGTGGCACCTCGAAGATTTGGAAAGACAAGGAAAATAGTAAAATACAACTAGAATCCCACTTGAGTGGTGATTTGTGACATTTCACAGAACTTCTTGGAGAGCAGAGAAGATGCCTTCAGCTAAAAGGAGAAAGTTGTCCCTCACCAAATTCTTTTGACCACACTTAAAAGCCTGCTGAGGTTTTGCCCGAACTTCACTGAGGAGCTGTTGCCTTGTGGTCATGCTAGCATGACAGTGACACCTCTGTTTGTACCACTTACTTAGATTAATATTGCAAGGTAATAGGTTGTGAATGACCACTGTTTTCCACTTCAGAAATGAGCAAGCCTTCCTGATTAGTCTGACGGGGCCGAGGTCTGAAAAGTATTTCTGGATCGGTCTCTCTGACACAGAAGAACGAGGGAGTTTCAGGTGGACCAGTGGTGAAACTCCTCTCTTCACACACTGGAACACAGCAATGCCAGGTAAGCTCTGCACGGGCTCAACCCTTGTGATAGGAGTGCAGCCGCAATTCATGCAGCTTTCTGCTTTCCATCCCCTGGTGTTAGAAATTAGAGTAGGCACTTTCTTTTGTGCTTGTAGCTGTAAGTGGCCAACACCACCAGACCGTGTGTTTGATGCCAGTGCAACTAGCACTGTCACAGCCAAGTGTCAGGTCTTGCATAGGTCAACCTCCTGCGAAGTTGTATAGAAACACATATTTAATGGGTTAGACTGAAGGCAACACTATGCAGGAGTTAAAAAGGTCCATGGTCTCTTTTTTTTTCAACTTTTTAACACCAGTTAACAACAACTCATCAGACTGAGAAAAACTATTACGAACAGTTTTTTGACCCACAAAGTGCACATGTGAGAAATGAGCAGTGAACGTCCAGCTTTTCTGCACTTCAGCAAAAGAGATTAACTTCTATGTGGGAACACTTGCCTTCACACTAGCTAGTTACGCCTTCAAACAGACTTGTTGTACTTGATATCAGCCTTCTTGAAATTGAATTACCTGGATATTGAGAACCCCAAAGTAGTTGTCAGGCCATCTGCTGCATATGTAAATAAAATCAAATGCCATTTGTCCTGTGATTTCCCTGGAGTGGAAAGATAAGGAAGATTTCTATTCTAAAGCTGCAAGTCTCTGCTTTTGGCAAAGCTGTGTCTCTGAGACCCATTCTTGGCTCTGGCCAGATATTTTAATCTGCATAATCTGCATCTTCCTTTTGATAATTTTCTATGAATAAAAGCAAAGGTCTCATTTCTTAGAGAGCAATTAAGACAGGTTTTATTCATTTCTTTTCCATATCACAAAGGAAAAGAGCAAGGCTGTGTTGCCATGGGAACTGGAGTTGCAGCTGGATTATGGGATGTTGTTAGCTGTGAGAAGACAGCAAATTATCTTTGCAAACAGCAGGCAGCAGGAGTCCTACCTTCTGCTCCTCCGGTACGGATCCTTGCGTCTCCCTGTGCCGAAGGCTGGGATGGAGCATTCCAGGCAGACTCATGCTTCAAAGTAAGTGTGTGTCTACCTTCACGGCGAGCCTGAGCACAGGGGAGCCCAGCGGTCACTGTGGTACTCAGGGATCCAGGTGCTAGGTAATTTTGGGGGAATTATCTTCTCCATGGTATTCAAGGGCAAAAAAACCATGAGAAAATCCATCAAATATAATGGAAGTCAACAATGGAAAACCTGAAACAATGAAAACAGAGTCCTAGAAATATGCTTTCGTTTATTTAAATGCCAGGTGAAAACCTCACCTAATTTATTTACTTCCAGGAATTTGGGACTTCAGAAAAACATAGTATTGCATCTCAAGAGCTGGCAGTGTGACTTGCATAAGACAATGTTTCTGAGAGAAAACTTAAGGAAACCTGGCCCTCTGCCACCCTTTTCTCACACAGCATGTGATATTTTTAGTGATACATTTAGATCCAGGTTTAGTTTGATATTGGTGACTCTTCAGCAAGTACAGGTTTTGGGCATTGTCTTGATTTAGCTAAAAATGCCTTAAAAAGCCTACTTTTTGAAAAGAAGAAGAAACAGTAAAGAGAAGGCAAAATAGATCAAGTAAAAGTAAATATGCAACATTGCTCTTGCAGGTCTTTACATAAATATCCTCTCATTTTCTTTCTTGAGACTCTGCCTGTTGGGAGGCCAGAGATGATTTTAGCCCTGTATTTGTAAGAGTCTAACTTCTATGTCACACTTAATTATTGTTACTAACATTATTGGTTCTGCCTATTACCAAATTGTTGATTATCCTTTCCCCAAAATGTCAAGCATCCAGTTCCTTACTTCAAGAATGTACGTACTTCATAGTAGAAAGTGGAGCCATTTGTATGCTTGCACCACCACACAAAATCCCTTCCTTGGCCAGGGTCAGCACCTTGCCAAATGGCTTTCTCCGTCCATACTATCTTTTCTATTCCAACCTGTTGATCTTCCTTCCACCTTCCATTCCTCAAAAATCTCCTGCTTTCTACTGCAAAATACCGCAGCTGAGCTATTCCATCTTTCCTCAAGCCTTTCAGTGGTCAAAGTTCCAATTAAGTTATAAACTATTTTTTCTTCTCTGTACATTGTGATACCTTTTCCTCTCCTCAGACACCTATGCTACTCTTGCCTTATTTTAAACTATAGGATGCTAAGAAAAAAAAAACTTACGCTTTATATTAACAATGTTTAATATTACAGGTCCTGACAGACATTATGTTGTCTCACTCAAGAACAAAGGGGTGCTAAAGTGATACTGATTTTAATTACATAGGCAATTATACATTTTTATATGCCAAACTTTGCACATTTAGTAATTTATTTTTACTTTTTTTTTTTCTCAACAGTTTTTTGTGAGAGAGGGAAACCAAAAGAAGTCTTGGTTTGAGGCTGAAGAATTCTGTAGAGAAATAGGAGGAAATCTGGTCACAATCAATACAAGAGAAGACCAGATTTTATTATGGCAATTAGCATCGTGAGTACTTGCACAACAATTCTTTTTCATGTTCATGCTATTTTACATAAGAATTCCTTCAAAATATATCTGGAGCTGGGCAAGTGAGTGAATAAACACAATCAAATTTAAATTAAAATGGAAGTTTTTCATCTGGAAATATCATCCTGAAACATTGCTTTTAAAAAAACAAATCTTGAATATTTCAAAGAGGCTTTGATATTTTTAGAAATTTTCATAACAGGTTTTTAGCAAGACTGTTCTCCAGATCTGATCAACTTTGTACATTTTAGTCCCTCTCCCAAAAGGGAGACAATAAAATGTTCAGCTCCAACTGTGCCTTTTTTCTAACTGGCTGAAATTCATATTTTAATCAATATGCCCAAAACCCCCCTTGAGCTAAGGTGTAATGTAAACCAAAATGCAAGGAATTAATGTGGAAATTTCTGACCATAAACTGAAGACTCCTGAAATCAAACAGGAATTAATTTTAATTAATTTTTGCTGGCACTGTAGATGCCATGTCTTGCCCACAATGTAGAAATTATGCCATTATTTCCCCCCCCAAATTAGACCACTACATTCTGATTGTATTCCGTAATGTCAAGACATCCCAATGGTACATAATGTATAGCTATTTAACTAAAACTGTTTCACATAGTGGTGAAACCAGGGTTAATTTCTCAAATAGAATTAAAATTGCCATATAAAAAGTCTTTGTGATCTCACCCTTCTTCATTTTATTATTTTTCAGTATTGTGAGATGCTGAACATGTTTTTACCTCCCTGTTAAGTCTCTTTGCTTCAGACTATGAAATCTTCGCAAGGGGAAATCTTCATGTTATGTAGAGAATGAAATAGGACTCTATTTTATCTGGTCCATAAGTACGATAAGATAAATAGTGTGAACTATTAAATAAACTACATAGGAAGTGCCCAGAAGCAAATCAAATCTGTTGAAAAACAATTGTCATTATTTTTCATTAGTTAAATTGTGTTACAGCTCTCTACTGATGTTTTACTTTTGCTAAAGCCTCTGTCCGTGAACTCCTGCTACAGCAAGGAGCTGTGTTGCAGCCACAAGGATGGGAGCCTGAGCTAGCTCTGTGCCACATCACTTGTCCTTTAACTTACCTTCAAATATGGCAAGTCTTGTCCCACCGCAGAGCACTATCAAACCCCTCGACAGAGTGCAGGCAGTGAGCCTGGCTATGGGCCAACAACAGTGAAGGAGCAGAGACCAATTCAGATGGGACAGCAAGCAGCATGTTTCTATGCTTTCCAACATTTATATCATGGCCCCACTTTCTACACTCACGTGTCTATATTGTATGGTTTATTTTAGGGATAAAGGACTACACACTCAGGCTTTCTGGATCGGTTTGTTTCTCTTAAATCCTAATGAAGGATTTGCCTGGATTGATGGTTCCCCTGTGAGTACTTATTTCCTGGATATTAATTGACTTTCTGCCCTTTAGAATATATAAATTTTCATCTTTTTATGCCTTTTTTTCCAATCTCTTTAAACTTTTGGCAGGTGCGTAGCAGTCCTTTATCCATTGGCTGAACAGCTGCAGTGCTCAGGGACAGTGCTGTCCTAACACACTAATGGAAGTACAAAATTGCCTGTTTCATCCCTGGTACCATGTTATAGCCCATCATCCACAGTCCATGCTCTTAGATCTTCACAGCATCCCAGACCAGGCACTGCTGTATGTCAGTACAGAGAAGTCAGGCCGCCATCTTTCATAAAGCAAGATAAATACAACTCCCTCCACCCCATCAGTTTTTCCTCCATCAGACACATGCTTTTCTCTACTGTGTAATCTTTACTCCTTCTCCAGGGAGCACTGGTGAAAGTGAGCTGGTCTGGTCAGCATGATTTTCACAGCTCTCTCAGACCTATCTGAACTCCTATTAATCCCATAAACAAGGTACTTGAGATGATGAGATCCTGAAATTGTGTTATGATGGCAATCTCAATTACTTCCACTCAGCTCAAATCACATAGTAATTGGGATGTATTTCCAACCCAGGTAATTTATGAGAACTGGGATGAAGATGAACCCAACAACCATGAAGAACTTGAACATTGTGTTATGTTTAATAGATCACCCCAAATGCGCTGGAACGACTTGCGCTGTGAACACTTACTTAATTGGATTTGTGAAACAAAAAAAGGTATGATTACTTCCCTATTTAATTGGACAGATAAATCCAAGTTCAAAAACAAATTGTATGGATTTAAACAAATTGAAAAGAAGAAAGATACTGGGAATTGTTCATTTTAAAACCAGCTGCAGTGAAGGCAACATATAAAGCAAGAGGAATGAATTGAGATCTTTCAATTGTACTCGGATGCAGGAAGTTAAAGAAGTCCCTATTACTTCATCTCTGGCTTTATCTCTTCTGCCATGGGTTGAATAAAATTGCAAGGCTAAGGTACTTATCTCCTCTCCTTTCACCCCCTCCCTGTATTTCTACCTGCTCCAGGCGTACCCAGGAGAGCTGAGGATGCAGGACACTAGAGTTCTCTGTACAAAAGAGAAAAAAGCTTTGCTTCCTGCTGTGAAACGAATAATGGGAACCAAAGAGAGGGATCAGTGGCTACAGGAGCCAGCAACTCTGAAAAAGAGATCAAAAGTAAAGGCTGGTGTAGCCTTGAAGGACCCCTGCACCCACCAGCTTTGCCTGGGAAGCAGGGCCTTAACGCCAGGTCTCCTGCACCTGGTGCCAGGGCGTGAAACGGACCTGATGGACATGTTTTGGGGTGCCTGCCAGAAGGAAACAGGGTCTTCATGGGCTGAGGACCCTGACTGACAACTGAAAATGAAAGGACTTTTTCTGCTTACTCGGTCCTACTTTTTTACATCCCTGCTTCCTGGTTGTAAACTGAATACTTGTCCGCATCTCTATGGAGCAGGAGATTCTTAAAAGCTTCTTGAAATGAAAAGAAAGTTGGACACGCACAGGGAACTAGTTGCAGGCACAACAGGGAGGGGAGGGGAGAAGCAGTTATATAAAAAACACTGAGTATATCTAATATTTGATGACTCTGCCAAAAAACATTACCCTGGAACACCGAATAAGGCACCATGCTAACATTGAAAAATTGCTTAACTGAAAAGGAAGAGTCACTGTTCCCTTGTGGGTAGATTAGTCATACAAATGCACCATCAAAACACTGACTTCTGCATACCAGCTTGAAGCAGTACATCCTGTGCAGCCGTTTCTGCTGCGTTGGGCACGCCGCTTTGTACAGATGTGGCTCTCTGCTCTTCGTGAGATTACCAAGTTCAGAGTTCAGAAACCAGGACATAAAGACTCTGATCAGTTTATCTTGATCCTAGGTGACCTTTCAAAAGTAAAAAAAAATAGAAGAATTAGATGTTGTTATTGTGAATCTAGATTAGCTGATGATCAACCTGAGAGGAGAGATGTTCAGCTGTTAATTCCCTCATGTTCAGACACATATTTACTTAAGGTACTCCATTTTTTTGGAAAAACAAGGAATGTCATAGTTATGTTAGGATTAAAAAATAAAATCAAAATGAGGTGAATTATGTAAATTCATCATGAAGATATCTGAATGATTTTAGTTCTATTCTTCACTAAATACTTAAGAAGAAAATGTTTAAAAGTTCCCAATAGAAGAATTTTAATTGCTTTTTCATGTTTGCTTATTTCTCATCTAAACTGTTCCTGTCATTCCTTTAATAATGTGTTCCTCTCCATCAAACCACAGAAGAAATGGAGAAAGCTAAGAGCAGAATTAGTAGTCCTTGTGAAAAACAAAATAACAGGCATCCAAATGAAAGCAGAGCTACCTTTGAGGGGCTATAGCTGGCTCTGGGAATAGCAACAGATTAATTACTTCCTCCTGGTTCATCCTGTAATCAGAAACTTGAGTTTGGTATCTACTGGCTCTCCAGGACTCTCAAAAACAGATTGTCCTAGTAAGAGCCTAAGCCATTAAGATAGGAGGAATGCATCAAGACACTGGAAATGATGTGTGGTATTAACAAGATACCAGCATTAATGCTTTCAGTACTTGTGAATGCTTTACTACTATGTAGGTAAGTCTGAGAACTTAATATATTAGCTGGATTATGTTGGTTGGCTCTAGTCCCATGAATATAAAAAAAATTATTAATAGCATGCCAAGTAAAAATACTAAATAAATTTTCAAACTGATGCAAGTTTCATCTACAAAGTATTTACTGCACATCCTGGATTGTTTAATACAGTGCTTTTGGAGATATGTATATATGCTTTAAAGACATATATTTTCACTAGATAAATGTTTCTAAATTATACATATTTTTAAAATTAATCCATTGGTATGTACTCTAAACTATTGAAAATGCATTAGGTAATTCATAGTTCAGGGTTTTTTCTTTATTATACAAAGCATTTGCAACTACATAAAGCAAATCTCTCTGAATTTTTTTATATTTGGAATGTTGCTCATGATGATCTTTTGTTTTACAGGTACACTTCTAAAACCTGAACCAAACTACAAATTTGGTAGGATTTTTTCCTCTTTCAAAGAAAAGTTTGCTATATAGTTTTCAGACTTTGTACAGACCAGATATGAATGTAATATGTGTGATTCCTTATCTTTCAGAATATCAAGCCACCAATGATGGATGGATTGTGTATGAAGATAAGCAGTATTATTTCAGCAAAGAACATGTCCATATGGAAGAAGCACGGAGAATTTGTCAGAAGAACTTTGCAGATCTTGTTGTCATTGAGAATGAAAGCAAAAGACAATTTCTATGGAAATATGTAAGCACTGAGCCTATTAATTATAATTAATTTCTGAAGCAGAGCAGCTGATAAAATAAAGGGAACAGCCTATTTAGGCAGGCTATTGTCCTACATTACTTATTTATATAACAATATATTTGTTCAGAACGTGTAAAGAAATTACTATTGCTTTTAGTAGGTGGGGGGAAAAGGCATGCAAATGTTAAATATGCAGCAAAGGACAGTTCAAGCCCAGGTTGCTTATCTCTTCCAAGATACATAGTGTTCAGCACAGTGATTATTGCTTTTCTGTCCAGTGGGTTCCTCACTCCAGAATGTTCCCCATATCCCTGTTGCCTGCTTGAAACCTGGTCTGAACCTACTGAATGTTCTTGTCTGAGGCTCATATTGGGGGGGGGGGGGGGGGGGAAGGGGAAAAAAAAAAACCAGGGATTGGTTAATGGGCTTCCAGACTTTTGCTTGATGTTGACGAACTGTTTAGTGCTTAACTGTTAATCACTTTTGTTTTAGATTTACACAAAACTCAGAGTGGAATCATATTTCATTGGATTAGTTGTCAGCTTTGATCGGAAATTCAGGTGAGTAAAGGAAAACTGGTAACGGACAACAAATGATGGTAATTTTGTCGCACTCTATGGGAGCATTTCTGTGTGCTTTCATTTTACAAGTTAGTAACTGTTGTGCAACTGAACTCTGGATAGTTTTCAGGAGATGTCTCAGATCAGAAGTGTTAAGTTCTTCTATATTTAAGCGAGCAATGTGGTTTTCCTTCCAAATCTGGGAGAGCAAAGCCAATAGAAATTCATGGCTAAGATTAATTTCACTTAATTTCACTTTCTCTCTCACACTGGAAGAACTGAGTTAAACAACCAAGCAACCCTTCATAGGTAGTGAGGAGAAGCAGCTAATTTTAGGATGTTATTCACCTGATCCACTTTAGACATCAAGCTTAGGATGAGATTAATGCTGCCCAGATCTCCAATGGCTACAGAGAAAGCCCAGGAGGTTTTGATAACATGTGGATGTGGTTCAAGTTATGGGAGCTGGAAGCAAGAAGTGTAAGCAACATCTCACCCAACAGCTTTCTGAAATTGCTGGTAGGGAACCTGTTTTAGAAATCTGTTTGCGGAAGGCTTCCAGGAGGACACCTTACTGGGATGAGAGGGAAGTCCGTGCACTGGTGAGATCTTGGGGTTTCAGTCTTGTCCAGACCATAAGAAGCCTTCCCTTCAAGTATGACATTGTTTATCCAGGCTCTGGCAAAATGAGACACTGATGGGACTTGAACGTGATAGTACTAAACAGATGAGAAGCAGCCGTAATGCTGCGGATATGTCCTCTCCAATATATGTAGAGCCTTTGCCTTCTGGTCACTGCTAATACCTTGCTCAGCCCTTTACCTAAACAGACCTTGTAACTAAATGACTGCTGGAGACGTCTGTCTGGCAGCCTGTCCTCTTGTTTCTTTCAGCTGGCTGGATAAGACCCCAGTGAACTATGTTGCCTGGGCTCCGAATGAACCCAATTTTGCGAATAATGATGAAAACTGTGTGATAATGTCAAAAGATTTTGGTGAGTAAAATAGCAATAAGAAATATTTGGTTGAAAAATCAGCATCAAAATCCAAAATGTTTGCTACATATTTAAATTTGAGGCTACCCTGCAAATAGGCGGTTGAACAATACTGACAGTTTTTCATAACAAGTATGCTGAGGTTTAAAACCACACCATCACTATACGGAGACAAACATACCGCAGAGGAAGGGGGAGTGTATCTGGGTAAATGTGTACATGGCAGCTGTTTCACCTGCTTCTGGAAGGCTTCATTTGGGCTTTATGAATACTGTTTGGGGCTGACTGCTCTAATGGTGGTACGAGAGTTTCAGACAGTGATTCTCTGTATTCCACTTATTTACAGGCTTTTGGAAAGATACAAGCTGTGCTGTGAAAAATGCCTTCATCTGTGAAAGGCACAATTCAACTTACTCAGGATTTGCTCCTACTGTACTTCCACCTCTGGGAGGATGTCCTGAAACTTGGCTTTTGTTTAACAATAAGGTGCAGAAACAAATCTCAGCCATATTTAGCAGATTTGCTATAGGTAGAGAAAACAACTATCGCTTTTATATCACTATATAATACACCAGTTTATTAAGTGGTATTCTAAATAGCAGTGTAGTTCAATTTTCATGTTGGCCAGTCCATATCTGAATCTCAGAAAAGGTGAATTTGAATGTTTTCAGTTAAAATTCTTGTAAATGTCCATGTGCCTTTAGCCATAGTTACTTTTTCAGTTTCTAGAGTTTTCTGTTTATTTTAGACATACTTACTGCAGGGAAATCCTGTTCCATTGTCCTTATCTGTAAGTGTAAGCCCCTTTTCTGAGTAACATGGAGATGAAAAAATGAAAGGTCACACTTCTCATATGTAATAGGCCATCACAACAAGTCATCTTAAGCAAAGTAACATACACAGCAATAAATGTCAAATCAAATATAGAAAACAAGCAAGCATTGTTTTTTTGCTAAGTTAAGCAAAAGTACACTTGGCCATATGAACTTAAAAAAACCCAGCCAGCAAATGAAAACCACAAATCAATCCCACAGTGCAATCAATAGGAAAGGTTTTTATGCATTTAAAGGGCATAAAAAGGGAGAAGCAGCATATGCCAGTTAAAAACCACGCCTTTTGCCCCTCAGAACATACACAACCACAACAACAATTTTTTACACTGGTATTCAGGAAAAATCCCCATGGGATACTAATACACGGTACAAAAGAACACTTCTTCCTGACGCTGTTCTGCTCATGCTGAGTGCTCACAAAAGCTCAGGCTTCAGCACTAAGTCTGTGGCATATAATTGAAAGAACTTGACCTGAGAGATGGCTGCCCCAAATTATGTTCCCAATGAGGAAATAGTTTCAGTCTCTCAAAAATTCTACTTTTCAGTAACGTGACCCGAAATCTCTATCCATGCACCTTGGATGTCTACTTAATTCCTCAAAAGCTCTTGGAGGTTGCCCGCCCTTGCTCAGCACTAACCTTGGACAGCCCACAGGTTTGTAAGTGCTGCACACACACCCCCGTGGTTCGCTGGGTCTCCTTCTTGCTGGCTGAATGCATTCCCATTTCACAGATCTGCTGGTGTTTATATGCAGGGACTAGAGCTGAATTAATCAAAACCAATGGTTTTAAGACTCTTTGACACCTGAAATTTTGTCTAATCCTTTACTCTCCCCGCAGTGTTATAAAATATTTGGATCCAGAGAAGAAGAGAGACTGACTTGGCACTCTGCAAGAAGTGCTTGTATAGAATTAGGGGGAAATTTGGCCTCGATACACAATGAGCAAGTGCAAGGTATGACATCTGAACCTTTTGGCACTAAGTATGAAGCCAGAGCATTTCCCCATCCAATGACAAGGCCGAACTAGCCTCCAGATCTAAATAGCATCACCTATGAAGGAAGACCTGGAGCTGCTTGATCCAGACAGAAGTCTGGAGTGAGATATTGTGACACTTCCCATCTCTTGGTAAAAGTGTCATGTGGAAGGAACAGAATAATCTGTTCTCCATGGCCTTGGAAGATGGGATAAATAGTAATAGTTCATAGTAATGAAATGCCCACAGATATTCAAGTTAGGCAGTAAACACACATCCATCAGAAATGACATGTGCAGTTGATGCTACCTTGGGGAAGACTGATTAGTCCTTTTGAAGTCCCTTCTAGCCCTAACTTCTATAATATTTCCAAGAAGTCTATATAATTTTTATCTAAAAAACTTTTCTTTTTTTTTTTAATGAAATCAAACTGCTTCAGTTCAATTACCCATTGTAATTTTTCTCTTTTACCATTAACTTATAGTCTAACAATACTGAACTTGATATTTCTAATATTTTTAAAAGTTGATTAGTTGTTTTATTTGGAATTTGGTTTACATGGAATTTGAAGAAAGGCAACTCCTCAACTACTCTCTTTCTCTGATCCTTTTTTTTTTTTTTAATAGCCTTCTTTACCTTCCACCTAAAGGATGTTGCCAGTGAAACATGGATTGGACTGAATGACATTAACAGTGAGGATACATATCTTTGGACAGATGGAAGCATTTTTGACTATTCAAAGTGGGCAAGACGATTCCCATTTAGAGATAACTACATAAAAGTTGACTGGAAGTATATTACAATACAGGTAAACAGAAAAAAAAATTGGAAAATGTGTAACTTGGATAACATACTCAAGGTTAGAGTAACCAGCCTGACTTCTATCTCAGCTAGGATCCTATATTTCAATGGCTTAAAGCAGAAGGCGACCAAATATTTCAGAGATCAAGTTTTTAAAGCTGTACTCAGAGATTAATAGGCCTGTTTAGAGCCTACAACTACTGTCATTCCTTTGCAGAATTCTCAAACTGCAGAAAAGGAGTGCTGTAGTATAATTACTGCTAGAATTAATTACAATTATTAGAATTATTAGATTTTACTGAAAATACTCAGTATTACTAGCAATTTGTTATATTGTTTCTACTTGTACAGCATAAATCCAAATGAAAGTTCAACAAATTCAGTACAGATTACCATAAACTACATAGTAAAAATACCTTTGGTGCACTCCAAGAAATTTTAATAAACTGACAAAAGTTCTTGCAGTAATCTCCCATGGAAAGTACATTTGCTTAAAATATATAATATATGTTTAATTTCCAAGAAACAATAAATGAAAAGAAGAGCCAGAAAATTAGAAAAGAAAGCTATTAGCTTTGTCTCCTCAAACCTATTTCTATTATTTTGTCAGACATCTTGCACTTTATCAGCTATAATTTTCTTTTTTAAATTTTCCCCAGACTGACTGTATTGCAATGACAAAAAGATCTGTAGATGAAGCAGGGTACTGGGAAAACACTGACTGCCAGCATAAAAAAAGCTATATATGTCAGATGGACAGCAGTAAGTTTTATTTTTCACCTTCTTTGTTGGAAGACATTTACTGAACAATCTGACCATATGAGTCCTCAGTTGGCTGTGCCTGTAGCAGCCAGGGTGAGGGAAGCAGGGCTACTTTCCCAGCTCAGGAATTCCAGACACAAAACCCTCTCTGTGATAAGGATTATAGCAAAGTTTTGGCTTTATGTCCTCTCCCCTACCAGCATACCCACCAACACTCACAGAGGCTGACTTCACCTACCCTGCAGACATCTACACTTAAATAAGTTGCCTGCACATGGCAAGTAGACACTTTGAAGGCAGGATTCACCTGCCTCATAGTGAGGCAAATGCCCAAAACAGGTTGTTAGAAAAGCTGTGCCTTCCAAACGCCTTTTTTCTCTATTGACAGAAAAGTTTCGCCATCTGTGCTTTGTCCAATTAGCACAGATATAGGTATCTGAATAAGGTTATTTTGCAAATGCAAATACAAAGCATAAAGACAAATCCGTCGGTGACCTCCACCATAGGTGTATTAGCTAGACAGACAACACACTAAAGGATGTTTCCCCACCCTCACCCCCACATCTAACCCCCGCCTCACTAAAAACCCTCACACGTACTCCACTGGGGAGTTGACTAAGGTCAGTCAAACTGGTTAGTTTGCTCATCAGTCTCTAGCAATGCTTTTATATCACAAGACCAGCAATACTCAGAAGGGCAAAAGTTCTAGTTTTCATCGTGTGTCCTCAGGGTGGGAGACACATCCGGAGCACAGCTACACTGCAGAGTCCGCAGGAATAGAAACAGGGAACTGCTAAGCAGCAAGTAAAAATACATGAAGAAGCCACAGCTGGGCCAGATGTTTCACGGCCTCATCCCGTGTGATTGCAGAAAGCTGCATGCGGGCATCACTAGCAAAAATAATTGCCAGGGTGTTCTCTACACTGACTGAACACGAAAGCAGTTTTTGTCCTTTTTTCTGTCCCTATCACTAGCTCTAGGTCTTTGTCTTCCACTTCTGCATGTATCTTTTAAGGTACAACTACAGTTTCCTTTTTCACTTCATCCTACATGGGAAAGAAGTAGCAGCAGTCTCACAAACTTTGCTTAGAATGAAATTCACCCCTATTTTGAGATTGAAGTGGTGTGGAGATCCTGCACTGTGCTTGTGCGTGGGAGGAATTTTACCCACACTGTGGGAGCAGGACCTAGAGAGCTCTGGGGGGAGAATCACCATGTGACCAGTATTCACATCATTTCATCTGGTGAAGTATATGTTTACAGGTGTGCACAGTTCATTCTCCTAATCTCTGAATACACTGTTTACACTATAGTTAAAAATAATTCCAAGTTACTGTTAAAATATGTCTCCTGTCTTTTAAATAAGAAATGCTTTTATTTGATGCTTGTGCTGCCACGCTATATTCATCTGTTACTCAAAAGTAATACTGCTATTCAGGTAGCTAGTAATTTTTCACTGTTTTCTCCCCTTCCTCTCAAATTTGTACTTCTTTCCTACAGAGCCTGAACTGCTTCATTCCACAACTGCTCCAGATTCTGATTTCATCCATTATGGTAACAGCAGCTATTTAGTCATTCCTTCTAAAATGAATTGGGAGGAAGCAAGAAAAGCCTGCAAGGAGAAATCTTCAGAGCTTGCCAGCATTTTTGATTATTACAGTAATATATTCCTGCTGCTGCAGGCAGCACAATATGGAGAGCCCTTATGGATTGGGCTCAACAGCAATGTGGTAAGATTAATAAATTGATAGGTGGTGCAGTTAAATGCTATGATTGGATTACTATCAGCAGGGAGAATCGTAGCATGAACAGATTTAGAAACCTGGGACTGGTGGACAGCAGTCACTTCATTTAACTTTATCCATCTTAAATCATTAAACTCTATCTCAGGCAATGGAGAAGGATGGGAACCTCTGATGGTGCTGGCCTTTCTTTACTAACTCTATGGAAATCTTTGACAGTTAGGTCAAACTACCTGGTTAACTTTTAGATGGCCATTTTTAGGAGAGGTGAATTCTGCTCAATGCGACCAACAGGGTCATTAAGGCTAGTGCCTCGTGATCATTGGCAGCTGTAGCTTTTTCATCACTTTTTGGTTCAGAAGGGTTCTCAGGATATATACCATGTGCCTCTGAACACCCTCCTTGTTACACCTGCTAAATCCCAAAGATTAAAAGCAGTAAAAGCTACACTGTACCAGAAGTGAATACGGAGATCCAGGTCCACCACTGTGTAAGGGAAAACTCAAGTGAGCATCAGTCTTATTAGCTCTGTGACTGTGTCAAAATGAGCTTTGGCTTCTAGTGAATATGCAGTTGCTCATTGCACTTAACTATCAAGTTTCTATTGAGATGTTCTTTGAGCTGACTAAACTACCTTGACAATAAGAAAGTGCTCTTCAATCAGCAATCATCTTCTTAGCTAGTGATTGTTTTTACTGTGATTCCACGCTGATATATAACATAGCAAAACATGTCTGAAATTCAGTATCACTAGGGAGAACTTACAATTAATGTTGTGTAAAAATAGAATTTCTGATTATACGAAGCAGCAGCACTCTGATAAAGCCTCTTACAAGGCTACAACATCTGAGACAATGAACTTGTTGCTGAACAATACGTATTTCCATGATTCTAACAGTCCCTCTCCCTACCAGACAAAATGCTTGGTCTTAGAATATATAAGTGATTGGTAGTCACCAACCTTGACATGAATCCTCCCACTTGCACAGGTCCACGGGACATCTCTATACAAAACAACATAATAGTGTTCCAGTCCACTTGATATCAAAGTTGGTTGTTTTTACAGTCATAGAAACATGGTTTAGAAAGCAGTTAAAATTCCATTATGACCACATTTGGATCACCAGACATGTTCTCCTGGTCCGTATAAAAGACCCGGCCCTGCTGCTGCAGAGTGAAGCTCTGTGGTTCCTCCTGTTCCCCAGGCAGCGATCTTGCCCTGATGGTGCCGAGCTCAGGAGGGGTTTGTGTACCTGGCCTCTTGACACATCTAGACACTAGAGTGGGATCATATTTTATCCCTCAGTTCTTAATGTCAGCAATATACTGTCTGGGTTTGTTCCCTTTTGCTTGTAATGATTTGGATTCTTCCTGGAAAAAAAACCCCCACGTGGTGGTGGTGGGGAAGACTAAACAAAGCAAAGTCTCAAGACTTCCTGCTCCTCCATATTTCTCTCTTGCTCCTAACAAACTAATAATTTTCTCAGATTTTTCATAGTGATAGCTGCAGTTTACTCCTGAATAGGTGTCCTCAAAACTCTACTTGAGCTTACGGTCCTTGTTTGACAGCCACCCTCTGAGACCCGCTTCCACCCAAGCTTTCGACAGGTTTCATGTTCCTGTGGTCATGCTGCTCTTCACGGTGACCTGACTCCTCTGGGACGGCGATTCCACCTCACAACGTTGCCTGACAAGGGACTGAGCACCAGCAGTACCCAGGAAGCACCATTTAGCCTTCAAAACACATTCATGGGCTGTTGCAGCATGGGAGGCATACTGCTGTGTCTTACTTTTATGGTGCTGAGTCCTGATTCAATTAATGTTTTAACAGTACTAGCATGGATATACAAACTGAGCTTTATATATCACTGTGAAAATGTGCATTTGTATAAATCCACTTACCTGAAACAGCAGATGAGAGTGTAGAAAAATTACGTTAAACGTCTGTTTCAATTTCAGAATTATGGCTATTACAGATGGACTGATAAAAGGAAATTAAACTTTTCTAAGTGGTACTATGGAGAACCAAAACAGAAAATAGCCTGTGTCTATCTAGAACTCCATGGGACCTGGAAAACAGCACCTTGTAATGAAAAACATTTTCCTGTCTGCAAAAAATCTGAGGGTAAGCTATGATGATGACTTTCAGTTTTATGGCAGAAACCTTGCTGGATCTGCTTTGACCGAAATACAAATTTCTGAGTATATATTAAGGAGTAGTAAGCTTGAGCATGTAATGTCAAAACCTTTATTTTACATGAGCAATGTTTTATTTTGATGGAGTTGTCATTCACCAGCCAGGATACTGCCATTTCACTGGACTGGGGTGATAACTGCTGTAGGAGTTATCCTACGTCACAGGCAGACAGAACGTAGAGTCTGTGGGAGTACTAAACATTTCACTTTGAGTCTAGAAGGTGAAACTGTTTGCTGACAGGGATTTTATGGGAAGGGTTGTAATCAATAAAGTCCACTGAGTATAAAATAATTTTTTTTCCTTCAGCATAAGCAGTGTTCATAAAGTGGTTACAGCTTCACTGTTACTGGATTCTAAAAACTGGAGAAAGGAGGAAGTTTCTGGTTATTCATGCAGCAGTCTGGTGGCTACTGCTAATATATTAAGGTGTTGGGGAAAAAAGAGTGTTATTGGCCCAAATAAAAGTTCATACTTCATAGTGATTCTATGGGTGTCCCTGAGGCATACTAAAAATTAAAAGCTACAGGCAAACTTCAGGATGGGACTGAACTTTTTTGCTTTCTCATTTGTATTAGAGCAATCGCTGTTAGCTCTAGTGACACTGAGTTAATGGAAATTCTGAGTTTCTTTTGATCTGTTTTTGTGTAGTTTTTCTTTAACTTCTTCTCCAGGCCATGCTCTGAACTTCAACTCTATTCATTTACAACTTTTGTTTTAAAAATGCATGTACTAACTGACAATGTTACTGTTTCTTTCCATAATGTCATTGCTTGCAGGAAAATGAAAGGCTCCTACTCAAATATTCAATGCCCTTCAGATTATTCCATGCATTGTCAGAGTTAAAGCTGTTCAGAAATTTTATGTAAGGATTACTATCTTGAGGAAAATATTAAATGGGAAATTTCCACAGTAAACTATGATTTAGATGATATTTCATTTAAAATCAAATTATTATTTGAACCTCCTGAAGGTCTGGAAGTTTTCTGGCTTTTCTTTTTCTGCTTTTTACTGTATCTTTTATTTATACAACTTTGTTGGTTATAACAAAATAAACTAGAACCAAAAAACCTTGAACACTCAAATATCCTTGAGACAGTCCAAGTTTGATTTAGTTGGTAGCACAGGCTCACATCTAATCATTCAGCTGTGACTGAGCAGCTCTGTTCCTCATTGTCACTCTTGACATAGTTACCGATAATTCTGGCACTGTATGCCATAGAATATTTTAAGTACTTTTAAGAAAGGTTGGTGGGGTTTTTTTTTAAAAACTTGATTTCATATCTGAAGAGCTGCAATCCCTACTGAATGAAAGCATCCATAATATCTCATTTCTTTTAGACATACTTCCTTCTGATCCACCGCAGGATATTGGAAAATGTCCTGAATCTGATCACATATCTTGGATTCCTTTCCGAAGCCACTGCTATAATTTCAATGACAATGAAATGAGCTGGGCTCAGTCTGTGACTCAGTGCGTTCAATCAGGTAATTATTATTTTTACCCAAAGATAGGATTTCAGTTTTGACATTAAAAAAAAAAATCACTTAGAAGAAGTCTTGCAAACTAATGCTGCAAAATCTACACATATCAAAAAAAGGAAATCAATGTCTCATTGTTCACCATTGATGCTGTTTGCTTTTCAGTTATGTTGAAATTAAGGTGATCGATTTTCTGTGTTTTATTTTTTCCAGCTGTGCTTTTTTCTTGTTATATTTCTTCATTCACAGACTTTCTCTTTTTAGTAAGATTTGAAAATGGGTTAACTTCTTTCCAGCCTTATCCCTTCTTTTCCATATATGTCCCTAAGGTGGGGTGTGTGGTCCGAGAGGGGCTGTGTTCTGCCCGAGAGTCCTCGCTCTGCCAGCGCAGCTCCCTGGCAGCCTGCAGAGCCAGGGGAGGGCAAACGCTTCCCTCCCCTGTCTTGGAGGCATCTGCTCCTGGCCAAGACCATGAGCTGCTCCTTGGCCCTCTTCCACCTATGCTGCTGAATCATCAGCTACCTCATCCATGCTTCAGGAGGCTGTGAAAGAGAAAGGGAAGCACTATACTGCCCAAAAGAAATGGGTCCTTTTGTTTCATATCTTTTTCGATCCTTTAGCCCTTTTGCTCCACGACCATTGACAGAAAAATTAATACTTAAGTTTGAATTGCAAATTTGTTTGCTGTGCAGTATTACATGCTACATAATATCCTGTCAAATCCATGAAGAATAAATAATCACCCATAATACCTTTAAAAAATATTATCCAATCACTTGAAAAGAATGTGCTCTTTGCTCAGTGTTTCAAAATCATCATCTTCACTGGGCTTTCCCACTTTTCATTTCGGACAACATCACTCACAGTCTGAGCTGTTCCCCTGCAGCTAAACACTACTTTCTGGTCTCTTTTTAAATCCTTGCTTACTCTCTACCAGCAGGAGAGGTTTTATTATTAACCTTATCCTGTATCAAAGGCTCTAACTACCACTGACGTCTAAGGCAGGGGATACCTCCCATCATCTTCTGTTTGTTTTCTCATAGGTGGTACATTGGCTTCTGTAGAAGATCTGGCTGAATCAAACTTTTTAGTAGAACACGCAGACTTATACACAAGCAAGACAAGTGGCTTTTGGATAGGAATATACAGAAATGTAAACGGTAACTATTTCAATTTCTCTATATAATCATAAATAAACTCCATTAAATGGACAGAAATATGATTAAGATACATTGTTGTTTTAAAGTAACTAATCAAAGTACAGTGGAAACTAGTTAAAAACAGAAAGATAGATTCATATAAAAATTCTTGGAAGTTGATGGTTCTATCCAGTAGGTGTGAAAGGCTGTGGAAAAGAAATTTTCTTGACTTCAGTTATGAGTCTTGGGTATTGCACGGGTCCACCAAAGGGATGCCAGCCCGGGGACTGCCTCAACTCAAATATCTTCTAGTTTATATCTGGTTCAGTTAGCAGAAGCGTGCAGAGGTGATAGGGATATGTCTTGAGAGACACAACACAGAAGATACTGTTCTTTGAGAAAGCAGGATGTAACATGTAATTTCAGCTATCCATACCTGGGGCAATCATGGGGCCTCATTTCTAAATTCAGATGATCCAGGACTTGCTGTAATTGATGATAATTTTGCACAGCTGCTTACAGCTGAGCATAACCAAGACTTCACAGAGGACCAAAGCAAATGACGTATCCATCCCTCTGACCTCAGCCCTTTCTGAGGACGTGTCTCATATTCCTGGTCTGTGAGAAAGCATTTCACCCCCCACCCCCCCATTAGCTCTGTGCCCCAGTGGGAAACATGTCCCGGCTGGCTCTCATCTTCTCACGGCTGGGAAGCACCCGCGTGGGAGTTGTGGTTGTCCAGCCAGAGCCCACAACATCAAGCTTCTCTATCTCCGTATGGGGAAAAATAGGCAGCTGGCTGCCAGAAAAAGACTCCAGTGGAAAACATGCATCTGGAAGAACACAACACTAGTGTCAATCCACAATCCGCCAGAAAAGATTTTTTTTTAATTCATTTTAAGTCAATTCATTTTAATTTCAAATTTTTCATTTCAGACATTATGCAAAAAAAGAAATGTTTTAATTTTAACTAAGTGTACGTTTAAGCTTTACAGTAAAAGTTGCTTGATTTTCAATGCGAAATAATAATTTAGCAAAGAAAAAAAACCAACCTAACTTTATTTGTTTTTCTGCTTGAAACTTTAGTCCCCTGGACAAAAATATGGGGATGTGCAAATTGAAACAAAGTTATGATTAGTGAATGTGCAAATCATAATTTGGAAAAGCAATTATATTGTTTTTAAGAAGAGACTCAAAAGAAATAAAATGCATTAGAAAATAACCACAGAGGGAATTTCTGAAGAAACTAGTATTGCTCTATTAGGCTAAAGTAAAAAAAAAAAAAAAAAGAGAAAGGCTAATAGTAGTGAAAATTTTTGATGTGGAACTATTAGTATTGCTACTAACATTTGCAACATTAGGGCAGCTGCTTTGGCAAGACAACAGTGCCTTAGACTTTGTGAACTGGGGTGAAGGACAGCCCTCGGAGGATCAGCTTGATTACTGCGTGGAGTTGTCTGTGTTCTCTGGCTACTGGAGTATCCTTCCTTGCTCTTCCCAAAAGGGTTTTATTTGTAAGAAACCAAAAAGTAAGTAAGTGACTACTTTAATATTTGCTCTTGACGTTTATGGTTTTATTTCAGCAGTAATAACACAATAAGGTCATTACAAAAGACCGACATAAAATGCTGTATTTACAGACTTTTCCCTACCACCTGTTTCAGCATTCAGACAAAAATAATATGAATATATATAGAGTTATCCTTTTTTTGGTCTGCCCTGTTGATGTTTTATTGCTTCATAATGTCCAATTTCCTTGCATTCTGTGATGAATATTCAATTAATAACTAAAGATGACCAATATTTTCTGGAAAATTTTTAAACTCCTTTGTCATTTTGCTCCCTACAACACACATACGTATTTTCCCGCTAACATTCATATTGCCTTTCTATGGAACAAGAATTGTTCCATCAATAATGTGCTTTTCTTCCTCTTGCTGTACTATGAAACATGCTGTTTCAGTAAGGGATGGATGAAGCAATTCCATTTAAATAATAACAGGACGGAAGCATGATCCGGAGCGCGTATAGTGACCTTTGAAAATAGTAGAAGTGGTTTGGTTAGCATTTTTTTTTTTTTTTAATATTGTGTTTCTGTGTAACTGAGCACCATCTGCTTTGGTCAGGAAGCAGAAATATCAGAATACTGTGAGCCAAGCAGCCATGTGGTATTTTGGAGTTTAACTGTTAATGCTGCAAAAAAAAGTACGATTTCCTGCCCTGTTTCACAACCCCAAGGTTCAGGATGTTTCCGAGGTTCTGGCCTTTCCCCTCGCAGAGCAAAGCTGCAGCTGGGGGGGGGGGGGGGGGGGGGGGGGGGGGGGGGGGAGCGGCGGGACACGGTCGTAGTGGCGTCAGAGCATTTTCCGAAAAGGAAAATTCTCCTTTTAGGGCGACCCCTCAGTTTCTTTGGGTAGTCAGAGCGATGGGTTAATGCCTCGTTACCTGCGCTCCCGCTCCAGCCGCCCGGCTCCCGACGCTCCCCGGCCCCCGCCGCCGCGGTCCCCCCCGCGGTCCCCTTCGCGGTTCCCCCCG
>NW_010972436.1:8039711-8175480 GCF_000737465.1 Haliaeetus leucocephalus
TGCCCAGCCGGGGAAAACGGCGGGAGAAAGCTCGAGTTTAGGGGCCTAATTAGCGGCGCGAACGGATTACGGTGAATTAAAATCCGCCGGGCCTCCGAGGAGCCGTGTGCGGTACCGTAAAAGCGTGGGAGTGCCCTCAGCGTGGGGGCGGGCTGTCCCGGTGTCGGCAGGCCTGCAGACCCCGCGAGGAGGGCGAGATTTATGAACCGGGGGACAAGGGGGAGTCCACCTGAAACGGCCAGGAACTACCCGCGCTCGGAGGTTCTCCGGTTATTGAAAGGGAAGCGGGAAGGCGGCTTTCAGTGTGCAAACCACCGCAGTTTTATTACACCGAACATCAGGCTAAAAATCAATCACGCCTTTTCACCTCTGTTAATTTAGCAAATGTGTTTCCAGGAGAAGTGATGAGGCAACCTTGATGCACAGGTTACCAGACCTTTTGCTGACATGAACCTGTCAGGATGAACATGTGACCTTTTTAGATTTTGACTAAACATTTGTCTTTATCTTTGACAGCTATTCTGAAAGCAGCTGCAAACGTGGAAGGTAGGATTTATTCCTCCTCCCCAATAGTTTCAAAGAGACATGAAAAGAAATACTTGGGGTTTTTTTTATTAATTAATATTTACTATTTATTTGCCTTTTATATATTTATTTATATGAGCTTAATTTACTTAGCTGCCATTTAATTCATTCCCAGCACAATTTACCAGTACCTACGAAACGCTTCGGGCATCCCAGGACAGCTAAATGCTTTGGTAAACTGATCACCCCCTCTTTGCTCCTTCTTTTGCATGCTAAGATCTATGAGGGGGACTGACACAGAGACATTAGGATAGATTTTCCCCCTGGTAGTTAAGGGGGAAATTAGACCATTAGTTTTCAGTATTCTTCATATTTATTTATGGCTACAGTACACCCACTTCTATTTGCTTTTTATTTATTTACAGATGCCAAAAAGGACAAAGCTCATGGTCGCATGAATACGTGGATACTACTTACTCTAGTCCTCATCGTTTTATTAGGGATGGGCTTCACGATTTATTTCTTATTCAAGATCAAAACTCAACGTGAGACTGAAAGAGAGGCGAGGCGGCGCAGCAGACTGCTAGAATACAGCCATGTCCTAACTGGAAAGGACAATGAAAATGATTCTACCAATGACAAAGAAAAAAATGAACGCAGTGTCGTCTAATGGGATAACACAGCCAAACTATATGGTTAAGCTTAAAAAAAAATCTAGCTGGAACAAAGCAAATCTTAGCAAAAGTTACATGCACCTAATAGACACTATGAACTAAAATTGGCAATTATTCCTTTGGTAAGAATTAAGAGCTATTGCTCTATGCTCTTCAAGAAATAGTCTCAGGACGAAGACTCAGTACTGTATAGAATGGCTAATTAATCAAGCACAAAAAATAACAGAACTAGTGGGAATTTAGATTTAAAAGCTATGGACTAACACCCTAGTGTTCTCTCTTTTTAGAGATCTGTGGCAGCAGCACATACAGAGTCAAGTGCAGACATACAGCGAGCACTCTCTCTGCAGAGCACTCGGCCCCAAAGCCTGCACTTTGAGAATATATCTCACCATAACATACTGAAGCGTGCATACTGTTAGTCAAGTAAAACGGTGTTTGGAATAAAGACAGATATACATGAATTGTTTTTCCCCATTATTGCCCCTGTCTTACATTCTTTACACAAGTATCTTCCTTGCCATAGCATTATAAGTGAAATGCAAATACTTGTCCTTCATTCATGGCTTCAACTTGGATTTTGCAAAACAAGTAAATCTTTGCAAACACTCAGGCATATTCTGTCTTTGAATGGTTTGTATCAATTATCAGTATGAGACTATATCAATAAAGGACCTATATATGACATAATAAGACTTCAGTGTTTAATTAGCATGCAGAGATGTTGAATGGTTTAGTGATCTAATGAGTCAATTACCTTAAGAGAGAGGCTAACAGGAGGAAACACAGAAATATGAACAAGGCATATGACTAAGAAGAAACATAAATAAATTATAAAATAAAGTGGATGCCAAATAAAGCTGGAAGAACCCATTCCTGGTTTTATTTCACTTGATTGCTCATTTTAGGACATCTTTTCATACTGTCCTCCAACTATCTGATAAATGGACTGACATCTGGGCACTATATCCATGCTACAGGCCAGCAAGGCAGTGGGGCACACCACACTGTCTTGGCAGTGAAATGCTACAGAGGTTTACTCTGCCGTTTAAGTTTTCTAGGAACTCTATGTTGTCTATGACAGGCTGAAGAAAGAAAAGAAAAAGATCTCAAGGATCTCTGGGAAAAACAGACCCATAGTGCATAAGAACTGTACAGGAGAGATCATTGGGAAGGAGAGATTCACATGACATTGGACTGCTGGTTTGTAGATGCTGCAATCAAACAAAACATATTGCAGAGGATAGGGAATGAAGGGCGTTCTGTACTCAAACTACTTTTACTGACAGTCCCCTTGATCTTACATTCTTTTTTTTCCTTCATGTAAGTTACAACAATACCCATATTTATCTTTTTTGTAAATACTGACACTGAATTGGATTCAGTGCTGTTGGATGACTAATGATAAAGGCAAGGCAAATCAAAAGAATAAACAGATGGAAAAAACCATGAAATTGTATTATTTATAATATTGATGGTTGATACTGGTAACACAGCTCTGAAGACCCTATACTCTATAACTGGGTTTCTTCTCTCACATTGTGATGTTTTGCCCTTGCAGAATATACTGTGAGATTTGTCTTCATAACAAAGCCATGAAAAATGAGTGAAAATTCTAAGGGCAATTTCTGCTGAATATCTTTTCTCCTTTTCCTTCAAAACAAACGAGGGATTTTGCATCATAGCTGAAGTTGATTTCCACTTGCTAAAGGGCTGGAGCTCATTTGTACTGTTTGAAAATATTCCTCTTTCCTTGTCTCATTTACACTTGGTACAAGGAAAGAACTATTAAGTATTAAAATTCATTTGTACTTTAGGGATTAAATAATTTTGAAAGGCAGTTTTGTTGTCAAAATCTCTCATTAACAGAAAGATTTGTAAAGATTCTGCTAATTTGTATTGGTTCTCCTGAGATAAATTCACATGAAATAATAGCACAGTAGATTTACCAGCTGATAAATCGGAGAAGACAAAACCAAGTGTATACATAGTGCCCAGTTTGTCAAGTTACCAAGCAAAATTAAATCATCCCATCTGGGTTAATTTTTCACACTGAAATAAGTCAACATTGTTCCATGCATCAAATTAAATGAATATATCTTTTGTAGCAGTGAAGACCTATCTGGCCAAGAAATTAGCTTTTTTTTTTTTTTTTGGAGTTTCCCAGATAAGTATGTATGAGATTTAAAGTATATCCATTTAAAGTGTACTCCCTGCTTCTTTGTCTTTGAGGGTCATGCCTTTACAATCCTGGAGCAGAACCAAGAAAGTTAAAAATAATTCAGCGAAATGATGTTGAACGTTCAAACTCTGCCACTTGCATTCGAATGGATAGAAACTTCACTTTCAGATGCAAAGTTTGAATTTTGTAGTTGTTTATAGATTTCAAAATACCACATGTGACAGGATATTTCCTTATTTAGAGCCCAGAGTTTTCTCTTTCAACGAAAACTCTCCAAAACTGAGAAGGACCCAATGCCAACTGGTTCCTTAAGGACTTGTACTGCAGCAATTAATTTCAGCTCATCTCTGTGAATAAGAAGAAAGAAATGAAATACTTGATTTTTTCTACAGTCTTAGTTTTCCTCTCTTTCATTCATACTGCTTTTCAGACACTTGGTGAGTCTTTTTTTTTTTTTTATCCCTTGCAAAAGTGGATGTGAAAGTGGGCATTTTTGTTTTCTTGCTTATTTCTCAGGCTCTTTAAGATATTCATGCAGCTTGACTACCTTGCATTTCATATTCATCCTAACTGGAGTGGTCCACAGAAGTTTAAAAAAGATGCAGATACAGAGATGTTGGTTCACCTTTAAAGAAAGGGGAAGAGTTGAAATGGGGTAAAGCTGGGAATCAGAAGTCAGGACAGGTTATGCATGCGGATAAAGATTTCCTTTTGGATACAACTTAATTATTGGTTATGTCTGCTCTGTGAAGTAGATGAAGTAGTGCACAGTATATGTGACTGAGTTACAAAAAAAATGAAAAACAGAAAGGAACTAAATAGGGTGCTGTACGTGTATCTCCTAGCTTTAAGATGAGGTTGTGTGGGATGATATGGAGCTTGTGGATTGATGTGAGATGTAATACTGTGGCTGAACAGATGCCAGTGAAAAAAATTAAAAAGTTCAGAGTCAAGAACGGCCCTGGAATAACCGCCATGGCTTTCAGAGTAAGGATGAGAAGCATAGTTAAGGCTCTGAAGTTGACCAGGGACAGATCACAGCTCCCTTTTGATGTGAGGGTGGTGATAAGGTTCAAGGACATTTTTCCTTTATCCTTCAATTCATTAGATTTGTGGAGGATTGGGGTATAAATTACAGCTTCTGAAAGCAGACACTGTGCCACGTGAGCTGTGCCAGCACTAGCCTGTGCAAAAAGGGGGTCTCCCCTCTGCTCTGAGAGCTGGGAACCAAACCCATGTGACAGCCCAAGCATGAACCTCACTGTTTCCAGTGAGAACTCCTATTATTAGACCCCAAAACACCACGAGGGACAATAGCTGAAACTTAGGGCACTACACTAAGCACTTATTTAGTTGGCATTAAGAAATAAAAGATTTAAAAAGATTTAAAACTTCTGTCTAAATGGACAAGGAAAGGAGAAACTAGGTCTTAGCTCCAAATTTAGATTTGAAGAAGTGAAACTTCCATAGATTACTAAGCTGGTCAAAGCAATACAGGGCCTTCTTGGGAGACATCTGGCATTAAATACAGATATCCTCACAAGAACTATTCTTCCTGTCAAAGCTTCCCAGAATTTCCCAGATACTTTCTGCTCTGTTCACTACTCAACACTGGCTGTGCCCTAACGTCCTACCCTTGTCCTACAAATTTACTTTAGTGTTTGGAAGGGTATCTCACTGTACCTGATGTGGTTGGTTATTCTCTCAGATGGATACGGGGGTGATGCTACATCTCGTTTCCAGGCGGGGATTTGAGGTGCAGAGAACTGAAGGGCAAAGCCTTGCCCTCCTGTCCCATAGGTCCTAGAATATTCCCTGTAGTCCAAATTTCAGTCCCTCATGACCCAAAGCAAGTGGGAGCTGTACGCTACTTGACCTTTTGAAAAGCAGGCAGCTGTGTTCACAGAGCAATGCCCAGCGCTGAACGACCTGCTTTACGTGTCGGCAGTACAACTCCAGTACTGGGTAGCCCTTCCCGGCAGGGCCTACTTGTCTCAATAGATTACTAAATTAGGCTGCCTATAATCCTTTGGGAATGTTAACTAGCTTGTTGAGCATTCACATACTGTCTTTCCATAACAAGGCACAGGCACACACCTATAGTACCTTTACCTCTATATACTGCCTGGTGTTGGTTCTTCTGAGAATGTTTGTGATTTGATTGTGTGAATTACGTTGACTTCTTATGGTAGACAAACTAATGAGAGGATACTGGAACATGGCAAGATAACAAGTCACCGTTCCACGTTTTTTCATAAAAAAACCTCCAAACCATAACAGAACATGCCAATTACAGAAAGAGCAAGAGTCACAGAAGGCTCACTCACTAACTATTAAGCACAAATGCAACCCTGTGGAGATGTATGTAACATGAGCTAAATCTATAGTGCGTGAGGTGATGGCAAACTTCCAAATCTTCAGTAAGGTCTCTTTTGGAAATCTTGAAAGAAATGTGTATTTCAGGAGGGATTTAGAAAAATAAAATCCACTATACTCATGAAAATTCCATTATAGTGATGACATTTTTGAAGCTGTCATAATGTATTTTGTGTGCTCTTATTCCTCTGTACTGTATTTACATGAGCTACACTTATTTTTTCCTTCCCAGAAGGCAATAAAAGTCTTGAAAATGCTGTTTGATCTTTGCAAAAGTGACTCAGATTTACAGTCTCCAGACATTAGTCAGATCAGCATAGAATCAACAGCACGTCTCTTTCCTCACAAGCTCCCCTCACCATGTGCTCACCATAAATACATTAATTCTGATTATTTTGTTTTACAGACAATGAAATATTGTTAATATACAATGAGGATACTAAGCTCTGTTTAACTGCTCAGAGTTCTCATGCAGTGACCACAGCTTCTTGCAAGAAAAACACAGAGTTACAAAAATTCAGGTGGGTGTCTGCTCACCAGGTGATGAGTGTGGCATTTGCACAATGTTTGGGAGTGCCCTACAAGCAAAAGCAGGCTAAAATTTCTTTGTACCCATGCAACAATAAGAGTGAATTCCAGAAATGGGAGTGTAGAAATGCGACCTTGGCAATCCAAGGGGAAGAGTTATTTCTCAGTGCTGGCAAAAGAAAAGACGACAATATCGTGCTGAACACAGGATCAGCGATGATGAATAAATGGAAGATCTATGGAACCATGGATGATTTGTGTTCTCGAGGCCATGGAGGTAAAGTTTAAAGGTTAATCTTGATGGTGTATTGAACCCATGTGTTTGCCATCACAGATAGGGTCCTTTGATTTCTGCTCCCCTTAGTCTAACGTCAGCTCTTCTCCCTGAGGCAATGGTGGACTGGAGGACGATTAGTTCACATATTCAGGCCTGTATTCCTCCATCCTGGATATGTGCAGCTGCTTAGCTTCACACAGAATGCAGTATGTGCAAAAACCATGCATTTTTTTCTTAACTTTTCAAGGAAAGGTGGATCTAGGCTATTTTTAATTGTTAGCTTTAATCAAAGTGCTTTATTTAATGGTATACTAGTACTAGTGAAATTGTATTAGTATTGTTGGATGAAAGGCAAAAATCTTTATGTTTAATATGTCAATACTAAATGTAAGAAAATAATTCCATGGACGCTACCATTCAATTGCTCTATGAGATTTCAGATGCCAAAAATGCCACAACATTTAACAATTGAATCAATGATGTATTTTTAATGAATGATGGGAAGTTAAGCTACATGATAAACCAGTAATGGTATTTTTAGAAAATTATATTTAAATACATGAGACAAAAATCACTACAGTTCTTTCAGAGCTGGCTACAGTATGAAGCTTCTCTATTTCCAGCTGTTACAGCTGGTGACATCATAAGCAACTGGTGAATTGCAAGACCTACCCAGAACTTCCTTGGAAGACACTGCTGGTGACAGTAGGTGCCCAGTTACACTACTGTAACACTTGTACCGCTTTGTCCACATAGCCTTATGCAGACCATTGGGTCCCCCAGATTCCCCTACCTATATTCTAATTTCTCTTTTGCCCCCTCAGATCTGTTCACACTGTTAGGAAATGCCAACGGAGCTGCGTGTGCCTTCCCCTTCCAGCTGAGCGGTAAATGGTATGCTGGGTGCACGGCTGCAGGCAGGTCGGACGGCTTGCTCTGGTGTGCAACAACTCCTGACTTCGATGCAGACCATTTGTATGGGTTCTGTCCAACTGGCAGTAAGTCCCAAATGCTGACATAGATGCTATAACACAACACTGTTAGAAAAATATATCAATACTGATATTGATATCAATATCAATGCTTTAAATAGAACTGCATTCAGCATAAAATAATTTGAAAACTGAGATGCTACTCACAGCCTAATGCTCCTTGCCTCATTGCTATCTATAGTAACAGTAGTATAACCTTTTCTACCCATGCAAATCTCTGTTCTGTATAACACGGTTGGTCTACAGTCCACGGAGGATGTAGTTTGTTTTCTGAAAGACATAAAATAAGAACATTGGCTCAAAGGTCTTACTGAAATAGCAGCATCATCAGCCTTTCCCTTGTAATGTTTCAGATTACATTACAAGATAATGTTATCTCAACAGATAAATGTATGTGCATCTGAGTGCAGGATGATGAACATCATCAAAATACGGTGTTAATGAAGATACTAAAAATGCTGCCTCAGACCTAATTTTTCAGTGTTATACCACAGACTCACTATTTGGCATTTTGATAGGAGTATTGCACTGGGAATAAACTGGCAAACATGAAATGTTTGACATTAAAGAATTGTTGGGACCCTATCACTAAAACCTGAGTCTACAATTAAAAAAGAATGCTACAAGTCTGAAGTGAATCAGCAATAAAGAAACACAACAAAAATTAGAAAACATTTCATCTAATAACTCGTTCAAGAAATTCACTATCTTTTCCTCAACGAAAGAGGAAGTTAGGGGAAGTTGTAATCACAGTTTATTAGCACTTACCCGGGGAACAATTTTGCTAACAGTGAGCTCTCAGAAGACAACTTCTAAATTCAATTACCTAAAACACATGCAGAGTAGACATAAGGAATACATTTTAAAAAAATCATAGAATCGTAGAATAATTTAGGTTGAAAAGACCTTTAAGATCATTGAGTCCATCTGTTAACCTAACACTGCCAAGTCCCACTAAGCCATGTCCCTAAGTGCCACATCTATGTGTCTTTTAAATACCTCCAGGGATGGTGACTCAACCACTTCCCTGAGTAGCCTGTTCCAATGCTTGACAACCCTTTCCATGAAGAATTTTTTCCTAATATCCAATCTAAACCTCCCCTGGCACAACTTGAGGCCATTTCCTCTTGTCCTATCGCTTGTTACTTGGGAGAAGAGAAGACCCCCACCTCGCTACAACCTCCTTTCAGGTAGTTGCAGAGAGCGACGAGGTCTCCCCTCAGCCTCCTTTTCTCCAGACTAAACAGCCCCAGTTCCCTCAGCCGCTCCTCATAAGACTTGTTCTCTAGACCCTCCACCAGCTTCGTTGCCCTTCTCTGGACACGCTCCAGCACCTCAATGTCTTTCCTGTGGTGAGAGGCCCAAAACTGAAGACAGGATTTGAGGTGCAGCCTTCACCAGTGCCGAGTACAGGGGGACAATCACTTCCCTAGTCCTGCTGGCCACGCCGTTTCTGATACAAGCCAGGATGTTATTGGCCACCTTGGCCACCTGGGCACACTGCTGGATCATATTCATCCGGCCGTCGACCAACACCCCCAGGTCTGCCAGGCAGCTTGCCAGCCACTCTTCCCCAAGCCTGTAGTGTTGCAAATGTAATTAATGATGGCATAGTTTGAAAAGCAAACTTTCCATCATTGGAAATGTTTGCATTTCAGTCGTATTTCAGCCAAGAATTAATTCTGGCATAGCCTATGAGCTGCTAAACAGGTTTTCAGAGTACATAATGACCAACGTGCAGTTTTGCTTTATTGATCTCTTTACACTATCTTTTTTCACCTGGAGATTATCAGATTTGACAGGGGAAACTGAAAATAAAGGACGAAAGGCCCATCTCTGCTAACATCAATACCAAACCCTCTTTTACTTAAGAAAGAGCAAGCTAAAGGAGGATTGTGGGTTTTGGGGGTCTGAGCCTTATTTGTTCCCAAATCTCATTTCACAAGTAAGCTTGCAGTTAAATTTTCTCATAACATTTTGTGTAAGATGTTTATAACAAACTGCAATACTAAATCTCCTTTCTCTCACACAGACAATGACAGATTTTGGAGCACAGATCCTTTGACAGGAACCTACTACCAGATAAACTATCAGTCAGCTCTCACGTGGCACCAAGCAAGGAAGAGCTGCCAGCAGCAGAACGCAGAATTATTAAGTGTCACAGAGATACATGAACAAATGTATCTAAGAGGTGAACTAATAAGCAAGACTCAGTAAAAAGAGTGTCAAAGGTTTTCTGACTAATTACAAATGTTTCAGTGCTTTAATCACATTACAATGAACAGCTGATGTAAAAAGGGTATATGTAGTGCTAGAGAAATAGCACAATTAATGGTATATTAAGGTTTTTACAGGTGGAACTTTAGTAAGTTGTGGAATTGCCATTTGAAATTATTTCTATTTTTTTTTTTTTCAAAGAAAGTCAAGAATTCCCAGCTAATTAAGCAAAAGTTGGCTCAAGATCAGAAAACACCAGGAAGGTCCCAGAAAGGGACCTTACAGAAGGAGTGGCATTATAGGAGGCAGTCATTATATGACTTTTGTGTTAAGAAATCAGTATGCTTCATGTATATATAATGAAATAGATTTTTGGAAATACCATACAAATTTTATGCAAAACACTATTAAAAATCTAAAGACTTTCTGGATTTATGCATAGGCTCTGTAGAACGAAGGCTCTGTATCAATTGCATCACAATCAAGCAAAATTGTAACATAAATATCAACAATAGCAAGTCAGTGTTTCAGTTTTCAAACCTTATTGCTTACATATAACTGTAGAATAGCATTAAATTCAGATAAACTAATAAGCAAAATAGTCTTTTGCCATTCCCTATCCTTTATCTACAGAATAAACTCTCAGAGTTTATTACCAGTAAACACGGATTCTGTACTGAATTTAGAAATCACTAAGTAGAGTTTTATTATCTTCCTCCAAACTTTGAAAATGCAGAGCATTTCCTAACAAGTCTCATTAGAATTTACCAATTTTGGTTACCTAGATTTGATTGACAGCAAGAGATCCTCTCTCTGGATTGGGCTTAACAGTCTGAATCTCAAGAGTGGCTGGCAGTGGAGCGGTGGCATTCCCTTCAGATACTTTAACTGGGCACCAGGTAGTAATCGGTTTTTTAACAGTTTCAGGAATTAATATTTCCCACCAGTATGATGAATGCATATTAATTACAGTCCTGTAGTATTCCCCATGAACAAGAAGAAATGGAGTTGAAAGGCTTATGAGATATGTGAGATTAAAAAGCTGAGGATGATGCTTTTCTTCACTGGATATATCACAAGCAGCTTCAAGCGGAAGAGTTGAATAAACTCATCTCCTATCAGCAGCAGATAAAGTGAAAAGCACTAGTCAAGCTGTAGCATACCAGGAATGCCTTCAAGTCAGTTAAAACCTCTGTGTCTCTTCAACTCTCACAAGGGTTATCAGACCCTGCATCCTGCAAGGACTCAGCTGTCAGTGAGCATCAATCTTGCAAAACCTTCCCCTTCACTTTTTATGTTTTTCCTCTCTTCTTCTCTCCTCTTCAACATTCAAGAGAGACTGTAAATAGAGTTCACAGCATTGGCAGTTTATCTTTGAAAGTCGCTTAATGATTGTCATGGCAACAGCTGGTTGCAGCAAATGCTGAATGTTTGCTTGCTGAATAAATGCACGCGTGTTCCATCTTTTAGCCTTCCCCAAGTCTCAAAGGTGCCACCTGTTTTTTATCTAGCACAGAGGATGAAGAGAAAGCCCAGAGTTGCTGAGTCTGGTAGAGGGTGTTCTACGTTCTGCTGAGCTAGTCAAATTCCTTAAGTCTTGCGGAGGAGAGGAGCTCTTGGCTCTCAGGTCAAGCAGCCCAAACCCTTGGAGTTCCTGTATCCCCACATGGTTGTTATTATGATGAGTTAATCTACAGATTTCCAGTTTACTGCAAAATTATTATAAGTTGTATCTTTCGGGGGGAGGAAAAAAACCCAGTCATCACACTGTGGAACTCTCTGACAAGAGGAAAACACTGCCCATTCCCCAAGGACAGTGGCCCTGGTGAACCTCCTGGAGGGCTGGTTGCAGAGGTAGGCAGAGGAGAGACACAGAGCAAGTGTGAAGGCATGTGAGGAGGCTCTCCTTGCAGCAAGGAGCAAATCTGCTGCCAAGTGGCTGAAGGGACATGCAGAAAGGACCTTTCTGCATAGGCCTGAGTGGAACTTTTTTGTTCCAGCACACCACTGAAAGCTGCTGGTCCAGAACCTGACATAGAAAGGAAAGACTGCCCTGCAAGGGCATTGTAGAAATGAGGAAATTTGTATTCACATGTGATTTGGTATACCTCATCCAAAAGGATGATGCCTTATATTTTATTTTAGGAATTCGGTATTATTATTTTTGTGTTCTGCTAAACACAGCTCTAGAAACTAGAAGTCATTTAACATGCTCCCATAAAGAGGAAGCCTACTCTGTCAGGCTTTGTCCAATCTAGGTTCCCACCACTCCCTACTCAGCTGCGAGACAACGTAACCCACAGATCAGTGGCATTCTGCTTTCGTCTCATATTCTTAACAAATAATATTCATTCACTCTACAATGCAGAGCTAGCACTCTAATTTTCAGGTTTTGAAATTTCTTTTTATTGTTAGCAGCTGACGGCTCTTACTCTGAAGAACAATCTTCTTTCTTCACATCTGTAAAATTCCTTGTCTGAATATGAACTATGTTAAGATGCTACCTTACTGCATTCCTGCCCCAAAATATTAGCTTGAACTGCGTCCTCTGATTTCATGATTGTAACTCACTGGTTTAGGCTCATCATGTAGTCCTATTAGCATAATTGGGTCCTGACAAATTGTGTATATAAAACTAGATGTTTCATGAGCTGTGAAACTATGAACTCTGGTTTCCTACAGCCTGTGCATAGCACTGCAACTGTAGCAGCACCAGGTACCCCTTCAATGTCTGGACTCTTCAGTCCAGCATCTACTGACTGGGCAACAACATAACTTGTTCTGCAACTGGTTATGAACTGCATGTTCCTTAATGGCTGTATGGCTGGCCCCTATGCACAGCCTGATTGAAGAGCGGGGGTGGGGGGTGGGCAAGGAAAGGACTTGCTGCAGCCTTTCCATCAGTGCAGGCTCAAAGTCTAGTCTCTCTTCTGTGCAAGCCAACAATTTTCGCAGAACTTACAGGAATGTCTTATTTTTGAGACAGCCATTCTGCAATCAAATATGGCAGAAAGTGTGAATTATGCAACAAGCATCTGAAAAAATGTTTTGATGGGTACTTTTAAATTACATTTCCTTATCTCCGGTAGAAAAATAGCTGTAGCAATGAAGTCATGAGTCCATAATTGACACACGAAAAGGCTGGAAGTAAATTGTTCTTTCAGCTGCTGACATAAAACCTGTGCTACATAAAAATAATTTGGTTTTTATACTATGAAGGAAGCCCTGAGCCTGAGCCTGAGAAACTCTGTGCAGTACTAAATCCCAGAAGAGATGCTAAATGGGAAAACCAGCCATGTGAGCTGAAAGTTGGCTATATCTGTAAAAAAGAAAACTCCACACTGGATCCTTTCATTCTTCCATCAGGTATGTTTGATAAAGACAGAATTTGTGTCACTAAAATGAAATTTCATGGCTATTTAAAATAAAAAAAAGCACTGTCATTTGCTCTGCCTTGATGAGTGGCACAGAACAAAGCATACTGTTATTTCTTTAACCAAATATATGTAAATACTGGAAATGTTCCTGGAACCCAGTAATCACACAAGCAATTTTTATTTCATGTTATTATTCACAATTCCAGAGGCACTGGTCTAAGCCATACACTATCACAGAAGTATCATGGACTGCATGGACGTGAAAATAAACTTAGAAATGCCTTGCCCTTCCTGCAGTGCATTCTAATGAAAATATGGAGGCTCATCACTGAAGGCTTGAAAAGATGGCACCAATAGGCTCAAACCACCTCATCGGTGGGGTTGCTTGTGACCTAGAAAGGTGGCAAAAAAGAGCAAGCTCCTTCAGATAGCTTTCCTCTGATTTATTTAATGAGACTTAGTATGGAAAGCCATGTGTGCAAAGAATTACTTCTGCTACAGTAATAATGCCTTTATGAAATATGCAAAACATAATTGGGTGGGTTATATTGTGTGAAAACACTATATATGGAATTCCAAAATATTCCTCTGTCCAAAAGCGAATATTTCACACTAGTGAAGCCCAGTAACCACTGACTCCATTATTTTCCTCTATTGTTTAAATGCAGTGTGTATTCTGTAAAAGTACAGTGTGCAACAGCAAACAGACTAAAATGTTTTATATGTATGAGGAATGAATAGAAGCACTGCTTATTTATAATCACTCCATTTTCATTCTAATTAGTTAATTAACTGATTTCAAATGTAATTGCAGTTATTCTAGACTACACTGTTTAAAAACTTGAAATATCTATTGATTTTGACGGGATGCAGAGCCTGTTAAATGCCCAGAAGGATGGTTGCACTATGGAGATCACTGTTTCATGGTTCATAGAGACCCCAGAGTATGGAGAGAAGCCCTAATTTCCTGCAATGAGAGCAACGGCAATCTGGCCAGTATCCACAACCCTGAGGAGCATAGCTTCATACTGTCTCAACTTGGCTACAGTGAGTATTTCTACAGGGCAGTTTGATACAAACGGAGAAATATATTAGTAGAAATCTTACAGGATTAAAAAAAACCAAACTTGTTTGATATGAATATTTATAGGGAAAGCCCACAGATAGGTTAAAAACAAAAACAAACACCAAAAAACCACAAGAGGAAACATTAGTGCTTTCTTCATTTTTTTTCATTCTTTTCATTTTGATTTTCATTTGTTTTTCACTGCGTGAAATCACTTGAAGGAAATAACAGCTCTAGTTACTGCAGTATTTGGGTTTATCATCTGCCTCCAGCACCTTGTAGCTGCAGACACAGTAATGGACTTTTACTGATAAAGCTGAGGAATCTCATTTCCTGCTGGTATCTCATTTTTTAACTTCTTGAAAGAAGAATGTGAAATAGATCTTAAAATAAGCTCCACTGTCATTTAATCTAGATGAATTTTATTGTAACATGGTAATTTCAGCTCATCTCCACAAAATCTTGCTCCTATGGACTGTTTTAACTTGGGTACTAACACAGGTGATTTTCTGTTCTTAGAAGCTGTGGATGAGCTGTGGATTGGTCTGAATGACCTCAACACTCAAATGTACTTTGAGTGGAGTGATGGGACTCCTGTGACATATACCAAATGGTTGCCTGGAGAACCAACCCATGCAATCAATGGGCAAGAAGATTGTGTCATTATGGCAGGAGAGGTAGAATCATTCCACATTTGTGTAGCACTATACTATTTGATTTTTGTTTCTATTTTTAGGGTTTTTTTGAATGCAACTTAGAAACAAATCAGTGAATGGCATCTTTAGTCACTCAGAAAGATGGTTGCTGTAAATTAAATTTAAAATTAGAGATAACTAGATAAATGTTCACATCTGATTGTGGGTGTACATTATATGCCAAGCAAACCTTAACAGTCTGTCTGTGACACTTAGCTTAACACAACCTCACAGTTAAGCACAAATACTTGGAATTCATTAAAAAGTACAGATCTGTATCGTCCCACTGAAACAATATTTAAAAAAAAAAAAATCAGTATTGTTTCTAAAGGAAACAGGTTCTGCCTTACTACTTTTCACCTCTTCCCAAACTGCATTTAGGATGGATACTGGGCAGACAGTGCCTGTGATAGAAAGTTAGGTTACATCTGCAGAAGAGACCCACTACAAGGAGTTTCTGGGACAGCAAAGACTGATCCTGCCTGCCTGAAGGTAAGAAGAAAGTGTAACCAAGAATCTGGTGAGCAAAAATCCATTTTTTTCACAAGCTCCACTTGACATTGAAACTATCTTTTTTTTTTTTTTCCCATAACAAGTGTGATTGTACATCAAATTCAGGGTGATAATTTTCATTACATTCCCTTATTTAAAAGAAAGTTATTATGAAAATTTTTTGTCAATGTCAGGCCCATTATCTCTCAGAACTGTCTGTGAAAGAGCCTAAAGCCATTACTGAGGTTTTCTGCATATTTGTTATATTGTTCTACAACCATCTGTGGTTATCTAAGACATAGCAGAGACCGGGAACCATTTCTGGACTATGTGACACGATACAAGATGATGACAAATCTCACTATTGAAGCCAAATCAAAACAATCAAACTGCTTTTATGAGTGAATTTGTTTTGAACAAGTTATTGTACCCTACTGGGTTTTTTTCTTCTTTTTCCCTCTTTTTACTTTCCTATTTACTACTGTTCTATATTTAGTAACATATCCCACAAACCCATATGTGGACAGAGCTGAGACTCATTGTGCTAGATGGAACTAGGCAGCAGTCAAATACTGAACACAGATTTTATTTACCTTCTTTGGTTGCAGCAAGCAAATCTTGAGCTGGTATAGAAGGGAAAAGTGGCTTGGAATTCAGCTGTAAAATTTTGAGGATTTTGCTTTTCAATAATTTTTATGCCACCTCTTCAGTCAGACTTTTTAGGTGAGCTGATGAGTTAAATCAATTAATTAGTCTAGTTCCTGTTCTTTTAGCCTAGAAGCATCAGGAAACTTGAGTCAGCATCTCACTATAACACGGACTACTATCTTCAGTTCTGAGCAAGGAAGTATTTTATTCACCAGCTTCTGAATACAGTCTCCATTCTGTGTGCCTCTGACTCTTTTATCTGTTAAAATTTATCAGTTACTAATTGTCAAAAAAAGGGGGACTCATATGTATTAAATCTCTTCTTTCTGGATGTTTACTAAGCTTAATTTCCATTGGTCCACTGTAATTCAAATGAATACATTATCACATTAGGTTATATTAAAATATGTTGATTTAAGGGTGTACATTGAAGTTCAAGCACTATAACATATGCTCTTTTTACTGCCTTTTTTTTTTTTTACTTACTTTTTTTACTTTTACATTTCACATGTTCTTGACAGGGCTGGGAAAGACATGGTTTCTACTGCTACCTGGTTGGCCATACCTCTGTAACTTTTTCAGAAGCAAAGAAAACCTGTGAAAGGAGCAGTGGTTATTTAACAAGTATAAGAGACAGGTACAAAGAGAGTTTAAAAACTGTATATCTATCTGATGCAGTAATATTGGAATTTTATAAAATAGTTGAGAACCTTTTGGGAAAAAATGCAAAACCAGAAAAACAGAATATCATTTTTCTGAGGAAAAAAAAAAATCAATAAATACAGTACTTTACTCTGAAAGAACAGACTACAGCTGCTTCTGTTCTGAAAGGAACAGTTTTTCAGTATAGCACAGCTTCACCTGCTATTGAAGCTCATCCATCTGGTACCCAGTTAAGTAACATATTTCTATCTAAAAGGAACCTAATGGAGACTCCATTCATTCTACTCTTGTGTGTTTAGGATGCTGAGAAATGGCAGACAAAGGCAAAGCTAGACTTAATCCCCATCTGACTCCTGTTATTTCAGATATGAGCAAGCCTACCTGACCAGCCTCGTTGGCCTGAGCTCTGAGAAGTATTTTTGGATTGGTCTCTCAGACACAGAAGAGCAAGGGATGTTCAAGTGGGTGACTGGTGAAGGTGTTCTGTACACAAACTGGAATGCGGCAATGCCTGGTACTCTGCCATTGGATTAAATTTATGCTACTAAGGAACTTTCTGTGTTGTTATTCTAAACTGTTTCCCAACTTTGCTAAAACACATACATGATGACACATAGGAACATTCTGCCTTTGAAACAGGAGCGTCTTTTGATATGTGTACTCAGCACTGGTGAGGCCACACCTCGAGTACTGTGTTCAGTTTTGGGCCTCTCACCACAGGAAAGACATTGAGGTGCTGGAGCGTGTCCAGAGAAGGGCAACGAAGCTGGTGGAGGGTCTAGAGAACAAGTCTTATGAGGAGCGGCTGAGGGAACTGGGGCTGTTTAGTCTGGAGAAAAGGAGGCTGAGGGGAGACCTCGTCGCTCTGTAGAACTGTAGTTGTAGAACTACCTGAAAGGAGGTTGTAGCGAGGTGGGGGTCTGTCTCCTCCCAAGTAACAATCGATAGGACGAGAGGAAATGGCCTCAAGTTGCGCCAGGGGAGGTTTAGATTGGATATTAGGAAAAACTTCTTCATGGAAAGGGTTGTCAAGCATTGGAACAGGCTACTTAGGGAAGTGGTTGAGTCACCATCCCTGGAGGTACTTAAAAGATGTGTAGACATGGTGCTTAGGGACATGGTTTAGTGGTGGACTTGGCAGTGCTAGGTTAACAGTTGGACTCAATGATCTTAAAGGTCTTTTCAACTTAAATGATTCTATGATTCTAGGATTTTCTATGATGCCATGAAAATATTTCTTTTCTGCCTCCTCATTGCTTATAAGAGCAAAATCAAACTGAGCGGAAAGGGTGAAATCCCTTCCAGCCTGGGCAACGGGCTGCCAAATCCTTGCAGTGAGTGGCATAGGGAAAAGGCATGCAAGGGGTTGTTCATGCACTTGTAAAGCTTTTCACAGGGGAGGGAAGATGATGAAGGACTCCGCTTGCTGGTCTCCTCTTTTTGCAAAGCTCCTCCTTTGAGCAGACACTATACTTGATATTTCAGTAAGTCTTTTGTAAATGAATGACATGAGCTGTAAAAATGCCAAAGGAACCACTTTAAGACACATTCCAACTTTCTTTTATATCTCACAAAGGGAATGAAGCTGGTTGTGTTGCCCTAAGGACTGGAAATGCAGCTGGACTATGGGATGTTCAGAACTGTGAAGTAAAGGCAAAATTTCTCTGCAAAAAACTAGCTGAAAAAATCACTCTTCCTCTTGCTCCTGAAACTGTTTCTGATTCCAAATGTCCCTTGGGTTGGGATATAAGCAATAGCACTAATTCATGCTTTAGAGTAAGTATTATTTTTTCCAGTAATCCTACTCATGAGACAGAACAGCACCAAACAGATAGGGCATCTAAACTTCAGAGAATGGCACGTTATTGCACAAATGTAGTAAGCTTTTACACAACTATTCATGGAAATCACTGCAGTTATCGCTCTATGAGTGATATGTAAGGTTATCCAATTAGCATATTCTTTAATCCATATTATATATGTAATGGAATGTTTTCCTATTTTGTTTGTACAAGGCAGTCAGCAGATTTATTTTTAATATGCTGTAAACATAGTGTTCTACCTGTGTCTATAGGCTTTTGTGAGAGAAGAAAACCAAAAGAAAACATGGCTTGAAGCCCGAGATTTCTGCAGAGAAATAGGAGGAGATCTGGCTGCCATTACAAGTGAAGAAGAGCAAACAGTGATAGAAAACTTAATAATGTAAGTAAACAAAATATCTAATAATTGATATTTCAGTGTAACAATGATTTATATATGAATAATGATAATATTCTTGAGTTGCTCCTGAGATAATTAGTTGAAAATTAGTTTATCATCATAGTCATAAGAAAAAGAACTGAGAAAATGTGTCATATGGGTACTATTTTCAAAGACATTTTTTGGAGTTCCTAAAATTTGTCATCAACTGCAAATTTTTTTTAAATAAAAAAAACCACAATCCAACAACCAAATTGGTTGAATGCTTCTCCTTCAGATCCATTTCTAAGTTTGTTCACTGAACCATTTTGAAACTAAATTGTGACTTCCAGCAAACCTGAACATTTCATTTCTCAAAGAACACTATAATCACAACATCAATGAAGAAAAAAAATGTGCTCTGTTTTTAACACAACTATATGCAAAGTAGAAAATTTTAAGGCATGAACTTCACTTACTTGCTAATGGGATTTTGCTCGCCAACAGCATTTCATTATTTTTAAAATTTCTACTCTATTTGAAGTCTTCAGTGTGAGAGTTATTGTCCCATGTAACTTGCAAAATGTAGCAGAGCTAACAACATATGCTCTCTTCGTCCATGATACAGTTTTTCACACTCTAGAAAAAAATCCCCATCATCTCAGCCTTTCTGGATAGGTTTGCAGTGTTTGGATCCTGATGGTGGGCTTTCCTGGAGTGATGGATCACCGGTGAGTGTTTGACCTTGCCAGTTTCTTTCTGTTCTGACTTTTTTGCTGTTGGAGCTGTTTCCATGACTTGTGTGGATGAAAGTTGTATAAGAATTCCCCCAAATGTCTACCTTGCCACAGGGTAGTTCTAAATCATTATTCTTCATACCAGTTTGGAAGAGAAAAAGGCCAACAAACCCCGAGGTTATACCATCACAAAGGTAGTAACATGGAGTACTAGTTACAGCTACAGAGATGATTATCTAAGTGGCAAATATATGAGAAAGGTCTCTCCTGATTTTTATTGGTCTCTGGTGATATATTGCCATGTTCCTTTCCCCTGCTATTGAGTTATAACCTCATTTGATTCCAGTTTTCATGGGACTTCTAGGGTCTGTTAAATGCTGCGTAAACCCATCTTTTTTCTTGCAGTGACTGTATTAATTTAATAGCCCATATAAGCTGCACAGCCATAGGAGGAAAGTAAGGAGCGGTTTGAAACTTCAGTGCTACTTCTCTTTCCTTCCAGAGTACAACTTTTTCCCCTGTATGAAAAGAATAAAAACCAAAGCTATGTTTCTTCTGTAGGTGAATTATAAGAAAAATGGTTATTTTTACAATACTGCGTTTGAATATTGTGGAGCAATCAGTGAAGAGTCTTCCATGTCATGGATTGAGGTGCACTGTGAATACAGTCATAACTGGATTTGTGAAATAAAGAAAGGTAGGTTACTTTTTACTCTAAACTCACATTAGGAAGAAATTTAAACCATTCTATCAAAACAGGAAATTCTGCAAGTCACATGCTGGTAGAAGATCTGGTTGATTTCACAGGAATTTTGCAGGAGGAAAAATAGGTCAAGACATATAAATACTTTCAGAATACAACATTTCAACTGTTAATGATAAACCTTTTTTTGTTTTATTTAAAAAAATATATTATAGGATAAGCTTTACTGAAAATATACTTGTTTATGTAATTATAGAATCATAGAAAATAAGGTGAAAGCAATCTCAACGGCTTATCTGGTAAACTCCACTGCCCTGCACAAAAGCAGATTTTTGTCTAAAGTGAAGCTTTGACTGACATGAAACTGTACGTTTCTTGCAACTTTTACTTGTAGGGAATTTCCAGGTTGGGGGCAAAGGGGAAGAATGAGAGGATTACAATTTGGAAAAAAAAAAAGGATTACTTTAAATTTCTGTATGTTTTCTGAAGTGAAACTTCACTCCTCCACTCAGATGGAGCTAGAATGCAACACAAGGACACATTAGTCACCTAGTCTAATTTAAAAAAGACTACCAGCATACTGGAATCATTCTCTTTGTAAGATGGCATGTAAAGAAACTCCTGTGACAACAGGCTTGCCGTAATGAAAAGATGGTAATCCAAGCTTCAAAATTTATATACTTTAAGACAATAGGCAGGCTTACATCTTCCTCTCATACTAATAGCAAAATCTTCTATGTTTATATACCTCTTGGTTTGTTTGGGTTTTTTTTTTTCCAAATGTAACTACCATTGAGAAAGATATTCAGCGAAATAAGAGACGAATCAATTATAGCTTTGTATTGACTTGCACATTTTACTTCTAAGACCTAACAGAAGTGTTGCTTTGATGGCTCCCTGGGCTCCTTCACACAAGCAGTAAGGGTTAATGTTTAAAGTGATACTTTTCTAAATAAGATAATTTCTGTGCTGGTTTATCACTCAAAATAATCTGATTCTAATGAAGGCATGTTGTCTCAGCTTCTTATACTTAAAAAGTAATAGTCATAGACATCTATCTCAAAGAGATGTTGAGAAGATACCTTTCCTGGTAACTTCCTTTGTAAGTCCTCACCTGCATGATCACCACAACTAAAAATCATTAGTGAAAGTGTCAACAGTAGTCGTATACTGTTAATTATTATTAGTGTATGAATGGCAGAAATTATAGCCTGAAGAAATTACCATCATTAGTCAGCAGGGCATAATGTCATAACGAAAGATGCTGAAATAGTCATAATACTTTGTACTTCCAGAACAGACATATATTTTTTCTTTTAAATCTTTTAAACCAATCACACAAAAGATTATTTTTAAAAGGTGACATGCCTTTTTTTTTTTTACCCAAGGATGTGTGTCACACACTTAACTTAATGTAATTACACTTACAGCAACACAAACATTACCATGAATTCCTGTGGAAAAAAATTATAAAGGTGACATTTGCTTTACATTTTTATAGCTCTTGTCCTTGCATGTTTAGAGAAACATTGCTCCAATATCCCACTCCTTGTGATGTGGAAATTTTTAATTTAAATTATTTGTTAAAAGCTGGTGGATTTTCAGTCAAATGTGATTCTTCACAAAGTAGTTTCACAGAGAAAAAAAGTTTCATAAACAAATGAATACTAATAAAATTTAAAATCCTTTGAAGAAAAAAACTGTTTAGTATTTTAATTTCCTGTTCAGATACAAGACAATGTCCATGAAGAATCTCTTATTATTGTGCAAAGTATACCAACACTGAAGTAAAGTATTTTCACTTAGTTTTCTTTCAGAAACAAGTACTCATTCAGACTAACTTCAGTCATCTAATTTAGGCAACATTCAGGATGTACAAGATGCACTTACCAAAAATCTACCAAGACAGAGATGTAGGCCTGTGATGCATCTGTTACTCCCTGAACATCCATTTTTTTCTCTGCACCAAAGATACTATATAAATATATTCTGCATTGAATATGTAACATATGAAAAATTGATAGACGTTAAGATAATTTCCGCTAATTGAACACTTATACTGGCTCAACATTTGGAAACATTTTACATCTTCATTGTTTTCCCATTTCATTACAGGGACACCTTTGAAACCAGAACCTCAGGGTCCTTCTGCCGGTAAGCTTCTGCTTGTTTTCTCTTATCTAAAGGGTGGTATCATGTAACAACACCAGCTTTGTGTAAGAACTGTGAAGAATACAGAGATTCCTCTTCTGTGTTGCAGAGTATGAAGTCACAGAAGATGGCTGGATTATAAAAGGAGACAAACAATATTTTTTCAGCACAGAAAAGACCTCTATGGAAAAAGCCAGAACATTTTGCAGAAACAATCATGGAGATCTTGCTACTATTGGAAGTAATAGTGAAAGAAAATTTTTGTGGAAACGTGTAAGAGGAAATTTGGCTATGTTATACAATATATGGCCTATATATCCTGCTGCATATGCTTGTGAAGTACAGGGGAATGTGCTTGTTGCATAATATCACTACATTTTATTAAGAGAAGATTCAAATGTTCAATGATAAAATATTTATTCTACAGAGCAGAGCTCCTCTTTAGGAAAATAAATACAAAAGAATTCACCATTTACTAGGGTGGGTATATTCTTGTATATTCTAATCTAGAGTTCTGTCCATGACCAAATATATGTAAGGAGCAATGAACAGGCAGATTAGATGTATACTGAGAAAACCATCCTTTTGACAGGGTGGTTACTTTTCATCTGAATATCATATTGTAGAATACAGTGTTACATGTAGATGTGAGGCTACTGCCAGTGTAGCTCTGATGGTCGCATACCACATCATGTTGCTGAACAAAACAACTTTTCAAAGAAAGGTTTAGCCTGGTCCACGTCAAGGCCTGATGAACTAGGACCTTCATGAATTAGTTTTCCTGCAACAGGTATCAAAACTACTCATGTATTTCAAAGGCACTGCCCACATGCTGCCTGAGACAGTTCTGATGGGCACATGCCAAAGCTGTGGCAGGGGCATACTAACAATTTAATAGCATGGATGTTGCCTCAAACCTCTGCCATAACCCTGTTTGGTTTACAAATACCAAAGCAGCCACATAACCTTCTTTCTGTTTCACACTATTAGATGCTTGCTTTTATTATGTGGGCAAGAATATGAAAGGAGGAGAGGACAGACAGCTTTGAGACACAGGAATTACATGGCTGCTTAAGAACAGGAAAGTACAAAAAAAATTTTATGCTAAATTTTTTCTCAAGTCTTCCTTGTTTCTTTTTAAATTGAGAACACAACTTTGAAAGCTTTGATCATACCAGTAATGCAGGCAAAACTGGGAAAGCAGCAATAAAGATAATAAACCAAAAGTATGTGTTGTATGGTGTTTACTTCAACAGGGGTCCTCTGTGGTGACTACACATGATCATTTATACAATGTGTATTCATGTTTGCTTCCCTAGCACAAAATTTACACTTTTTCATATTAGATAACTACTAAATATTAGAAAGCACTAACTAAAAGTACATTTTTCTTTTTAGATCTTAAAAAATGGCAAATTGAAGTCATATCTCATAGGATTAATTCAGAATGCTGATCAACAGTTTAGGTAGGTAAACAAGCTACATCAAGATTCATAAAAAGTGGCTGTAGAAATTTTGTACTGCCAGAGTTCCTTCTGGAGGGACCACTGCAAAGGAGTTAAATGCAGATTCAGAGAGCTATATTGCATGTTGAAATGTGTGCTCTCCTACATTGTAAAACCACTGTTTTACATGGCATTTTTATGGAGAATATACATGCTATGAATACATAGATAATGTCTGTTAAAAATAAAGGTATTTTTGTTCTTTGAATTGATGTGCAGGGATTTCATTATCTAAGGTCTTTTAATCCTAAAGGAAACTCAATTTACAGACAGAATCAGCTGTAATTTTTTAAAAAATATTTTTAGCATGTTAAGGTAGATTTTTCTGAACTGTTCCATGAACATTGTCTGAGTAACCACCACTGTTTTGTTGCTGGTTTTTTTCAGTTGGATGGATGGAAGCCCAGTGCACTATGCAGCTTGGGCACAGGGTGAGCCCAACTTTGCAGATGCTCAAGAAAATTGTGTGGTCCTAAACAAAAATGATGGTGAGTTACACAACTTTTTTTAAAAAGTATTTTTATGGGTAATGCTCTTTCCATTTGTGAAAAATGTCTTGCCAACTTTAATCCATTATTTACCAGAAATTTGGGAAAATATGCATAATAAAATCTAGTCATTATATCTGAGGTTTCCTCAGAAGCAATATTGGCCATTAAAGTGGAATATAAGAAATTGATTTTAATGGGGAATGCAGGGACAATTTGATCACTGATTTTTCAGCTGCACAAACAATATGTTCTATTCAAATCAAGGGCAAATTTGTCTTTCAAAAATAATTAGATAATAGTTAGCAAAGAAATAGAACATATATGGATTTCCACATTTTACAGTGTTTTCACTCATAAAGTATTACTTTACACTTGCATGTTTCAGTGCAACAAAGTTCTTTGGGTGAGTTCTACTCAGAGGTCAGAGTTGCCATATCAGCCATCTCGTATGGCCACTACTCCCACAGTCACAGCAGGACCAAAGTCCTCCTGTAAGCAGTGATGATGGGACGTAGAGCAGAGCTGAAGCATGCTTTCTCACATTCCCAAGCAGATTGCTTTTGAACCTACAAGCACAGAAGCCAGTTCACTTTCCCACAAATTTCAATCTTATTCAATGTCTTATTACCTATATTTAAATTGATTTCAGGCTTGTGGAATGATGTCAACTGTGGTTTTTCAAATGGCTATATCTGTGAGAGGCACAGAAGTTTTATAAATGCAACACTTCCTTCAGCGGTACCTTCACCTCCTGGAGGATGTCCTGAAGATTGGCTTTTATTTAAAAATAAGGTATGATAACTTCCATCTAAGTACAATGCTATTAGTCCTTGAGAAGGTACTTAAAGATATACAAGAGGCCTCTTGTCTGTCAGATATCTTTTGACAGTGATTATCCACAGTTGCGTTAAAAACTGAACCAGTTGCCTAATTCTTGCAAAATGGCAGTTTTACAGATTTTTAATTGTTTTCCTGAGAAGTGGTCATCTGAGATACATTGGAAAAACTGCTCTATTGTATATACTTTCAAGAAAATTGAACTGAATTCAACTGAAAGCACCAACTATAGCATAAAATCAGTCATTTGAGCTGGAACAAATCAGAAATAAGGCCAAATTTTTCCAAACAGGCTTCAATGTAATGCTTGCCTCTTCCCAAAAGGGATAAACTTGATCTACTTATTAAGCAGTTAAGCGGGGGTTCTATTTTCTAATATATACAATGTTGTTATGAAAGCACCCATGGATATTCACACCAGTTGACTTTATGCCAGTATGCTTTTTTTGCATTTTTGTTACAGTCATCAGAGTTGTTATTTTCCACAAACTAGGCAACATAATTCTCTGACGGTGCTACTGGCGTGCCACAGAGCTTAAACATGGAGAGGGCACACTAGGCACACTCATAATTACCCAAAACATTTCAGGGTGAATGTGTATTGGTAATGTGATGACTACGTGCTTTTTAAGAAATCAAGAGTCATATGCTTCCATTAATAAAAGAGCTGTAAAATGAAAAAGGCTGAGTACACGCATGAGAGCACACTGATCATAGGCTCTAGGTCAAAAATGTTTTTCAGAAAGTTCAGATGATTCCACATGAAACCCTGGGCTCGGCTTTTCTTATAGAGTCAGCACTTCTTTGTCTTTAACTAATGATGGAGTATCACTTCTCAAAACCTCTGAGTCAGTTAACACATTAGATTCTCATCAGGCTGTGGTTTATAAATGGTTGTTTGAGTTTTGTTGTGACTTTCTCAAACCCTCACAGAAAGACACAGAGTAAATTTAAGATTTGTGAATGGTTTCGACTTGGTTCCAGAGCTGAGTTCCTATTAACTTTGGAAAATCATTTTGTGGATCCGAATTAGGCTAATTTCTACTTAAACTGGTGTAATTCCAACCTAAATTCCTTTTGCTGTCACCCACTAACAGTCTATACTCATTTTTCCCTAGTGTTACAAATTTTTTGGCTCTTCCTATGAATACTGGCATACTGCAAGAAGAAATTGTATGAGCCTTGGAGGAAACCTGGCGAGCATACATAATGAACAAGTACAAGGTATAGTGCAACAGCCCTTTAGGTAACAGATGGCATTTGCTCTGTATACAGTGGTCATTTCCCGCAAAGAACATGGCAAAAAGAGACAGTATGTAAATGTATGTATTTTACAATATGTATACTGAACATGGATTATATGGCCATGGCATGAAACATTTTTGGAAGAACTGGAACCATCTGTCTAGGGCATGCCAGTGATGCTAAGGGTTGCTTCCTCCTGTTCTATGCAAACTGCTTTACATTATTTATAGGGTATGAATTAACATAGAATAACAAATCCAGACGTGGTATTTATAGTTTTAGACACAGAGAAAGAAAAGGAATCCATGGTCTGTTTCTGCCAGAAACAGAAAGGGATATATTACTATACCTCTCTGAAATGACTGCCTAAATTCTGCAACTTAATTCATCAGCAGAATGTCAGAGGAAGACACTTTTTCACCTTGCCTATGTTCCTGGGCTTCCATTTGCAGCTGTATACAGCTACACACTTCCATCAGTCAATCAGCTCATCCTGAGTGTTGAAATAAGTGAACTTATTAGATAACATGGTGGTCAGGCAGGTTTTTTGTATCTGTCCTCTTTCCAATCTTGCTTCATAGTTCCAAATACTTTCACTCTTTGAGACTTTGCACAGGCAAAGGCTTGGCATAACCTCAAAATAATAAACTTGGGTAAATTTCTGATCAAATGCTAATTAAAATGTATTTACAAGACATTAACAAACAAAATAGTTAAGGATTTGTTTATGAGCTGATGTCTTGACTGATGACATGACATGTTCATCTTCTTTTCTGTTGGCTTTTTTTCCAGCTTTTCTCACTTACCATTTGAAGGATGTTTCCAATGATCCCTGGATTGGCTTGAATGATATACTCAGTGAACTCAACTTTGTTTGGACTGATGGAAGTGCTGTCTCCTATACAAACTGGGCTCCGGATTCCCCAAAACTTGTAGAACCCGTTTTGTATCCCAGTCTACATCCAGAAGACGGCCACAACCTGCAACAGGTAAATACCACTTAGTGTCTACCATCAAGTCAAATCTGAGGAGCAGTATCACTTCAAGTAAACAGCTCACTTTGCTATAGACGTTGCCTCAGCCTTCTCCCCAAGTTGTTCATCTATCTTTACACTGGGATTGGTGATTAAATGTTTCAATGATTGAGTATTCTAGCTATCTCAGAGCACAAAATGGCATTGCTGCAATTTGGCAAAATTGCAGCAATGGGCAGATTGAATAAAGATTGCTTAGATTGAATAAAGTTTTCTTTTTCATAGTAATTTGCTGCTCATTTTGCAGAGAATATAAATGCAACATTAGAATTTTAGAAGTCAACACATGTTGGCAATGTTTTCACGTTTGACAAGTTAACTCATGCTTGAAAAGGAAGGAGAGGATGCAAGAGGAAAGAATTCAATTTTTTTCTACTTCTTCCCTATTTAAAATTATAATTGAATTGCTAAGTGCCAATAGATTTCAACTACTTTCTAAACCAGTCAAACTCTCTCCACTGCTAGCACTGAAATTAAACCTCAGAATGCTGTAAATAAAATAGCGTTCTACATATTCAGACCAATACAGACTGATTTGCACACCTACATTGCCTTTCTTCCATTTATTTCCATATCTTGCTTTCAGAACTTGCCCTTCACACTATGTCATTCCACTCACTGTCCATCCTCCCTTCATTTTGGTATCCACACCTCTAGAGAACCCAGAAATCACACTTTTAGACAACCAGCTTAATCTGCACCTGAGCCAATTCATTCTGCTCTTGCCTATCCAGCCATTGGCTAAGGCATGCAGGAAGACACATAAGATACAGCACAATACACAGCTCTACTTTACTGCAGCTCTAATAACGCTCCTGGGAAATACCAAAAGTGGGGAAAAAAAATAATATGCAAAGGTGCCTTCTACTTTTCTCCTTCACCTTCAAGATACCAACAGCTATCTTCTTCAGAGGATCCTTTTGAAAGGAGTGAAATAACATCAAAAAGTTACTCAAGCTTAAGAAACTAGAGTCAAGAGCCACTAAAACAGGTGTTCCCAAAATTTCTGCATGGCAGCTTAGGAGGCTGTTGCAGATTGTAATAAACTTGAAGTTCCAGCTTCTTAGGCACTCAGTACCTGATCTAGTGTACCTGAAAGAGAAATTCTAAGAACTAGAGCTGATGATAACTCTGTCAAGGATCATCATTTAGATGATTCTGTCAAGGACAACCACTATTTAAGTTGGCTTTGCAAGGCAAATACAAAGCATGACCTCCATTTATTTTTATTTCATTCTTATTCAAAAAACTTGCTGATAGTCACTCATTAGTCAAGACAGAAGGTGTGACAGAAAGCTCTTGAAAATAATAGTGCCTCTCAAGTATGTGTCCTCAAAAATAACCAAATGAACAAGCAGGCTGAGCCAAAGATTACAAAGGTTTACAAGACAGTATCAAGGTGGAGCTGGCCACCACAGAGGAGGCCAGAAAGGACAGAAAAAGATAAAAGGAAGGTGTTTCTAGAGTTGTAATACAAACTCTACAATATCAGAATTCAAAGAAAAAAGGAGTGAAACTACCCAGAGGGTTATAGTACTTTGTTTTATAACTTCTAATATCAATGTGCTCATATTCTTGTCTTTACTCCAACAGTTTGATTGTGTTTCTCTGAAGAGAGGTCATGCTGATGACACAGGAAAATGGAACAATGAGGAGTGTTTTAAGTCCAGAGGGTATATATGCCAGAAGACTAGTGGTGAGTTCTGTATTGGTAATCTTGAAATTTGTAACACAAGGATTAAAATTACTTTTCTTGTTTAACATGCTTTAGATTAGTTATCTTTTTTTTTTTTTTTAGGTAAAAGATCAGTAAAACCTACGGGGCCCATCTTGCATCTCAGTGTTACTTAGCAATGTTTTGGAGAAAGGAACGATAAATAAAATATCAGAATTTAGGAAAGCAAAATTACTTTATTTTAAAAAGTGTATAAATAGCTAAAACCCACAAACATTTTCATTACATAAGTTCATAATGATCTATAGACGATCATAACTGTTAAGTTTTACATGTATGCAAATAAACCTGACTGATAGTGACAAAACTGCTAAGCTGCAAAGAGTATTTTGAAAACATGCAGGGTAGGTGTGTTATTTTTGACTGCATGAATTTACCTCTGCAATATAAGATACTGTGAATTTACTGATTCAAAATTCTCAGAGACTGAAAATGTATTTCTTTCATCCAGAAAGTTCACTGTTGTTTTGAAGTTATCTGTTACTTATAAACAACTAATGAGAAGGTGTTCAATTCCATTCACAATTTTCTACTAGGTTTGTAAATAATGAAGATGTTGTTCAGTCACTCAAGTCAATATGTGGCCTCCAGATTTAACTGTTCTTGGGGTGGTTTTTTTTCCATATTCCAACAGATCCTGAACTCTTTAACTCATCAGCAACAGTGCTGGACTTCGCTTTGTACCATTCTGGTGGCATTAGCTATTCTGTCACCCCTTCCAAAATGAATTGGGAAGAAGCACAGAAAAACTGCAATAACAATGCCTCAGAACTTGCCAGCATTTTAGACCCATATAGCCAGGCACTGTTGTTCTTACTTGCACAGGAATATGGAGAGCCTCTGTGGATTGGTCTTAACAGCAACGCGGTAAGAAAATATATGTAACATACAGGTAGTCAAGCTCATGCTGGACCTGATCTTTATGCTCTCATCTTGTAATCTATAGGAATTTCTGCCCATGTAGTGCTGAAAACAGCACGTTACATCAGTACAGTAGCCATTTACAGTGGAGTTCTTTGAATAAGACTCAGACAGTGGAGGTTTAATGAACCAAGAACTCTTACATGCATTAGCACAAGGAAATGCTCCTGCAAACCAGTATATAACAATGCTATGTGTTGTTTGGAGTCATTTAAAGGGTCTCGAATACAAATTGTAAAATCTCCCACATTTTGAGTTTCTTTTAATCTAAAAGGTATTCCAGGAAACACATGCATCCTGCCCTCCTGCCATGTTTTATGTACCTCAGTGACCAGTAACATGATATCTCAGGTCGCACATTTGAGACTTGTGAAGGAATGGTTTTCACATGTGTTTTTATGCTCACACATTCTATTAGAGAAGTCTTATTTATGGTAGCAGTAGCAAAATACAGTTGTGGACAAAAACAGGGGTAAAAATTAGTTAAAGGAATCTGAAGGCTGTATGATGCGGTACATATTGACCGATGGATATATTTTTTCATTTGAAAATGTAATTGGTGTAATTGCTCCCATTAAGAAATTAGAATACTATGGAAAAAAAATCCATTCTGTTTGTGAGATGTCTACATCAGTTGCATGACAGGGGAGGGCAAACATTTGGATGGTAGGTGTGTTTTGACATGCTACACTCTTCCCCATGAATCACAGTCACGATAACTACAATAAAAGCGATGGCGATCAGTGCTGCTTATTAAGAACACTCCCACCCACACTCCCATTTTCCATGCAGACCTTTGGGTGGTCATAACAACATGATGGTTTATCTGACTCCCAGTTTTATGCCTTCTCTCATGCCCCCTTTCTTTTTTCCCCTCCATTTCCAATTGCTTGAAAAATGTTCTGAATTAATGTTAGACACTATTTGGAGGGCAGAAAAAAAAAGTAATTCTGCATTCCCGTTTGTGGATAACAGACACTGTACGTTCTGTTTCAGTTAGCATTTACAAGCACAAAAAGGGGGCATTAGTAAGCATATGATTCCATACTGGTTACATGAGAGTCCTCTTGAGGATCCTGTGCAGTAGCTATCTCACTCTCAGCAACCTTGAAATTATCGTATAGATTTTGCTTCCAGACCAATGGCAAGTATCAATGGATTGACAGATGGAGATTAGCTTACAGCAAGTGGTCCAGCGGGGAACCAAAACAGACATTAGCATGTGTCTACCTAGATACTGATGGCACCTGGAAGACAGCTTCTTGCACGGAAAACCTCTTTTCTGTCTGTAAAAAATCAGATGGTAAGCAATTGGATATAAGTGGTTTAACTATAGGGTGTGTAGATTTATCAACTGTGCTAAATAAAACAAGCCACTGGAAAAATACTTCTTTCATACACTAGTATACAGGAAGACAGGAGTAGCTAACTAACTAGATGTAAATATTGTCATGAATTCTTCCCAGAAGTAAATCAATTCGTAACGATAATTACGAAAGGCCTAAGAAACAAAAAGGACTGAATACTCATTAATATCTTAACTATTCATTCTAATAGGAAAAGTAATCTACTTGCAATGAGATCTGTTTTGATTAGGCATCAGATGAAATTCCACATCCAGTTTGAGGCACCAAAGTTTGAAAAAGCTCTCAGTCAACTAGCGTTTTCAGATGACTGGGAAACAAGAACTAAAAGGAAAGATTATAATTGGAGTTGGACAAAAGACTAAGAAACAAAAGACTCAGAGAAACCAGATTATCAATTTTAAATATTCAAAGCCCTAAGGAATGGAATTAAATTATTCCCTATGTCTTATATGAGTTGGAAAGGAGTAACAGACTTAAATACGGCAAGGAAAACCTTCTAATTTTATTGGTACAGAAGCCTTTAATAAATACTTTGGACAGGTCAGGGAATCTCCATCACTACAGGTTATTAAGAACAGACAGGACAAACATCTGTTAGAAATGATATAATTAAATAACAACTTCATGTCACCTGTGAGCACAAAGATGAAGTAAATAACCCCTTGATGAGCCTTCCAAGCACAAACTTCTACAATTTCTATGGAAATAAGTATAAATATGATTTCACAATTTATCTATATTCTTGTTTTTGTCAACATTATGGAAGCTCTTGAATCATTAGAAAATTTAAAACTGCATGTCAAATTACATGCTAAGATGCTGTAATTTGACAAAAATCCTCAGATTTGATATATAATGTCTGTTTCCACTTTAATATTCTAGAAATCTGATTTGAGAGCTGAATGTTCCTTAATAGGGAAAGAAATAGACTGTAGAAGACTCATAGGAAGAAAACGTAATTTGGCAGAACATTTAATTTTTGTTCCATCTGTATTTATCTTCTCATCCAAAATCTTCCTATTATATCAATCACTATGGAATTTATTCAGGATGCAGTTTAACAAAAAATCCTGCAACCCATGTTTAGTTATACCAACACTTTCATTCACAATCACAGTATCTGCTATAAGGTTTTGATCCTGTCAAAAAATGAGACTGAAGTGTCAGAAGACATTTTAAAAATAGCAGTTTTAACTAATTAGGCAGATATTTATGCCAGAAAACCAGCTGGATATTTTACTGACTAGAGTAATTACAAAAATCATCATTAGACAGAATCTATACTTCTTATAGGTTAGTGTATCTTCCTATCACCTTGATAAATAAATATGAAGCAAAATATGCTCTTAAACACAAAATCAAAGCCATATTCAAGCTCTTTTTAGAACATGCTTCCTTTCTTCTATGATGACAAACCTAATATAGTCTGTTTAGTTTTGTCTTACTAGTATAATGGGAAAACAAATTTTATAAAATAACTGGATTCCAACTACCTGATCTCTTACCAGTAAAGGCCCCTACTGAGCCCCCGCAACTTCCTGGAAAATGCCCTGAAACAAGAGGACACAAATCTTGGATACCTTTCCATCGTCACTGCTATTACTTTGAGGCCTCCAGGAAAAGAAGCTGGTCTCAAGCTCATCAGGAATGTGCCCGACTAGGTGAGTGTTTTGTTTTAGAAAGATTGAAGATGTAATTAAACACATAAAGTAATGGATGATACCACGAAGCAAATCTTAAATTACTTTAAAACTTCAAACTTAATGCTTTTTAGCTTGCTTTTCTGAGCATGCTTTTTCATAATAAAACTAAACTTTGTCAGAGAGGCAGCTGATATCTCAAACAGCAGGTGAAATACGAATATCCCAAAAATATGAAATTCCTACTAGTTTTATGGAAATCAGTAATTGGGTACGGAGATAAACACTTTTAGAGTCCCACTAAGGCACAAACTCCAGGGTCAGCTTTCCCTTCCCCAAACAAGAGGGCATCCACACACAGCGTAAACTGGGAGACAGAAACTCATGGGGAAGTTGTCTTTGTTAGTTCCAGGGCACAGTTTATTAACTGGATCTCACTGGCTGGACAACAAAAGAGATGGAGGAATCATTTAGCTTTCATGAACCAGTAAAACACACCCAGCCATGCAGCTCCTGCTCCGCAACAGCCTCCACTGCTGTCTACGAGCTGGAAAGAAGAGCTGTATATGGATCAGGGGAGAGGAAAACACACTTTGCTCCACATTTCTGATTTCTCCTGACTGTTCACTGAGAATTGCTGTGATGGAGCATACACTTCAGTGTGAGTAAGAATAGGAAACACCCTATACATTAGCACTGTATGTCTGAGTGATAGTCTTGTAAGATTAAGAGAGAATACAAGGATTTCTAGCAGCACTTCCTCATATGTATGAAAACACTGACCTATGACTGAGTAAACAGAAGAAGTAGCTTTGCAAAGGCATTTTACTTTACAGCTGTGTGACAACAGAACTCCTGAAATGGTTCTGTAATAGGATACACCACATAATTACTAGAAAATGTAAACTTTACACTAATAAGCAGAATGAAAGGACGCTGGCCCATGTTCTGAATTGTTAGATGTTACATGTTACCCACTGGCCAGGCCAGGAAGGTGATCATTTCCTGATGACCCCAATGCAGCTTTGTGTATTTGTAATGCCAGGGCATATGACAATTATAAATCAACTTCTGGACATCTTCTGGAGCACAACCTCTAGCTGCTTACACATCCTATCTAGCCTTGCAGCACATTGCATCAGGCACTGCCAAATATCCTGCCCAGCCACTGGTGGGTGACAGAGCTGTAGTGGCAACATGCATGGTGCTGACTACATCACATGTACCACTTTCAGCCTACTTGCATCACATTCTGGGGTGTGGTTGGACCTGTCCAAAAAGTATTGCAGGAGAGCAATTTTTCTTCTATAAAATACCAAAGGCTAAACAAAAATCTATGTCTTCATGCTGATTTGTGTCCATACAGCTCACAGTCATGCTCAAAATACAATATAGTGATATAATAACCATAATGAGACTAGTGAATATTATGTGCAAGAATCAGTGTCTTTTATATCTTTTTGCATATCTTTTATGTGTTTATTGACTTAAGCTGTAAGAAAATGAGACATTGTGATACTTTTGCAGCTGCTAATTTGGCATCAGTAGGAGACTATACTGAAGCAAACTTTCTGTCAGACACCATTAAGATACTCCATGGAAAATCACCGAACTTTTGGATAGGGCTAAAGAAAAATGACAGAGGTAATATCTTCATTATTTAATCATACATTATCATATCATATAAAATTATGTTCTATTAAAAAGAAAGCAACTTTGTATACTTGAAAGTACACATATATAAAAAATATACAGAGTTTATTTCAAAGCATGCTTACATATGCTTAGAAATGTAACTGAAACATTCAACTACCTATTCGTGTTATAAATTTTTGTTTTCCCCAACACAACTTATTCTATCTGTCTAAACTCCTGTATTTTATACATATATATTTATATGCTCATTTTAAATATTAGGACAATGGGTATGGACAGACAAATCTGCAATGGATTTTGTCAACTGGCAAATGGGAGAACCTTCAAACAAAAGGCATAAAGAGTGTGGAGAAGTATATGCTTCGTCTGGCTACTGGAACACCAATGTCTGTTCTTTCAAAAAAGGATATATCTGTAAAAAACCAAAAAGTAAGTAATATTTCTAATGCATTAAGGTTAATAATGCCTGATAATGTATGTTTGTTGTATAACATGAAAATGTAAAACATTGTAAGTTTGTGTGTGTGCAAAACCAATAGACCCTAATAGCAGGATATGGACGCCTAAATACTGAGGAGCCCCACATGGCTTCTGACTGCCTCCTCAGAAGGCTGCATCTCCTGTAAGTCCTGTAAAATTACCATCAGCCCCATGCAGCCATCATGAATACTTCAGACCCCTATGTTTAGGCAAAAGAATAGTTAAAGACCACTCATTTTTAATAAAAAGCCAGTTTTCAGTGGAATTTTCCCTCAAATATCATATAATCTAAGCTCTAAAGCAAAGTTTTGTTTAATTTCAGCTGAATATATTCTTAAAAAAACCCAACTTGTTCTGATGAGTGCAATGAAAGCTCTGTCTTGTAGAAATGCTGGAATTGGTGATTCCTTTCATTACTGTCCTCTGAGGTGATGGATTAGAGGAACATGATAACATACATTCTTATGGCACTCTTATCTACAGTATGATAGAATGACATTTAATAAAATGCTGGTACTATTCTGATAGCAAAATTATCATCTGCAAGAAAATGCATGAGTCAACTACCAACTGAGATTAAATGAAAGCGGTCCAGAACATGAACATTTTGTTTGGTTAAATTTCATATCTCTGTTCACCTTTCCCTTACCTGCTAAGTTTAGGAAGTGCAATTACCATAGGAACCACATCCACACAGAATGGCTGTCTCTGACAGAAGGGGCTAAACTCACAGAAGATCCTTTTCAGCTCAAGTAAAATGCTCATGATACATCTCTAACACTCAAGACCTCCATTCTACTGTTTCAGAAAACACCTTAAAATGATTAAGGATCTTGTGGTCAGTTTCTCAGAAACAAACATATTTGAAAACACTTTTAGAAATAACAGAAATCTGACTCTAATTTCATGTCTTGCTGGGTATCTCAACTGAGGAGGTCAGATGCTCTTGGAATGAAAGAGCCAGTCATCCTACTAGTGGTTTACACATGCTTAGGTCCATCTCTCTGGGAGAGCAATTGTCACCAGCAAGTGGATTTAGAGGGAATTGTCAGGAGCATCTGGCCTTAGGAAGTTTAAAATGCCTCAGGGGTTTTTTTTAAGCATTCAGAATAAACATTTTGTTTTCCTTCCAAAAGCTCCTGAAAACACAGAGATGTCAACAGATAATACAGGTAAGCATACTTCCTTTTAAGCAGAATTATAAGCACGTGCTCAAATACAAGAATATAATTACATAGTTTCTAGGTATTAATTTTGAGAGTATTTAATAATAAAAAGTCCATAAACTTCATCTGTATCTAGATATAGGAAATAGAGGTTATTCTGAAGTAAACTGGCTTTTGATCAGATCCAATTATATTTTGTTTGGTTTTGTTAGTTAAAAAAACCAAAAAACAACCCCTGTTGAACTGAATATCTACATCCATATTACACTTGTCTGATTTCTGGTTAAAGAAATCCCATTTATCACTAGATTCTGAAATCTCTTAACATCAGAGGTGTTGATTCCATTTCATCCATTTACAGAAGGGAAAATGGAGAAAGTACTTTCTGCCAGCATCATTTGGCTGTTCGTTCTTCTAGCCCTTACTATAGTTGGAGCTGGAAGTATAATTTATTTCTACTTGAGGAGGAAAAGACAAAACCTGCTACATATCTCAACCAGAATGAGTGGACCAGAAGCAATGGTGGATATCCAAGAAAAAGATGCACTTACCGACATGTAGTCTGACAAAATGCCCATATGTTCCAAATAACAAAAACCAGCCTATGAATCAGTGAAATCTTATGCCAGCTTTGAATTTTCCTACCCAGATAATAGTCTCCTCCCTTCACAAATATAAAGTTCATGGATTTATATAAATACACACTCATATATACCCCCTCCAAAATTCCCTCCAAAGTGTTACGGATTTTCTTTCGTCTAGTTTGGGGAGTACACAGATATATTTTTCACATAATTGAGCATGGCTGAAAAGCTGGCTCCAGAGGTGTTACAGGAAAACTCTGATAGATATTTACTATGTGAAATTATTTTATTTAACTCAATGTAGAAATTCTCCTTTATACACAGGGGAAATCATTACTCATATCTTTACATTATTTTTTCCTGCTGTATTACTTCAGTGTTATCTACACTATGATAGGAAACACTGCTCATTTCAGATTTTCAGCTTCACAGTTTATGATACTATCTTTTTATTCATGTAAAACCTGTTACAATACCTGCATCTGTGAATTAAATATTATTTCCTTACCAAAAAATAGATGGAAAGATGGAAAAAAATTGAAGAGACTCCTTTATTCCTACTTCTAGTCTGAATTTCAGGAATAATTATGCCATTTCCTACAGTCTTGCACTTTTCTATTATTCTATAAACATCAACATTTTCCTTCCAAGTTCAAATTAATAATAAAAATACAACAGTAGATGACCTTTCCATTGGGTTTTATTTCAGTACTGATGCTTTCAGTATGCAGAGATGCCCCTTTTTAAATCCAAGCATGTATAATAAGTGGCTATCTTATACTGCATTATATAACTCTCTGGTTTAGAGAAAGCAAATCACTGATGCACTTTTTGAAAATAAATTCTTCCATTTTTTGTTGTAATTTCATTTGATAATGTACTGCCTAGACCCCCTTTCAGCTTTTCTTCAATTGTACACAGTAGCAGCATTTGCCTCAGGGAGCAGTTTTTTATTCTGTGTATTTTAAGACATGCATCATCCCTCCTGAGTTATGAAAACACCTTTCTCCAAGCCATGGGAGGACACCTGGCACTAACAGGCCTCAGTGAAGAAGCATATGGAGAAGCAGAGCTAAAGCAGAGGAGCTTGTACCAAATATCTGTAATGGGAAACAGATTCTTTGGCCCTTCTGTGAGAACTGTAGTCAGAATTTCTTACTTTCTCCCCATGCTTAAGGTCCCTGACTGACAAAAAGATGATGCCATGCTAAAGATCTCTTTAAAAGAGAATATCTGGAATAAGTGGAATAGGTTTCTGCACCAGGACATCTGTGCCTGTGCCTGAGCCACTTGAGATCACACTTGTATTACCTCTAGTATTTACCTTTTTTCTAGATATACAGTAAACAATAAAGGTTCCTAAGTAAAAATGTTATTGATAGCTACGTAGAATGGCAGTACCCCCTTCCTTTAGGAATACTTACTTCAATTGTTTCATCAAGGGCTATCTTAAAACATGTGGCAGCCCTGCTAACATGTTTCCTCCTGAGCTTTCAATTTTTAACCGTATACTCCTTTGCTGGATGGACACACATTATTCTACACCTTTGGGTAAGTTTGTAAAGAAGTTTCACCAATCACAGATATAGAAAGATGTCTAAAGATTGTATGGCTTCTCCCCTTCTGGTATGTCTGTATGACATTACTTAACCAAGAGACCTGGTAAAAAAAAAAACAAAACCAACACCCCCCACCCCACCCAGGTTATTTAAAATAGAGTTAAAAATTAAGTAAAGCAAAAATAAATTTTACAATTAATGTCCTTTGAACACTTTGTAAAGCCCAGACATAAAAGCCCTTAGATAAAAAGAAATTCCTTATATTCCTATAATAAGTCCTGTAATACCAATTCCTGCGATAAAGAAACAGTCACTGCTATGTTCCGGAGGAAACAGGAAATAGCTGAGAGAACTTTGCACAAAACTTTGCAAACGAAAAAAACACCACCTGCTTCCCATGAGATGACTAGAGAGAAAATTATTTCCTGGTATGTACTACAGAAATCTGGGAATACATAGTTACACTTGCCTTTTGGATGAGTAAATAGTGAATATGTTTTTCCTGTTCCATACTTACAAACAGTAGGGACTGCTGGATTCTACCATATACATGCCCAGCTTAGTAAATCTGATAAATTAAAATTACCTTTCCCAAAAGAAAAAAGGAAACATACAATAAAGAGACTAATTTTTTTAAAGTTATTTGTAAGTTAACTGTAAAAATTGGGAGCTCATAACAGAGGTATTCCGGTGACCAAATTCAGCACAGCCTAGGACCTCCAGAGGAGGAGCCTGGCTGGTAACACCACCATGCAGGAAGCGCACGCCAGCTCTCTGTGTTATCATATGAAAATCTTTTGATGTACATACATTTTTATATACAGCTATTTTGTAGTTAAATCATGACTGAGCACGAAATGGACATAAGGTATGCTGCTGATCCTCCTGCAAGATACTGAGACGCCGCAAAGGCTGATCCAAAGTGCCTCTTACAGAAACAGGAAAGACAGAGCGCACTGTGGTGAGAACAGCAGTGAAAATAGGTGCAGGTGGAGCGAGCCAGTGCAGCAGTGCTCATTCCTGAGAAAGGGCCGAGACGAGGGCCACGGCCCTGACCAGACCTGCTCGCGACAGGCAGGCACCATCGTTACCCACTGCTTGCAGCGCAGGACAGCATTGCCATAGCAAGGACGGGTTATTCAATCTACTGAGTCTCAAACAACCAAACAGCCACTGGGGCAGAGACCAGTGCATCTGAACACTCTGACTCCTCTGTATTTGTCTTTTGGAGTTGGTATTGGATGTGACTAAGACATTGGCCACACGCCTCATGCATTGCTCAAAGAAGAGGGCTGGGTTGCACTTGGTTAAACTGCATAGGGCAGAGGAGATCCTTACCCCTCTATGCTTAATCCCCAATCCCAGTGATTTTGCACAAATCTGTTGTGTGCATGTTTCTCTTTTCTCTTCAAAAAGCCCTGTATACTTGAAACCACTGTCAGTTCAGTGCTTTGGATAAGAAAAACACTGCTTATTATGAATGCATCCGTTTAAATTAGCTTCTGAATGGAGAAGACACCCAGCACTGTTGTCAAAAGTGTTTATACTGATGTGTGCGCACGGATTTGTGTAGGATTTTTCCTCTCATTTTCATAGATAAATGCTGCCTGATTTTCCTCACCAGTTTCTGAAGGACACACCACCTCCTCTGTAACTAGGCTGTGACAGGAAAATGTAATTCAGTAATGGAAATACAGAATCCTTAGTCTTCTTGCAGACAAAGGAAAAGTTTTATTTTTCAACTGTGGCACAGAAGAGTTGGTATGATACTGTGTTTGAAATACCAGACTTAAAACACAGGGATGTATGGAATTACAACTAATTTGTTGTCTCAAAATTACAAAGTCAGGTCTCCAGGAATTAACCTCTTCCGTTTTCTATGCTAGTTTGCTTTTGCATCTATTAGAACATTTTGTATCTGATGCTACTGCTGCACAATGGACTAAACTGTTGACAGAATGGAAAATTTTAGTATAGACAACAGGACTGGCACTGCTGGCTGTAGTTGGTTTTATCTGTAAACTTTCCTGGTTGCATTTATGTTGCAAGAGAAAGACTGGCAGTAGCATCACAGTGATCATGAGCTGTCGGAGACAGTAAATACAGTACCCAGGATGATAAAACTTAGTCCTCTCTCTTAATCCTTCTGCTATCTGTCAAACAACGGATCCTAAAAGGAGTCATGAAACAACTCATCTTCTTGTTACTGTCCATCAATTATGTATGCACATATTTTCCCTTATAATCTGCTACCTGTTTAGTATAGCCTTTAGAAGGTATCACTGGGCCTACTTTTCTCATTGCTGACCTTTATAAACTGCTCTATGGACTGAATCCAGGTGTTCAATTGCTTATTACAATAAACTTCTAATCTTCACTTTTCTACAAATAACCCTACTGTGTCTTAGGAAGAAGAAGACAAACAAGTTTTGTGGAAATGGTTTCAGGCTAGTTTCAATAGTCACGAGAAGAAAAATTCTGGACACATTTTCACATAGTATTTTCCTAATTTTTCATCATAATCATTTGCAATGACAGCATAATCTCTTTCATACATAGGCTCAGCTATCTAAGACACCTGAAGCAGGTGGAATTCATCTCATATAATGTAGTTATCTAAAACGTAGGCATGCCTAGCTAAACTACTCACCCAACATCCTCACTGTGGTCAGCACAGAGAAATGGATGCATTAGGGTGCAATTAACTTGATCTAGTCTAGAGTCTGATGAGAATCCCTAGACTCTCATTGACACAGAGAAAGCCTAAACCAATTATCTCCCAGTAACAGTTCTGCAGAATCCAATTCTTAATTGATATCTTATGCAATCTGGCACAGCATACACTAATCGATTTTTGTTGATTACATTTATCGCCAATAGCTCCAGGCTATTTCAGAAAACAGCTACCAAACACAGTCCCAACAGATCCCCCCCCTCCCCCCGCCTTGAAAACCATTACTTTTGGAAACAAAACTTCTGTTACATTCAAAAATTTCTGTTGATTTTATTTTTCATACTAATTCAGAATGGTATCTGAGCGGATAGCATTTCTTAAGAAAATGTTGAGAACATTGACAGAAGTTCCTATGAAAGCACAAATCATTGACCCAAACTACAACGGAACTACATCTAAAATAAACTCTGAAGGCAACCATCTGCCTTTGTACTCTCATCAACACTTCCCAGCCCAGTGCCAGGATGGCTGAGAAATCAGTGAAGTGTGTCTGCTTACAGTCCTGATACAATCTCTGTATTTAAAGTATGCCCAATTCTGTTTCCCTGAACAGCAGCTGATGTGTACAGTATACCAGTGAACCCTTGAGAAAGTTAAATTGTGCTGACCATCAGAAATGAGGGCTCTGCCGCTTCTATCTCCATCACTGATACACATAGCTGAGGAAGAAAAACTGAGCATAAAAGTCCTGTTCAGTCTCATACCGAGTGCTGCTGCTTTAAGTTCCCTCTCCTCTTCTGTGTAGACTGCCAAAACCCCTGCACCCACTCTGCTACATTCTGTTTATATTTCTCCCACCCATTTCCTATTACCTTCATGGTCTTAATGCTAACCTAGAATAGAAGACTGGTATTTTTGGTCATCAGGCTGATAATCTCTGTTTACTAAGAATTTTTCAATTTTTAGCTCAGCTAAATCTGGACAGAATTTATTTTTAATTTCTGTAAGCCCCATTTCTGTTTACAGTGTCATAGCTTTATTCATAGATAAATCTCAAATACCACTTAATCATCATTACACAGTAAGATCTTGTATATCTCAGCCACTCCACCCAACACTGTCCTCATACAATGTATGAAACATTCCTGAATTATGTGGCATTATTTTCCTAATTGTTTCAAATAATGCCATGTTGCGCTGCTAAAAGGTGATTAGAAATGACTCATTACATGAACTGGATTAATAAAACCTTTTCAAATGAACTTATTTTGCATCTTATTACATTCTCCTACTTTTTACCCTGTTTTATGACTTTATTACCCTGGATCTTTGGTTTTCATTTTGCCTTTTATGCATGCCCTATATAGAAGATCATTGCAAGAGTCTGGCAGAGACTTTTGAAGGCAGTGTGCTACACAAACGTGCCTCCTAACATAACAAGGTGCCCTTCGACTGCTCCCTGAGTAAGTTCAATTTTTGCTGTGCAACTGGCACTGGCTGTTCAGAGACTCCCAAACCTCTGATAACCTGGCTTGTCAACACTTGTGCAGCATCATTTTCTCCTGCCACTGTTCCCAACAGATTCTGTCTCTCCTCTCCTTCCAGATACTTGTTGAAGTCTTTTGTGGAAGCCACTCAGTTGCAGTCCGAGGGATGTACTTACTATCTGTCAATCCAGCTGAACAACTAAAGTGAGAAAAGAGACCAAAATGGTCTCCAGCACAATTCAGTAAACTGGAGACTCCATTTACTTTCCCTAATTAAGGAAAATCAGTGCCATTTTTATAAACTTTGTCTCAACAATTATTTTTTTCAAATATTGTCAGAGAAAGATTGGCCACTCACTTCTCACCCTCCAAAATGTGTCCAAATTAACTTTTAGCAGCTAACTGCTTCCAGTTACTGGCAGTGGTGAGAACCACCATTATGTAGGTTATTGCCTCTCTCTTTAAGAATAGAATAGTCTAGACTATTTCAGCTTGAAGAGACCTACAATGATCATCTAGTCCAACTGACTGACCAATTCAGAGCTAACCGAGTTAAAGTATGTTGTTAAGGGCATTGTCCAAATGCCTCTTAAACACTGACAGGCTTGGGGCATCAACCACCTCTCTAGGAAGCCTGTTCCAGTGTTTGACCACCCTCTCGGTAAAGAAATGCTTCCTAATGTCCAGTCTAAACCTCCCTGGCATAGCTTTGAACCATTCTCTTAAGAAGCACTCTCTCTTCTCTCCGTCATTTTCTTCCTCTGTTGTGATTTTAGTATTAAGTTCCAAATTTAAATGTTAGAAGGAGATGAAAGTATTACATCACAGTTTTTCAGTGATAAAGATATTATGTCAATGAGAGTGGACTTACTACAGTTACCTAACTGGTTATATATTTGTAGGATTCTCTAGAGAAAATTCTATTTCCCAGGACTACCTATCTACCATATACAGGTTTGGAAGAGACATACAGAAAGATACTTAAATCTAAGTTCTTGATGTAATAATCTCAGCACTTTTATTAAATACTTAAGAATCTTTTGCAAAGTTTTATGGTTGAGAAAGATTATTAGATTATTAGCGCTCAAGCACAACAAAACAAGATTTTTTTTCCTAACTGAACACTAGTTTTCTCCAGCGGGTTTCAGCAGTTCTCTGCTGTTCCTAACTCCTTGTTCATAAGTCTGCTATATATCCAGAGGAAATTGTTCAACTTCCTGATTCGATCCCTTCTTTAATATGGTTTAATGCATGGTTTACATTGTTCTGAACTTTGGCCGAGTCAGAAGCTGCAAAATGGAGAAATGTTTTTCCTACAAGATCACACAGACATCGAGATGACATGTCTGCTGGGACATCCCAGTACTCCATGAGCCAGGGACTGAGAACAGGGCTTCATCAAAGACCAGCTGCTGCTGACAAGTAAGCTTTTATTTCCACCTCCTGGATCCGCAAAGCAACTGATGGCCTCGGGGAAGGGTCCTCCCCATCCTGGGCTACTTTCTAGATCTCCCCCGTGACTCTGGCCAGTGGGCTGAGGAATGACCATCAGAGAGCGCATCTTCCGCACAGTAAAAGAGCCCAGATTCGGTGCGTGCCTTGAAGACTGGCACAGGCTGCCCAGAGAGGTCGTGGAGTCTCCAGGCCTGGAGATACTCACAGTCCTGCTCAGCACCAGGGACTGGGCTAAGAGATTTCCCTTTCCAACCTCAAGCCCACGGCGATGCCGTGACTCGGCCATCCTCCCTACTGCACGGGCAGCCGTGTTGGTGTCTGATATGGCTAGCCAAGCCTCACAAAGCAACGGTGCCCCAAAGTGAAGGGAGACTTCCTAAACCCCTCTTCTGCCCTGCGCTGCCCTCCACCACGCACAGCCGCCGGCTGCCCTACACCTCAGTAATGTGCAGCCCTGGGCTTAAAGACGCCCAGCCTTCCCCAACGCTGGGGAGCACGGCGCCCTGCATGCCAGCCTGGGGGCTGCACGGCCCGCACCCCTCCGTCCATCCCTCGCTCTCGCTTCCCCCCACACTCGCACCGCCGGAACGGGCCCCGCGCCCCCTCCCCGCCGCCCGAGGCGCACTGGCAGGCAGCGGGGAAGCCCTCCCTGCCGCCTCCGCGGGCGCTGCCGGAGCCGGTCAGGCTCACTGAGGCTGGGGGTCTCTCTTCTTTCACGGTCGGGGATGGAGGGCAGGCGAGGGCGATGAGAACAGAGCAGCGGTGACACCGACCGAGCGGAGCGGCCGCGGTGCAGCCGGGCTCGCTGCGCGGGGCGCCGGCGGCTTCGTGCCCGAGATGGCGGCCGACGCGCGGAGCGCCATCTTCGGCCGAAGCCGGCGGCCGCCATCTAGCGAGCGAGCGGCAGGCTGCGGCCGGGTAGCCAGGCCAGGGCCGGTTCTTCTGCTTCGGTGTTGCGTTGTTTTGAACGGAGCAGACGCTGGCAGAAGCCAAAGATGACATCTGTGGCATGACAGCAGACTTTCTTCTGTGCAGGGCAAGGGGGCACCATGTGAATTACCTCAGCTGGAGCAGTCCAGGACGTCCCTGCAGAGGAAGGCAGGTTGCGCTCTCCTGTGAGGGACTGCCAACCCGGCGAGCGCAGGGTTTGCTCGAAACAAAATGGGTAAGACCCTGAGAGGCAGAAGCTGGAGGCCAACAAATGAGCTACAGTGGAGATGAGCGGGAAGTGATTCAGATTTCGTAATTACTTTTTTAGATGATGAATGAGATAATGTCCTGGTCTTTTCTCTCCAGCTAGAATTGTCTCTTTTTCTAGTCTAATGTGGTGTGCACAATTTTTTTCTTATAGTTCTTATGTTTAACTTTTAAGTGAAGTGGAAGTAGTAAAATGCTGATAATTTTCTTCTGTTTCTCTTTTGTTTCTTTTCTTTTTTTTTTTTTTTTCCCTTCTCAAAAGTCTTGTGGGACTATCACTTTAACGTTCCAGGTAGGCATTTGTCATCATATACGATATTAGGGTCAGTTTGTACAATATTAGCAACAGAGGACAAACAGAGGACGTGGATGATTCACTGTTGGTTCTGGTAATCAGTTAATTATGTGACAAATCAAAAACCGTGTGTCTCAGCATCTCCCTCACTAATAAAGGGATAATAATGGGTGTTTATCTCACAAAAGCATCTCAAGATCCGTTAATTGCTTTAAAATCTTAAAACTGAAAAGTCTACAAAAATGCGAAGAACATTAGCTTATTATCATTAGTGACGCAGAACCGACAGGAATTCTCCTGGCTCAATTTCAGAAACTTGTTTACACACCAGACTTGCCCCCTTGGGGATATAAATACAGCCACTTTTATTTCCAACCTTTTTGTCTTACTGTCAGGATGAAGATATCTCACTACATGACTAGTCTTTCTGTAAATGTCCATTTACTGTCTTTCAGTAAATGTCCATTTTGTTGTTTTTATGTTTTTCCAGACTTTAATGAGGTACATTTATTTCTTTACAGATTTTCCAAGAGTGAAATGGAATTGCACTTAGAAGCAATATGACTTTGACACATGAGAAAGCATCAGTGTAATTGCTAACAGTACTTCTCCTTTTTTGTTGTTCTTTTAACTGTTCACTAAGATGCTATTGGCTACAACAGGTGGAGAGACTTCAAATAAAGAAAGCAGTAATAAGGGAAGACTTCAGTTACCTGCACATAGATTTGTATTTATCATATGGGCTATCATGCAGACAGCACATGTACACGTACACATACATCACTGCTTTTTGGAGCAAAAACTCACAACAGAAGGTTAATCCATCCCAAGAACCCAGGGCCTTGGTTGTGATATGCTGGGTGAAGGTCACAGTAATACTGATCACATTCTCCTCAAATCTGACATACTTTAAGAAAAAAAATGGAAAAAATATCCTAGAAGTTGTTCTAAAAGAACTCGGAATTGCTGTTTGCTCTAGTACATAACCTGTTCTTGAAAACAGCTCCAGTGCAAAAGGAATAGCAAGTCACAAATACCACATCAGTCTGTAAAACAATCTGAGCACTATAAGACAGCTAATCTAATTTTCTCTGAGGTAGATGGGTAAAATCAGTAATAAGGAAAGAATTATTAAATACCTATGATAGTTTATAGAAAAGTAAATGTGGGCTTTCTATGGGAAAATCAGGCCTAACAACTCTACTAGAAGGACCCAATAAACATGGAGAATATAGATCATGTGCTATTCAAAAACTCCTGAGTCACCTGGAACAAAGAGCTAATGACGGTGTTTATTGATTACTCATAATTATTCATGATTGTCAAAATTAAAACTTGACTATGGACACCTGCAGAAGATTTGTCAACTGCTGAGTTATGAGATAATAAAATGGAAACTAAATTTAGTGTTATGAAAGTGAAAGTAATGTAATTGGGAAAATTAACAAAAAAAATGCATGTGCAGTGACAGCCAGTGAACAAAATGATCAACGTTATGGGGTTACTGGATGCAACAAGGTTAAATGCACAAGGAGCTTTCAGTTATAAGACAAGGTAATTAAGGGTGAATATTATGGATGCCTGTAAAATCGCAAGCTTTTTCATTGCCATGGGATGGCATATTGTCAACAATGGATTTGCCATGTTTCTGGAGGATAGGTCCACAGGGGCTGTTGAATACAGTGGGACGGCGAGCTAAACGTCAACAGTCATCCAAATGTGACCTCTGGCTCAGGAGGTTCCTGAACCTTTAATTCAATGAAAACAGGATGATGTAGCAAGGAAGAATTATTCAGTATATGCTTATTTGTACACTCCTGTAAGTGTCCATTATTAGACTCTGTAAGAGAGAAGACAATTTTTTAGATGGACTTCTGGTCAGAACCACTATAGTACTACTTGTTCTATTAATTCTTATTGTTATTAGTAGCAAAGCTGAAAAGAAGTGAGCTTCACTCAGCTAAAGAATAAGCTTCAAGTTCTTGAGTATCTTGAGTATGGCTCTATGACATATCTTTTAAATAAACATGTTGGATGCCTGAAATATTTCTAAAAGGTACATGACTCTCAGCTATTGCATATGTACACTGCTGTTTTGGAAAACAGTGACATTCGAGCAACAGACTGTTGTCTTCATCACTGCTTTCACAAAAGCAGGTGTAGTGTCCTTTCAGAGACATGAAGAGATTAAATACCTTGTACTGAGTATCTGAGAGTGGTATGAAATGTACTTCTGTCTCTTGCATGCGTCTACTGGTGTGATTCCTACAAAGTGTTTCTTTTACTGTCTAAAATACTCAGCTAACTTTCCTTTGTCTGCCACTCAGGAACTCTGACAGTTTATAGCAATGTTTAATTTTGTCTTGGGAAAGAAAATGTAGCTTTTCATAAGACATTGCCATGTGTATTCTGCTGAAGAAAATGTACACTCAAGTTCCATGCTTGCTTACTTGATGGTTTTCCAGCATTTGAAGCACAAACCTGAAATACGATCTGTTTATTTGTATGGAACCATTCATGGAGACAGATTTTACAGACTAACCAGAAGGCCCTTTCTGCAACTCTAGAGGCACAAACATACTGTCAGGAGTGGCTTCTAGCTCTGTTTACTAAAAGACTATCTTGAGGACTTCAGTACTAGTGCTTTAATAGGAGCTCAGAGCATGAGTAGAAATCCCTATGTTTGGTGTTCTGAAAAATGTTGAGTGTTTGACTTTATTATAATTGAAGATACTGCTTTTCCATTGATTCAGGTGCTTAGCAAGTATGTAGGGCTATGCCATATTGCTTGTATTCAAATAAATATTTATATAGCACAAGTGATTCATAGATTACAAGGCCAGAAAACAGCATGATAATTAACTGCTTTAATCAGAGACCAGAGATTGTAAGACTTATGTGAATCAATTCTTGTCAAGCTACTTTTCTACCTTATCTCTTGGTTATCTTATAAGGAGATTACACATTTCCCCATTACCATCAACAACAGAAACAAACATAAAACAGTCTCTCAGTTTTGTTTTTGTAGCGTCAGCTTTTCTTCAGAAATATGCTTTCTTATTTCCTACAAGATTTCTTTTCTGGGCCTTTTATTGCTTTTCACTTACCTTAAAAACATTCTTTAAACTTTGCCTTTGGGACTAAGTAATGAACCTTCAACACTGTCTTTACCTTTGCACCATGCTGGAAATACAGAACAGGCTAATTTGTCCTTCAAATCTAAGGATACTTAGAATGCTGATTGCTTAACCTATAAAGACCTAGGATAGGACAACTAATAATGTTTTTCAGCATAGAAGCCTTCTAACCACCATCCATTCAACCACCTTATCACTTATTCAGACATGTGTGTCTTCTGATGAGGTGATGCGCTGATTTTTTTTTTTCCATTTTTTTGCTGTTCCATCATCCCTGTCATTTCTCAGGCTTTGCAGGAAGAAGCCAGCTGTCCTACTAAATTAACAGTCTTTTCAGAAGGAAATCAACCTCAGCTTTCTTTTAACCAATAAACTTACAGCCTCCTGAAATAAACAATGTACTCTATATCTAGCTATGTGACCACAAATATAGATATCTAAAAGCTGTCTGTATCATCAGAAACATCAATTGCTGTGTCAGCACTTCTGTTTTTTCCCCCATAACTGCAGTTAAAGGGAAGTGAGCAGCTGAAGAAATAATTTCCTACTCTTACTGAATAATGTGAATTGGAAAGTATAATATTGCATCTAAAAGTTCTAGTGGAATTGGAACAAACCCATTATTTCACAGTATTATTTCTTCTCATTCCTCCCAAAAATGTTTGTGGATTTTATCCTCTAAAGCATGTATTAGGAAACACATTTCGTAGTTACTAACATGACTATACAGTTATTTCACTGGGTACATAATGGACTGTGAGAAAGGCTTTCCAAGCAATTGGGGTCCATCTTGCCTGTGACCACCATTGAAAAAGGTTCTTGGAGTTCAATATGATTTTAACTATCCTAAGAAAGCCTTGGTTTGAAAAATGCTAGTCTCAAAAATGCCTATCTACTCAACCTTTATCTATATGATCACACCTTTACATTCAAAAATTCTCAGATATTGAATTGTACCAATATAGGAATGAAGAACAGGTGACTGGAAATAATTCCAAGCCAAACTGAATGCTGTGGAATCGATCTAAAAAGGGTTTAAAGCCATACTACAGCTTCTATGGAAGTGCATGTGCATACATGCACATATACTGTAAATCAATTCAAACAGCTGAGAAGCCTTTTTGCAAGTGAAGCTTTGCCTCTCCAACCAATACTTTATACCTGCTGTGTGCTGTAGTAAGGAAAACAAAAGAATGGAATACATGGATTTATATAGTTTATACATCTCCTTCATCCAGCTGACGCTTGTACTGATCTCTTGAAGATGTTTAGAAGATGTAAGCCTGTCAAGATTGTTGACATCTCAGTACCGATAGGCAAGTAAAACCACTGTATAATTCAACTTCTCTGAAAAGGCTCCTGCATGCTTCAACATGTGTATGCTGTAGGAGAAAATGAAAGGAAAATGAATATACAAAGGCTGATGAAAGTAGATTAAATAATTACATTGCAAAGTTACTGGGCATTCCTGAGTCATACTGAAATGATTATTTTTCTTGAAAAACTAAGGCTGTTTAAACAAATTCTGCTTAAACAAATGGTGCTTAAGGTGCTATCTCTTCATTTGACTGGAACATGTTTACTGAACAGGTTTGAATAAATAATAACAAAACTGACTTTGTCACGGACAAAACATTTAAGAAAAAATAGGAATTTTGAGGCAAATCATCTATTAGAGGTAGACTATATTTTCCTCTCATTTATCTCATTAGTGCTTTACGTGTTACTTTTTACTTTAGGTACCAGATATTTATTATTCAATTCAAATAATTTGAAATGAGTGGGAAACATGACAATTCTTATTAAATCAAAGACTGTTTTGTTATAATAATTGGAACTTTTAAATTAATATAGTAGTTTACACTCCTGCTTTCCTGTTACTTTTTTCCCAACTGCAAAGAAGGATCATATCATATGGGTTTCATGTTGAGTAATCAAAAGATTATGTAAAGAAATAACTATTTTATTTTCAATTGCAAACCAGAAAGTCTAGCACACTTGCTTTCAGGGAGAATTTGCAATCTTAAGCTATGGCTAAATTCCTTTTTTAGAATCAGAATCAAGCTTTACTGTACATCTGTGGCAAACTGTGCATAATTTCATGATATTCTCAATTTTCTAAAGAGTATTTCTTCTCTTCTGTGTTGAACACTTGGAAATTAAAAAATCTGCTATAAAAGGAAAATAGGAGATAGGAAGTTTACACAGGGAAAGTTATTTCAAATTCAAAAAAGTAGAGAAGAAGGATTTCCAGTGTTGCTTGTATCCTAAGAATGTAGGACCTCCTGATCTCAGTCCAGGTCTCCCAATACTGTGTAATAGGTCTTCAATCAAGACAATCCCCCAAGAGTGTCCATTCTAACAGTAACAGGTAAAAATCTTTAGAGAGAAGAAACTGATTTCAAAAGATTTTTTTTTCCCCTTTCAAAGGTCTTCTAATCCTTCTATTTCAGAGAAAAAATAATTCCACCAGAAGTTTCATCTCTTGTTGAATCTTGTCCAAGATTTAGGGTCTTTTTTTCTGAAATGATCAGGACCTAAAGAATTCTCAGCTGGGCATTATCCCAAAAGATTGCATGTGTTGAGGCAGGCAGAACTAAAGTTACAGCTTGCTGAATAGCTAACAGATATAGAATCATAGAATCATTTAGGTTGGAAAAGACCTTCAAGATCATTGAGTCCAACCACCAACCATGCCCACTAAACCATGTCCTGAAGTACCCCATCCACTCGCTTTTTGAATACCTCCAGGGATGGTGACTGTGTTTGTCTCTATGAAAACTAAACACTGCCCCCCCCCATTTGTTTATTTATTTACAACCTGTTCCCGTATTTGTGTATATCCACTTTGAATCTATATACTGTGCCTTAAACAAAGGGCAAGCAGAGGGATGCTACAAAAGACTGAGCAATCCCAAAGTCTAGGTGAAGCAGAAGGTGGATGTTTTGCAGAGGAGGTGATGCAAGAACTGTTCAAAGAGGAGAGTTGTAGCAGCTGGGTATTGGGACAAATTAGAGCCCAAATTAAGTAAAAGGAGTATCCTGGGGGGTGGCCATCAAAAGAAATAAGAGTTGTATCTAAGGAAAAATAGGAATAGGAAAAGTAGTTAGGGGAAAGGCTTGAGGTCAGGGCAGATGGAATCAGGGATTTGTTGTGTCAATGGGACTATGCACCTCACAGGGGCAGCACTGCAGGATTTCTCATTGTCACGTAGTTAAATTATCCAAAATGTTTAATATTGGCTGTATTGCACAACAGTTTGATCTGTGACAGTTTTTAGATATGAAGTAAGTAGATAAACTGAAGGAGAAGAAATTGGCAGCGGGACTTGTGGAGATAATTACAGTAGCTAGAAAAAGGATTTTGCAGGAAGATAGAGAAGGTTAAGAATAACAGGAGTGTTGGAGAGAGCTGTAGGACAACTTTCATAATTGCTGGTTTCCTGATGTGCTATTAACTGTATGGCTATGAAACCCAAGTCATGATGCAGTTTAAAAGGCAGCTGAGCCCAGTTGTTAAATTGCTGAAGAAAATAATATTCATACATGAATGTACTAGTAACTTACAGGGCAAGGTTTTAGGATTCTGTTTGGTGTGAATATATTTTTGTGAATATATCTTTTCTTATACTTTTAAGAGCTTTCTAGCCATTGTCAGGTTTTTTGGGTTGTTTTTTTTGGCGGGCGGGGTGGGGGAGGTTTGTTTTGTTTTGGCTTTTTTGTGTCTGTAAATGCAAAAGAAAAAGTATCTTTGGACCAAACAAAAATCCCTGTAGTAATATCCTCTCTTGCTCTTTGGTTGCTATATTTTTCCTCCCTGGAAACTAAAAAAGTCAAGGAACACTGACTACTTCCAGTCATAATTAGTTTCAGGTTTTATCCTTGTTTGTATACAAAATTGAATCAATCATTACCTTAGTTCAGTCTATTGCATAGGCACCCTCATATTAATCGAAATGTAGCTTGACTTTTAGTCAGTCTAAAATGAAAAATGCAAAGTTTCTGTATATCGCAATAAATGATACTCTAACCTTTTTTTTTTCAAGTTTAGCAAAACCAGTTTAAATATCACATTCAAAACTGAAATAATAAATACACATGTAAACAAGGCTGTAACCATGTACAGCTGCTGCCTGAGAAATATATTTGAAATTCACTGCTAAAAATGGAGGCTTGCCTAATGTAAACTGGGTTTATTTGTGCTCCTGTGTAGGCTCTGCTCACTCTACTCAAGTGCTCTAGGCTGCACATCATGCAGTGACTGGCAGGACTGGAGCCTTATATAAATGTGATAGATGAGGTGTATTGATGAATTCAAGTCCAATAATTTGTGAGTATCTAGCTGATGTACTTTATCTGTCTTTCCTTGAGAAAATATCTCAGGGAATTGAGACATCTGTTGTGATGGATTTTGCATGACAAATGCCGGTCCCAACCAGTGAGTTATTTTCTATATTGAAATTGGTTTTAGAATGGCATAAATTGCACTTACACAAACATGTTTGTTTGTCAGTGAAATTCATCATGGTCTTACAAATTCAGCAAAGGTTTCAGTAATTCTATCTTTTGGGCATGTCCCACAATGTATTATTAAACAAAACAAACATGGTTAAAAAGCTGTGGTAACCAATAACTATAACATTTTATTTGGCAGATGAATAACTTATGGACAAAGAAATCTTTTCAAATTACACAGCTTAAAGCACTTATTATTTAGTTGCACATTTTAATTTTTATTAGAAGTCTTTTTTATATTAAACATTAATCCAGTGCTTTATATTAAACCATTAAGAAAGTAATCTAGAATTATTGCCAACCTTAAGCAATCATTACGCAGAGTTATTGCAGCACTTGGTATCTTCAGTAATTTGACTGTTTTATCTTCGTTTTATGTTTGTAGTAGAGAAATAGTGGGCAATTGCAAGTGCCATCTTTTTAAGCGAAAAATATAAAACCATTTCTCTCAACTGTAGTGAATCAGAGAAAGGTACAATTAATGTAGAGCTCTGAATGATAAACATCTTTTATGGTCAGTTGCTTTCCCTGTTCAAAAAGGACATGAATTTAAGTCTGAGCAGGGTCTTTAGTGTAGTGTTGTATTATAGCATAGGGAGAAGGAGGCAACGTGCGAAAAAGGGAAATTTGCCCAGTCTGCTAGATTTCTTTGACATTTTCTACTAGTCTGGATTTTTATGGCAATGTTGCAAATCACATAGCAGACAAATGAACTGTGGAATTGCTACAACTTTGAGATCATGAATATTCATTGGCTCAATTAGCAAATTAAAAATGAAAGCTTGGTACGTTTTAGTGGTAGTGTTGCAGCTGTCTTCCATATATGTACAATAGTATGTAATCAAACTCTAAATGAATTCTTTGTCTTGATAATATTTTTTTATTATGCTGTTGTCATCCTTAATGTTTTGTGTATGGTCCTCTATGAAACATGATTTAAGAGCTCCATTCTTATCAAATTAAGTGGATTATTTATTAAATTAACTACTTATGAAGGTGTTTTATGTATCAGTTTAAGATTCTTAGTCTTGGGTAATGTCCTGGATCAGTTCTCAATCTAAGTTATAGCTAAGGCTAGAAATTGAATTTCAAAAATGTTTACTTCATATGAACATTTAAAGAAAATGACATGGTACAAGTGTCCAGGTGTACCACTCTTCTCTCCAGTTTCCTGCCTGTGGATAAGGCCAGATTCCTCTTTGAGCTGCTGGGATTGTGTGCTATTACATAGCAGTCTAGGTTATAGCCACCATAAGAGGACCATCAGAATTAAAAGCACGAATGGCCATTTTCTTGATGAAAGGAACCTTAAAAATTACATCAGTGATGACCCCAGTGCATCCCTGTCAAACAACAGAGTATTTTATTTTGCAGATGATGGGGAATGTAGATACTGTAAAGGAAACAGTTGGCCAATGTCTTTATACAGGCAAACACTATGTTTTAGGCAGGCTAACAGAACAAAGTTTCGCTACGTTGATGTATACACTCAAATTTACCACCCTCAAGCAGCTAGGTGTTACCTAGTACTCCTAGCATTTCCTCTAGTCTAGCATGTAGAACTGTATTTACTGTCACACTTCTGCAAATCCCCACGGCAAGGCACGTCTGCTCTCATGTGCGGTGCTACTTCAGCAGCCCACAGCCCACAGCACTCGCTGTGACTCTGAATGTCTTGGTGCCTGTCAGTTCAGCTATCCCATCTCTAGTAAACAGCAGCTGAATTTATGCTGACAAATAAGAAAATATAACTTGAGTCTACAAAGGAAGTTAGTATATTTAGCTAGTCTTCTCTCACATTGGCTCACTCCAGAGCAGCTCTTTTCTGAACTATGTTAATAGTGGAAGTAATATATTGCATGTATTACCCTAGCAGCCCTAGCCAACAGAATCAGCCAGGATTGACAAGGTAGGATGTGTCTATACATATGTCCAGTATTTCCTAGTTTCGGCAGTTCCTGTTTAGGTACAAACTCAGAGATCCTGGAGAGTGTAAGACTAGTGGTACCTAATGCAGCTTTAATGTGTTCTTGAGGCTATCAGTAACAGCTCTAAACTCCATTGAGCAGTGACTCACTTATTTGTGGAGCATTTCTCAACCCTTTGTCAGCATGATGGGCTGTGTCACTGTCTTACATATGAACACTCTCACTACATTACTTCTGTATTATTAGTGGTGTGTTAGCAACAGCTGGAAGCAGTCACTACAAAAAATAAAGACAATATACTCATGTTTCCCATGAGTCACTACATACACTGTTTTAATTTGTTTTGCTTTTAGATTAATGGTGTTTCCAAGTGACTTGCATGTTGAAAATGTGCTATATTGCTAAAAAAGCCAGAAGAAAACAAAAGCAGACTGTAGCCAGTGTTTATATGGAGCTAGCTGAAACCTGAAAGATGGCAACTTAAAAGGAAAATTACAGCTTGAAAGTAAGCAATTTAATTTAACAGTTCCAGTTTGGGGACATGATATTTTCTTAAGTGCGCCAAGGATTGCATTTAGTGGATTAGATACATATTAACAAGGAGCACTTGGAAAAATAGGAACATCAGGAAGGGGAGGATTAAGTGGTTCAGAGAGAGAGAGAGAGAAGTCATTCAAACAAGCATCCGTTCCTTAGGAAAATGAGAGAGTCAAGTAAAACTTGTCAGTCATCAACTCTAAATGTTATCCTTTAGAACTGAATGTGTTCACACTCGGTCTAAGGTCATATTTAAATCTGTTAAAATTCATGAAGTTCTGTAGAAAATATCTGGATTATAAATAATTATTTTTACGAAAGCGTTCTGGTAATTTTCCTAAGGTATAGTCAACAGGAAGCAGTATCAACTCTGATTTTTCTGAGCTGAGTGCTGCATGAAATTAATAATGGCTCACAGAGCATGTTCCCCAAGACACCAAGAAAATGGTTAGAAACAAGATTTTCTTCAGGAACGCAGGATGCATTGTTCATCTGCAACTGTGATAAATACAAGCAACATTTATTTGTAGTTTGACTAAATTCCTTTAAAATGCTTAACTAGTCACCAGGTGAATCCATATTTAGAGCTTACTCTCATGTCAGCAGCAAGAGGCATCTCATTTTAACTTCTGACTGCGATGAACATGCTGTGGGACAGGACACTTGGAAATAAAGATATGTTTTTTTCCTGCCCTCAGCTTCACTAGTCATAAGCTTTAGTGTATGGCATGCTATATTTATCTACCACCCCCCCACCTCAGTGCACATTTTCCTTGTGTTGATTTTTAGAGCCAAGCACCTTACAAAGCATGTGGGAGAAGGGCGGAAACTGTTGCAGATTACTGCCTTTATGCATCAATACCAAAGTTAAGATGACCTACAAAACAATGTAATGATTCCAGGAGCAGCGTTATATTAATGTAGCTAACTAAATCAAATGCCTGCTACCGGTACTTGCTCAGAAATACATGACGAAAAGAAAGAGTTCTGCTAGTTCTGCTAAAAAAAACCTACTTAGATACATTCATTTTCAGCTATGCAAGAGTGTGGTGTACTACCCACATCTTGAATATTGTTTGAAGGGGGAAGGACATGGGGTTTGAATGGGTACAAAGGCAAGTAAAATTATTTAGGGATAGAGCAACTGTCTCATAAGAGACAAACTAGAAGGAAAATACTTAAATCTGGATTGGAGAAAGCTGATGAGAGATATTGGTGATGGTTACAAAATCATGAAGGTTGTGGATAAAATCGATACAGAATCTGTTATTGATCAAATTTTACAGTACACTAGTTGAAACTAATAGGAGATTGATTGAAAAGGGATGAAAGAAAATACTATTTTATACAGTAGGTAGTGAATTTCTGAAATTTTTTAGCACAGGATCTTATGAAGGCAGACAATGCAAAGAAGGATTAGGTAAATTACGTGGAAAACAGGTTTTTAAGCATATACTAAAGGCAACAGTCGGGTGTACCCTCTAGCAGCTAATTCTAATGACTACATGTTCTGGGGATGTTAGGGGAGCAGACCACAGACAGTGTCAGGCTTGCATGAACTGTCTAAATAGCATTTTCTATTCTTGTGATAGAACACTAAGCTAGTAAAACATTGCTTAGAGCCAGTGGAGCATTTCTTAGCCCTCATGGTCCTCTGCTCTGGGTGTCTTTTGGGTTATTCCTTTCACTTCGCTTCTCATACTTCTCTTCATAAGATTTGCCTTGTGGTATTATGCTTATTCCAGTCGAAAAGTATTTAAAAATACTGAGCTTTATTAAACAGAATAAAATTAACAAAAGCCATGGACTTTTGCAGGGTTTTCAACAAAAGCATGAATCCTTCAGAAAATGCATGGGAGGAAAAAAAAACCTGCCTCATATTTGTGAATGATGGCTAAATTACTGATGAGCCTAAGCTAAGGTTTGTGCTGGAAAATAAAAAAATGTTTCATTTTTTGGGTATTGTTAAGATTCTGTGGGAAGCATCACAGTTGTCTATGCCTTTCAGTAGCTAAATGCATAGGTAGTTTGATGTGTACCCGTTTGAGGGTGGGCTTGCAAAGGTGTATTAGCTCACCATAATGTAATTGGGCTACCCTGCAGTGCAAGTTACATCTTCCCAGATAATAGGTTTATTATTGTTGGGATTATGGCATGTAAGAATAGCACTTTCTCCTGCAATAGATGGACAGATGGATGGATGGATGGACTAAACAAAAAGAGAAAGAGAGAAATATTGAAGACAAACTGTACTGAGACAAGGATATGAATTCATAGACTGTTCATGCTGTATTTTCTTCGGTTCTTACTGCCTCCTCATTTATAATGTTCATTGAGACATGACATTTAACAAGACATTAACATTAATGCCATGGATATCACAGCATGTTTAACCCGAGTCAAAATATTTCTTGAAGTAAGTCATTCTACTTTACAAAAAAAATTTGAGAATACATTTCTTCTATATATCATGTATCATCTTTGATAATCATTTATTTACTTTGGTAATTTTAAGTCATACTGAAAAAATTAACATTCATCTGTTGCCAAATAAACGTCATTGAAGGGTAAACGAATAAGGACAATCAATCTCGCATATGCACTTGAATATCTATCTCTAAAACTAGTCATTCACCAGGCTAGTACAAAATACAAGCACTTGGAAACTGTTCCATACAGCAGAGGGCAGCAGTGGTAAAATGGCATATCAAGTAGATGATTACAGTATGTCTACTTTTATCATCTTTAATATAATGTAGCTTAAACAGTAAAAATAATAACTATTAAATAAACCCAGGGTTAAGTCTTTTATTTCAGTTTTCTTGGTGATGTTCATGTCAACATTTATTTTCATTAATAAGAGAAAATTATTCTCATATACAGTTTCCACATTCAGGACTAGAATTACTGTGGTTTTCACTTCATAGAAAGGTCACTGAACGTCCTACCCTATTAACTTTGTTTTTTCTTTGAACAAATGAAATAAAATCTGGTTCTGAATTAGCAAATGGACATATTTTTTCCTGAGCTCGTAAACTGCTAGTTCCACAGATGTATTTTATTAGGGATTGCTTCATTACATTCTAGTGGTCAATATCCTGTTATACTGCCTCTCAGTCAGTGAATTCTTTTTCATGAGTATAAAAATTATTGAAAAGTCTTTATAAATTGAACAAGTAGCAGATGTAATGAAGACTGATTGTGTCCAATGGCTTTGCATCTTTTCTTTGGATTCTTCATTTTGAATAAGATGGTTTATGGCATTCATAACATTTCTCTTACAGTTTCTTTCATGCCTGTAGCTGAGTCTTATGTCTGCAGCTTTCCTGCATGTAGATACTGTTGGAATGCTTCTTATGGCCCTTGTTTTGCACAGAACTTGCAGGAATTAAATATCTTTGTGATTTTTGCTCCTCTGTCAAATATATTTGAAAGTGGAAAAATTGTTAAAAGAATTACTGGGGTAAAAGGAATGGGGGACTCCATACAGAGACAGGGAAGGATTTAACTGGCAAAATGTAGTTGATAGTACAGATGTCTACAACAAAGATAATCTCTCCAGGCTCTCTTAACTGTCAAGGAAGTTACCATAAATATAATCACAGAGGCTAGAGCGCAGTTCCTCTCATCTAAAAGTTTATTCTAGAATAGGCCAGACAAACTGCCTTTTAGAATGCCTTTCTCTCCAATGACTATACAGGGAGCCTAGAGTGACTCGCCCAGATATAGACTTCCATATACATAAAATTTAGATAAAATCAATCCTGACTAAAAACACAGATCTTGACTGCTTAAGCCTCGCTTCCTCAGGAGATCAGACTGTAAAAAAGCAAACCAAATCCTCTTGAAATGAGGGAAAAAATGAAAATAAAATCAAGAGGAAAGGTAAATAATTGACACTATACTCAATTATGTATAATAAAGGTAGGAAGGGGTTTTTTTTAAAAAGCATAGATGAAAGAGAATTAGTGGGCTTCATGCATACATTAAAAAGCTTCTGTGGAACTGTGCATTAGCTTTTGTGGAAAATGTTCAGATCAAAGACCGAAGAGTTGTAGGCAGGTTAAGGGTGTCAGTTTTACTGTAAAGTTTGTAGTTTTTTAAAGAATTGATTAATCAACATACAGCTACACATTTGCATTCTGAAAGATTTAATTTAGCTTTATAGATATATTAAAGAAGAGATAATATAAAGGAACATGCCAAAAGGGAGCAGAGTGTATTTTTCCCTTTCTCATGTGCATATATGTCCCACTTTCAAAATGATGGTAAAGATAGTCTTTGACAGGTGTATCTCAGATTTTTTTCTGCAGTAAGAGAGCAAACTGGAGTTAATACATACCCAGTTAGCACAGTGTGCAGTCAATATGCCCTGTGTTGTTTATTGCCATTAATTGACAAGATTTGCTTGTAGGAGAGTTCTGTGTCACTCAAAAGGAGGCATAGAAACAATGCAGTGAGAGTCATCACTCAGAAGATGGGGAGAAAATCCAGTACGTTGGATGTATCCATTCTCCAGACTTTCATCTGAAGGTACATACAGACTCACACTTCCCTTCTTTTCACTTTGCCACTTGTTTATGAAGAATTTTAGTTTTCTTCCTCTTATATAAATTTGCCTCAGCTTCCTCTTTAGTTCTTTTCAGGATTTCAGCAAAAAAGAATTTTTGAAACAAAATTCTGGTTAAAAACCCCACAAACCTCCTTGTAGAGAGTTAATTAAAAAAATTACCTCAATGCACTAACGCTCTGCATACTAATCCACTTAGGCTTTCTTTTTCAAGCTTATGAGTGCCAGCCATTGACTTGTTCTACTTGGCTACTTTGAACCTTACACTGGGCTGCAGATTGTGTGTTGTTAAATGTAAGCAAGTGTATCTAATTGTTAATAAGTACTTGCTTTAAGTTCACCTAAGTAAATTGTGAAAACTAAGATTACACTTTACATTTATGATTTTCCAAACTTTTGTGTGTGTGTGTGTGTATGTGTTTTTAAAAAGGGCAGTGGGGAAAAGGGGGATTAGGGTAAACGCTCTACTTGCATACCTCAAAATCCATTTCCAAGTCTGTAGAAGGCAGCACGGGAGGAAGAACCACAGCAAAAGCAGAGCTGCAGTAGGCTTGGTTAGTATCATACTAAGCAGACAATTTGCTTGTAGCAGACCCTCAGTTCCAGGAAAGTTTCTGCTTCTGGTGTTCACAAGCTACTCACATTAAGCACTTCAGTATAAATCCGCAGCATGCATGAGAGCTTGCTCAGCTGCTAGATCAAAGTACAAGCACTTGCTCAGCAGAGTTAGCATGGACTGCAATTCAAGATTACCTGAATAGTTACTGGTATTGGAGCTAATAAGAATTTGCCTCATAAATATAATTTCAATCTCTTTTTTTTTTAAAGTCTTTTCTTTTGTTACAGACTTTTTTCTTGTACTCATCTGTACAGATGAGACATAAGGAGCAAAGGAGAAGCTAAATGCCGTTAGTTCTTTCTGTACTGTTGAAGGAATTTGTTCAGCAGAGGGAAAGGCTTGGAAAATCTTCACAGAGGAATATAGGTACCAAATTGTCGCTACGCTGCAGATTGCTACATTTTGCTTTTTAAGACATAACTTACACTTACTTGGGTAGATTTCCAACTCTTGTTCTTTTTACATCCTTTTAGTCTTTTTTTATCTTTAAACTGAGCATATTATCTTTAGAACACTGCTTTGAAGTTAGCATTTCAGAATTTTCTAAAATTGTAATTACCACAGACTCACCAAAATCTAAATAGCCTAATTGTAAATTAAAGGCCACTGTGACTGATAGAGGTGGATTGGTCACTGAACTAAAAGTTGATGCCTACAGGTGTCTGTTCATTTCCTGATTTCATATAGGTGTATGTGTATATGAATAGTTCTAAACAAAATATACATAGCCGATACTTTAAAAAGGCTCTTTCCTTAAAGCTGAAAATAATGATGAGCAACACTGAATGAGTGGAGGTTTTTAAAAATAAAATGAGAATTATTATTGGAACTAAGAATGTCCTATTAAACAGAAAGAGCATGAATTCTGCATTCATTAAAGAAAGCAAATTTGTCTTTAAAAGTAGTTTTTAAGACAGGACACAATAAAAATCCTAACAAAAATTTTTGTCAAAAATCCTGTATTTTGTTTTATCGATTTTCTGAACATCATCTGTTAATTTGTACCATGTGTCTTCTTCTTCCAATTGTACTTCCACATAGAGCAATATAAATATGCCCTCAAATAATGTATAAAATAACAAGGAAAAAAAAGCTGATGGCAATGAGAACAAGTATGTAAACAGAGTCAACATTTATGAAAAAAAGAATAAATAAAAGCACAAATATTAAAGGAAAAAGGATATTAGATACTAAGTTTAAGGTCAAAGAAAGATTTAATAGTATATCAAAACAAGATTAATCAGTATGATACCAAAGTACGTGGTAATAACTATCAAAATGTATATCAAAACCAAAGTAAATTCTAGCCCTGGTGCAAGGTCTAGATAAGACTGTTTAAAAGTGTATGTGTGTGTAAGTTCATATAAGTATATTAATATACTAGCTTTGGAAAGAAATAGTACATGTAGTGCCTTGCTCTGATATAAAGATACTTTCTACTCTGTCATAACCAAATAATTATTTCAGTTAAATGTTTTTACATCTGCCAGACAGGATAGCATATACTTAGCCAGAAGGATTAGTCACAGAGCATTGTGAACCTTTAATGTTTGTTTTTAAAAAAAACACATCTTGGAGCATGGTGAAATTTGATAGAATGGAAGAAAAGCTTAAATTGTTCCAATATTTTAAAAAGGGTAAACAGGATGACTGGGTATCTGTAGGCCATTTAGCAGACATTAATCCTAGCTAACAGCAGGGAAAGGCACTGTAGAATGCAGTAACTGAAGAGTTAAAAGACAGTATTGTAGTTAATACAAATTAATATGATTATATGGGAAACAGATCTGGACAAACGAACTGTGATGATAGGTTTTTCATAAGACTGTAAACTTGTCTGACAGAGGTAACAGTGCAGAAGCCTAGGTTTCCGTGAAGCTTTCACCTGATTCCTGAATGACTCTGCAATTTAAAAAAAAATTACTTTGTGGGATCCCATAAAGCAATATTGATTCAATTAAATGAATCATGAATGTCAAGTTAATGAATATATAAGGACTTGAAAGTGAGTTGTCACCTGAAATTAGGAGAATAGGCTTTCAGGAGGGTGGTTTTGATCAAATGCCATTAAAGATTTTTCTCAGCACTAAAAAAAAAAAACAAACAAAAAGAAACTACAAAGGCCAAAATTTATAGAGAAGGTAGAAATTCCTCTAGAAAAAATGGTGGAAACATTGTACTCCATAAGAGGCATTCATTGCATGGTGAGAATTTTAGCAATCTAAGGAAGGCTGCTAAACTAAAAAAAAAAAAGTTGGAGTCACACTGCCAAGGTGAGGGATGGTCCCCTGGAACACTGATCTGATAACATGGTGGATAATTGGCAAAAAATGAGTGCCCAGTGTAGTACTGTGGGTGAGACAGTGAAGACAGTTTTAGATGCAAAGGCTGGGATGTACTAAGTAGGAAATTCTATTTTCTTTATATATGATCTCAGTGTAAACCATCACTGGAATAATTTGTAAAAATTCCAAGCTCCAATAAGACGTGTAGCAAACTTGTGATAATATTCAGAAAAAAGCTGTAAGAGTCAGTTAACACCTTAGAAATATGTCTTCTTATGAGATTTAAAATTGATCTCCTTACTTTATCCAAGAAAAGGTTCACATATAATGATAATGGTCAGCATATGCTTATGTTCATAACACTTTTTCTACTGTATTTGATGTTTTGTCATGCTGAAGAAGTTAAAGTGAAAAAACATAGTACCTGAAGCTAGACAAATCCATTCTGCGAGACACGTACGTGTTAAAGGTGAGGATAACAAAGCTCTGAAACAACTTTTCCTGATGATTAGATCCTCAGATAAAGCTTTTGATAAGGCCTGAGTTTTGTACACAAATATATCATAGAATGCAAACACACAATGGATTTATTTCAGAAATTCTTGGGTATAGTTTTTTGTCCTGCTTTCGTGCAGAACTGTGTAGTGGTCCTAAATGATCCCTTCTGTCCTTAAAAACTGTGAACTGGAAGACATAGGTTGAAATCCATCCATGTAACACAAGAGGAGTTATATATGCAAGACTAAGCAGGAAATAATTTCCTATTGGAACTATATGAAAGAAACTTCTGGCTTATCTTGAGTTTTCTAAAGGATGTTATTTTCAGAAAACATGTTTTCAAAGAGTGTTTTTCAGTAAGTGAAGAGTGGAAGTTATACAGTATGGAGAATCTTCAAGATAAACTAGTAGTTTGTGGGCACAAATATTCAAAAATTGGAAGAGTTGTTTACTTTAAATCTTCAATTGCTGTCCTGAAAAGACAACTTTAATACAGACTGTTACTGTTTCTTATATAGGAGGTTATAATTAGAACTAAATAGAAAATTCAGGCAAGGAGTTCTTGGAACAGTGTGTGGGAGATTACAGGTACTGATTAGTCGTAGATTGTCTGGGTGGTAACAGTTCAAAATCGGTAATTAAAGCTTAAAATACCAACCAACATCACAATGAGTGATGTTGTTACAAACACTTGTGCTTGATCATTTGCAGCTGAGTATTATAGGGTTTTCCATGCTTGATGAAATTCAGGGCCCACTGATGTGATACCTATCCCACTACCAGCTGCTTTAGAGAAAGTTCTCTTCTGGTACCTGACAGAGATGGGCTTCAGCCCTGAAACCCAGCGTTCTGTATTAGTTCCAAAACGTATCTGCATTGCTGCTGTTTATTTGTTTATTCCTACTCATTGTCATCATGGCGAGGATTCCTATATGTGTCTTCACTGGTAACTGAAGTGAGCTCCCCATTATTGTTTGTGATATAAGAACAGCCTTAGTGCAAAAAACTGTACTGTAGCTTCATTCCTTTTCTGGAGATAGCAGGAAGTGTTCAGTCAATGAGCTGAGATTTTTGAGATGATTAAGAAAGGAGTCCAAAGTTGTCCTGGTTTTGGCTGGGATAGAGTTAATTGTCTTCCTAGTAGCTGGTATAGAGTTATGTTTTGGGTTCAGTATGAGGAGAATGTTGATAACACACTAATGTTTTCAGTTGCTTTAGGTAGACTAGAAGGCCTTGAGAAACATCAATCTTCTCTCAAGCAATGATTACCATGATGTTTGTTTGCAATGACTCTTCTCTATTGTGAGAATTTCTTTAGAACAACTGAACGCTGACTCATAGTTTGAAAAACAAAAAGTAATGTGAGTAAACACTTAATTTCTGTAATAGTAAAAATGATTTATAAAAATTTTAGGAAGTACGACAAATTACATAAAGGGACTCTTGAGTGGTTTTCAAGCATAAGATGGTGACTATCCAACAGGAAAGGAACATTCCAACATGTTGGAGTCAGAAGTCAATGGCTGAAGAACCAACATACAATGCATAAATCAGTTTCCTACAAGGTGAATAGCATAACTGCCAAAAGGGTATTTTCAATTTAAAAACCTTAATTTTTTTCCATTGAAATATTACTTGGTGTTCTATGCTGTAATACTACATAATATTTCATTTGGGATATTTAAATTTATAGTTTAACATGTGTAATTGGACCATAAATGCTTTGGACTGGATGAGACATCGTTAGTAAAATCAGATCATGTTTTTTGAGCCCAGTGTCTTTGGAAACCTAAAGAAGCAGAAACAAACAATATGTATAAAAGAGCCTGATAACGTTCCAGGACATAACCAAACAATAGGCAGTGAAAAGCTTAGTAACTGATTTCTGCATCTGTTTAGTGTAAAAGGATGTGAAATAGCTGAAGCTGACTTGGTGGCTTAGTAGCTATACTTTAATGTTTAGATACCTTCAGTAAAGTTAGGCTGCTAGAGTTCCTAAGGATGAACACAAGAGCATTTTTCCCCCGTGTGTTTTTTAACTTAAAAATTAACAGCATAGTATACATCCTTCTGAAGTCTCCTCTTTTTCTTGCCCAAGATACTCATATCTCCTACTGTGACTAAGTTCTTGATTATAATTAATGGTACTGTTGAATAGTCTTGATAGTTACCCCTACATCCCAATATTTTTTTTTTTTGAAACACAGCCAGATAGTCAGCAATGGAGAGGTTATGTGAGGGAGAAGTCTGTAATAAGATGGGGGCAATTAATGAGGTTTTAGATCACACTTTCCATATAAACGAACACTTTCTTTTTGTTAACCCATATACGCTTTCATGCCAGGAATATCTTAGGACAATAAATGTCAGAGATTAATTCTGTCACATGTGAGAAGGCACTTCTCAAGGTACCTTTCTCAAAACATAAGAGGCTTTCCTGGCCTAGAGTGGAAGAAGTAATCCATGAATTCTTTCTGTTCTATTTTAATGTAACTAGATTTCCAGGAACCTTCTTGGGAGACTTTCTGCTGACTCCAGGAGAATTTTGCAATCCTGAACTAATACAAGGCTTGTTCCAGAGACATATATTAATATATATAACTCTGTGTTAATATATGTAACTCAGATAATTTCAATAGCATTTATTTATTTTAATTAATTGGCGATCTTAATATATGTGATATTGTTAGGATTGACATATGAGGCCAATGAAGCTGAATAGACTGTGATAATTTTAAAGCACTGACATTTTTTATTACAGGAGTCTGGCATTAATTCATTGGCAAAGATGCTTTATATATTGAAATTCTACACAAATTACATGCAAAATGTAGTCCTTTCATATGTCAGTATGCTGCCTATGGCTGTAATTATAGCCATGTGCACACATCACATTAATAACATGGAGGAAATCGGCAGTACCACAGGATTCTCTTCTATTTGCCATAATTGCTGTGATTAGTAAAAGGGCAAAAAATGCCTTTTCTTAGTCCATCAAAACAAGTTATACAGTATTTAAAGAATAAGATTTATATAGCTGCATTTCTCAGTAAGCTGTGAAGTTCAGCAGGGGTTTTGCTAAAATGATGCCTATATCCTCTGCCATTCTGCTGTACAAATAAAATGAAGCCATTTGTCAGGTTGGTAGAGCTCATAGGAATGTCTTTGTCATCTCAGAGTGAGTTCTCTAAAGAGTTTTCCTATTCCTACATAATTTATTCACCAATCCTTTGAAAACCAGTAAATTGCAGAGTGCAGGTATTCATGGCATTTGTGAATGGGCAACTTGCTTTTGTTCTTGCAGCAGGTGCGGCGTAGGTGGGAGAAACAACAAGATAAGCTGCAGTAAGTCTTACTGGTTCACTTAAAATTAAAACAAAACAAAATAAATAAATAAAAACCTTTAACCAAAGAGGGCTTGCTGCAAGTGCTTATCATGTTCTGTATCTCGTTATGTCATTTGGAAATTTCCTTCACTCCTGTTCAGTAAGAATGGAAGTTACGACATTACTATATGAGCTTTCTAAGTCATAAAAGATTGCATTTGTGTGAGAAGAAACTTTGATATGCAGTTGTCTGAGATCATGAATGCAATCATTAAATGAAAATAAGAGTTTTAAGAAGTTCCCATTTTTTTCACGCTTCTTTTTATCTTATTTCTTCTGTTACTTTTTTTTCCCTGGGACTTGTACCTATGCCTGTGAGCAATCAGTTACTGTCTTGCAAGTATCCCTCCATGGTAACTGTTCAAACTGATTAAAAATGGTTGATTATCTTTGCAAATTCTTGAGCTCAGATCCTTGCTCGATCATGCCAAGATCCTTAACTAAGTGTAGAATGGAATAAAAAAAGAAGTTTCATTTGCTTATTTAATCAGGAAGTTCATCATGCCTCTGGTTTTGCTATATACAGTCTGTTGTCATGTTAGAATGGTAAGCTGCTTCAATTTGAGTTACCCCAGTTCTCCAATTCCTCTGAGGCCTCTTTCTTCTGTGCATATTATCATTATACAGTAAGCAGAGAGTCACTGGCTTATGAGCACAGTGCATGAACTTTTTTTTCCCCTTTATTAAAAATCACCGAAAGACATGCAATCGAATTTGAGCCAAAATGGCAGAGACTTGTAATGCATGAGACAACAATAATAGTGATAGATTCTTTGGGGGTTTTTAAGACAATAAACTGTACCAGTGATTTCTTTCTGTCTGTGTCTCTCAGCAAACTTCTAATAGGCATCTAAAGACACAGCTTTGTTGTTATCACTGTTGCACTTTATGAGTTGGCACAGCATCAGGATGAGTAGGTAGTAGGGGAATAATGCTACTATAGGAGGGTTTGAAAAAAGGACTTAGCAATCCATGCTAGCAATTACTTCAAAAGTAGTAATCCAAGTGCTGTGTAGACAGAAAAGTTATTTGATGACAGTGGCATGAGTGAAAGCACAGGTAGTGCTCCAGCGTCAGGGGTAAAAGCAGAGGTTGAGGCTTGAGTCACCATGAGTGATTTTGCCACCACTCAGAAACTCACTTACAAGCCAGAGGATGTTTGCAACACTTAGTCTTAAAAAGGGAAGTGAATTCTCCTTTGAAATCAGTCATAGTACCCTGTACCAATTATTATCTGTTGCTTTTTAATACACTGAAAGTTTCCTTTTTTTACCATCACTCTGTAATATAAATGTTAATGTAAAATATAGCCAGTATTATTATGTAAATCTTCTCTCAGCAGCTTTCAATAGTTATAAATCATCAAATGTGTTTTTAAATGTTAGCTTCTCTCAATAAATTGAAACAATTCACCCTCTGTACACTTTAATTGGATAGAATGAATTCTTAGTTTCAGTTTGTAATTAAAACACCAAATTACATACAGATAAACCTATTCTGTGTTTGTCTGGAGATTGAGCAATCCCTGGAATTAAATGCTGGAAGCTATTCCCTCATTATCTGAGGAATTATTTTTATTAGTGGAACAAATCTGGACATAGTTAACTTTGTTTCAAAGACCAAATTGCAAAAAAGCTAGAGGAGATGCATATCATCATGTGTTTCTGCTTTTCAGTCATTCATATAAAAATAAATTTTTGAGATTAAAATTTCTGTAATTCTTGTTTGCATAAAGTTTCATATTTGGCCATGTTTGATAACTAACTTTTGTAATTTATGAAGTAAAATAAAAGAGAATTTGATACAAATCGTCGGAGGAGGGGCTTGTACTTGAGTATCTAGTAGTAGGACTGACTTTTAAAAAGCTCAGCCTTGATCACACAAGAGTTTGTACATACTTCCATGTACTTGTACTTTGTATTTTTGAGAATATTTGTTTATATTTTGCACTTCCCTCAAGCTAGTGTTATCAGTTTAATTTTTTTTTACAGTCAGTATCAGTTGCCAGTTCTCACCCTTACTAAAACAAGGCTGTTGCCTTTGAGCTCACCACCTTGTAAGAAACACTACATGCGTTTTAGAACCCAGGATTTTTTGTCAATCTAGCTTTAAAGAGAATTGTGACGTTTCCATTACTACAGGCTTACTGCTTCACAGGATTTGTTGAGCCAGCTGAGATGTCAATTCTTCATTACCGCACGGAAGGCTTGGAAGGTGGGAGAATGATATGACTGTTGTACCTGTTGCTCTGGAAATCTGTCAGTCATGACAGTTTTCACTACCTTCCAGTACTGTAGTATTGTAGTGGCATGGTGACGTAAATGGCAACTTTGTAACAGCATCCCTCTGGAAAATCTGAGTGGGTGGAAGAAATTTTTTATCACTGCAGTCTGAGCTATCCCAGCTTTTTTAATTGGTGCAAATGTGGCACAGAGTAAGTGGGGATGAAAGAGCCTGTTCTCTATGGACAGTGTTTCCCAAATAAAAATAACATTTTTCTATGGAGGTGCTTGAAAATATTTCTATTTCTATTCTGTTCACATATTTGCAAAAAGAAGTAATGTTTTGATGAAAAAAAGAAATTCAGGTTTGTTGTAAAATTGATCGGATAATGTAATGTAGAGAACAGAGTGCTTGCATGTATTATTCATTGTAATGAAATACATTCTTCAATAGATTTTATACATCTTGCACTGCTAAAATAGAGACTGTTTACATAAAATGATAAATACTAAAATATGTGAAATACATTCAACAATGTGATGCTTAGAACTTGCCAAGAAGAACATGTACTAATTCCTATCCACCTCCATTGTTACCTTAAGAGCAGCTCTCTCCATAGCAACTGAAAACTTTTCAAGGCAGCAATAAACTAATCCTCTTCAGCTTCCAGAGCACCATCAAGGAATTTTAAAAACATTGGGCTTCCAGCAGCTAAATACTTCTGAGGATTCAGAAGGCCACAAAGCTAGATACACAAGCATTCTTTTTCCCTTCAGAAGGTAAGAAAATAATGTTTAGAAATAAGTGCATCCTCGTAACGATACATATTCCTAATTGCTAACAGTAAAATATATCTAAACACCAAAAGATTTCCTAACATCTAAAAACATACTAACATTTATCTGAGTGAATGCCAATTTGAATTAAGTAGTTCTTTTTTCATTTTAAATGCTTTGTTAGCAGAGTTTCCTTTAAAATAGGACACACACGTATCATATTGCAGTTAAAAGAAGGTGAACTTATGTGTGGCTGTTTAACACATGTGCATTATCATCTGAAAATGTATGTCACTGCCAGCATCTGCCCATCAGTAAAATGAAAACCTCTTTGTGGAAAACAGAAGTGAAACTCTTTTCTGTTTCTTTCACTTTGATATTGAGACAGATTATTGTTAAAGCAGAGGCGATGGTATATTAGGAAGCATAGTGGCAAGACAGATTTACAGTACAAAATGTCTTTTGCATCTAGAGTTAACAAGTAAAACTTGTTGCTTCTGGTGTGTTTGTTTTTTTATTCACTGAGTTCTATGAATGAATTATGACCTCAGTTTTGTAACTTTTTTGTCTGATCGTAAAATATCACTAATTTTTAAGTAAATCCTGTTCATTCTTGTTTTGTGTTGTGTAGCTGGAGTTTGGTAATGTTGGTAAAGTGTTTTGAAAATAAAACCTGCTCTATATCATTGCTGTGTAACATAATTACTGCACATTTATATCAAAATTGGAATAGTAATCTTTATTTACAGCTATTTTTGCTACTAAAAACCTGTTTCACAATGGAATGAAAGTGAAAGCTATGGTATTTTCCTGTTCTTACTGAAGAGGATTATTAGTGAATGCAATAACATAACACTGAAATGAAAACCATACACTTTACTTTTATGAGGAGGGAAGGGCACTTTGAGTCAATCTCTTGTTGGTAATTCTACAGAAGTTTTAAGGCCATGGTTGTCTTAGTTTCCTGCTGTTCTGGGCTGTAAAGCCCTTACAGGCTCCCTGTTGTTCTAAAACAGCTTGTCACTGCAAATCAGCTTAGCCAACCAATTAATAAATCCTTTCAAACATATTGCATTCACACTAATTAAGGGGTTGGGGTTTTTTTCCCCTTTACCATTCAGATTCCTCAGGTTTCAAGTTTAAGCTGTGAAGTGCAAACAACAATTCAACATTCAGTGCAGATCACACACTGCAGGAAGAGGAGATGTGTTTTCTGACCAAGCATCCAGCTCTTGGCGTGGTATGTTCTGCTTTCATATTCAGCGTGCTCATTGCTGAAGGACAGCCTGGGGAAGAGCATGGGCAGGATGGCAGCTATGCTCCCAGCCGAGGCTATCTGATGGAAGTTTTACGCGTTCTTTCAGCTGACAACACTGAGCTCCACATGAACCACTCACGAGAACTGGTCAAAATGTTACTGGAGAGAGCTGAGTGCCCACAGCGGATTTATGGCATGCAAGAGGATTGTAATCTGGTTAGTGCTTCAATTAATGAGGGATATCTTTACAGGATTGTCAGTGAGTTTTAAAATTATTTATTAGAGTGATACTCTCCTGAATACAAAACCTAAACATGTGAAGGGCTTGTTGTTGCATCAAAAAATTGTCCCTACTTTAGTTGTTTCATTCTGAATTATTTATTGTTTAAGCTCATGAAGAGATATTCAAAACATGACAGGCATTCCTTAAAAATGCCATGCTTCAGTTGTATAACAGTAATAATTTTTCTTTGAAAGTTGTCAAGTGTTTATTTTCCAACAAAGATTTTTCTACTTTACCCTGATCTAACTATAAAAGCATGAACTTGAATTTGGATCGCAGAGGATTTCCACTGTGGCAAGACATAGGTGAAAACTGGGGACCAGTTCTGCCACTTTTTTTTTGTTCTGGATTTTAGTTCATAAAAATAAAACCCAGACAGGATTGTCTCAGATTTATGTGCTGCTTCACTGAAATATTCAAGTTTTAGGGGAGGTTTTTGGTAACCGGTTCAGGTCAAGGAAAATCAAAGGCAGAACAATGAATCCACAAATCCAAATTGAAACTGGAAATAGTCCAAGGTACAGCATCACAGAAGGTTTGTTTGTCTAGTTGAGTTGAGAATATTTTCAGAACCAATTCCTCATTTGACAAAGAGAGGAACTATAAAGTCATAGGTTTTGGTAGGACAGAGGCAGTGGTAAGTGAGCAACTTTGCTGAAAGGGGCTGCAAAGGGCTTGGTCAGTCTTGGCTTTGATTAACGTTACTCTAGCTCTGGCATTGTTCAGTGACCTACATGCAGCAGAGTGTCACTGTATATCAGAATTATGAGGATGGTCATAAAGGTGAATGCTTTCACAGTATACTATTCTTGGCAGTGTGCCAAGCCAATGAAACAGAGGTCTTTTTCTCCTGTGCAGTAGACAACTACTCACTTAATTGGCCCCTTCTGCAAACACTTCCATTTTTCATATAAGCGCCAATGTGAAATCTCATACATAAATAATGTAGGGCCTGTTATTCCCTAAATGGGTAATTTTTATGAAGGAGATGATTGTGTAGTTTTTCTCTTTGCAATTATAGGCAATGGGTACGTACCAGATATGGACCCGTATCAAAAGCTGAGAATGTATTAAACAGTAATGAGTATAGAGTCCTCCTAAACTTCACAAAACAGGGGTCTAGGCCTTCTTTTCTCCCTCTTTGTTTTGCTTCTCTGGATTGCTGTATTTTTTCTTGTATTTGTGGATAGCATGCCCACTGCGTCCTTGGATGGAAGAAATCTAAGTGAAACTTACTTTGGTCAGGACTTCCACCCTGTTTAGGCTTCGTCTTGGAAATTTCCTGTGGGAAGAATTTGAGTACTTTCACTATTTTCAGTACTTCTCAGTGTTGGCTGTGTCAGTAACACCGCACACGTCCTGCGCTGCCAGTGCCACATGAAGTCCGTTGTCTATAGAAAATCCATGAAAGAGAGACAGCATCTTCAGTCACATGCAGCCCACAGCCCACTGTGCTGAAATCTTCCAAGATGATTTAACAAGATTTGGTAAACCAAGATAGCAAAAACTGTACAAGAAGCAGTATCCTTCAAGACGGTCAAAATTTGAAACAGAATGCCCGACCTTAGCTTGGCATTTTTTTCCCCATACTTGTAGGGAATAACTAATTGATTTCAGACTCAACTTTCCCTTCTAAATCCAGGATTCCAGTCACAGAATCACAGAACAGCCCAGGTTGGAAGGGACCTGGAAAGATCATCTGGTCCAACCTTTCACATGACTTTCTTTTCAGATTTTTTTTTTTCTTTTTTAATAATGTCTCTAATGGGTATTTAAAAGCAGTGAAGTTTAACAGTTTTTTAGACCCTTTTTTGGTTTGTTTGTTACATATTGGCCCCAAGACTCTTTGAGCAGGGGCTGGCAGCTGTTGAATGGCATCTGACACTGCTTTATCTCCTAAGCACACAAAAGTAATATATTTCTTGCAGTGGTAAGATAATTTTTTCTAACTTCTGGCCTCTTATACAAAAGAAACTCAGTGTTCAGTGGCCAGGTTCAAAGTTGGCCTCTTTTTCATAGCAAATACACATTTCTAAACCAAGGCCATGGAGATGGTTATGCCTTAAAATATTAGTAATAGCAAAGTAACCAGTGATGAACCAATTTATATTCTCTTGATACCTCTTCAAGGGTCACTGTCTATAGGTTACCCATATACTATGGAGTAGCTGCATCTTTTACAACACACCTGCTTCCTTCCAATTTCCTTTTCAGTCATCTTCCTTGCAAGAGCAAAACAACAGCCTTGCTGATTACAATTTATCCTCACTGGGTTTTGAAATGGTATAGAAGTCCTTGAAAACCTTCCACTACATGCAGTATGTTTATTATATTACTATTGAGTGTTTGAAAAGGCTGGCTGACTAACTTGAGGTCTTTTGGGACAGAAAACAGAATAACTATATTCCTCCTAGCCCAAATACTAATGCTCAGAGACATGCATTTGAAAAAGAATTATATATCTTGATACAATTTAGGCAGGGCACAGTGGATCATACTGTAATCTAGTTTATTTACAGGTATAAATATCTAATTTGGCAATTACCATCCACAGTTCTCTTTTTTTTAGACAGCATTTGTGAGAATTTTTCTTAGAATTATTTCTGTTAAAAAGCAGCAGCTCTCTCAATTCCTCCAAGGAACATTGGCTTCTGAACATGGCAATGTGTATTTGACTCTACTCAGCTTCTGTGTAGGAAAATGAACGAACATACAAGGTGAGCCACACCGACCAACATGTCATGCTCATAGCCACAAACAATTTAGTCTGACAAACTAGGTTCTGTCTGGATTCATGAATTTATTAGAGTGCAGTTTTGATCTTCCCATAGTATGTTCATGTGTGGTAGTTTCCTCTCTGAAATATACAGTCTGGCTGCTCCACCATAATAGTTGAGATTAGCTGACATGGCTATAACATGCTTGGAAAGGAGCCAGCTGGAAAAAACCAGCTGCACAATGAATGACAACAGTTACAGGATCTCTTCAAGAAAGATTCTTTATTCTGGAATTCAGTATCTTATTTCCCATAGCCTGACATAGAGCTCTATTAGTATTCTGGTCTAATTTTAAAGACTGACTTTTGCTTGAGCTGGCAAAAGTTTCTAGAAAGTGTCTTTGTATCAAGAAAAATGGAGGGGTTTTTATATATATATATATGCATTAAAAAAATCTGTGCTCAGATAGAATGCCTGCACAGAGTGAGTATATGATTTCAGTCCCTCTTGAAATGCATTTAGAGGACTAAATGGTGTTGAAGACCTTGTGCTGGCTCTATGCACTGGGATGAATTGTTCCAGTTTACAGAATTAACTGAGAAAAAATAAAAATAGCTGTATGATTGCAGGGTCAATTAAGTCTCTTAACAGTGCATTAAATATGATATAACTTCTGTTTACATATCCTGAATTAACTACAGTCCAGATACGGTCTTTGTCTTGTAGTATAAACACATACAGAATGCATGGGTGAAAATATGAATAGCCCTAGCCCTTATCTAATATATTTATAACCAGAAACATAATCTGTTGAAGCCAGTGGAAGACTTTCAGTTCTCTACAATGATTGATCAGATTTAGTCCTGTTTTGTAGTAAATCTTAAATCCCTTGAATACTTGACATTTCTTAAAACCAGAAGGGGGTCCGGAAAAAAACACGGTGAGATCTTGCAGCCATAGAACTGCAATGAATTAACTGCATCCTCCTCCTGCCATTCCATCAGCCTGCATCTGTGTAGGCATAGGTTCGATCCCTTAAGTATAAGAGTTGACTTCTGTTCTCCTCTCTAACTGTATTTGCAGATGACTGGCAATGTGTTACTTGAGTTGAATTTCCATTTATTTTTATGTTTTCACAGTGCCTTGAACCAGAGGCTTTGTTACTAATAGCTGGTGGAGATTTAGAAGACCATCTCAGCGAAGAAGTTTTTGAGAGAATTTCTCTTATTCTTCTATACTACATTCTTCATCATAGAGATGTGTGTTCTTCAGAACTCAGCTTGAATAATAAGGATTATAAATTTTACCTACAGAGTATGCTCAGTTTAAGACATGATGAAGACTGTTATTATTTTTCACGAAATGAAACTGAAGATATTTTGGCTGCAGTAAGACAACATTTTAAAACTTCTGAAACCCAGGTAAAGAAAACATAAGTAAAAATAACTTCATATTTGTTAGTGATATAATGCCTTTAAGCTAGTTCAGACATTGTGTCAGTATCATGGTCCCCCAAAAAACTGGTAAATAACAGTGTGAGGGCACAGGCTGAACATTGGTCTTTTGTTGTATGTGATGTTTAATACTAGCCTTCTCCTTGACTTGCTTTTGGCATGTGCTACCTAGCACTTCCAGAGTCCGCTGGGACATGGTTGGAGAGATAGTGTGTATTAGGGACCATTCCTAATAGGTAATTTAGATGCAGTTGCTCTGCTTAGGGCAGATGGAAAAGAGCATAGCTGTGTGGATGCAAGACCTTACGCTTCGCTTCAAGGACAGAAAATACTTTCTCATCTCTTGTATTTACTAGTGTAGATATACTAGCAGTGATTGTATTTAAATGGTATAAAGCAGAACAGCTCCAAAACTGATCTGGCTGTATAGCAGAGATGTTGAATCATTTTGCTGTGATGAAATCCTTGCCAGGGCCTGCACTTCCATGTCCATCCAAAGCAGGGTGGAATAAGGAATCTGTCCAAAGATATGATGGTTTCCTTCAGCTGGGACACATACATTTGTGATTAATTATCTACCAGCACGAGTATGCCTTGTAGAAAGACTGATATAGATAAGCTTAAATTTAAAGTTTAAAAAATAAAAAAGCATACTAAGTATATTCAGCTGAAGACATCCTTTCTAAGTCAGGAAATATGCAGTGAGTTTTCTCACCACTGTTTATTATTCCTTATCTCAAGTAGGGTCTATAAAATAATAGAATAATATTCTAGAGTTCACAATCAAAAGAAAAACTTTTTTCCTTGTAATGGACAATAAAATAAGTTTTTGCCAGATTTGATAACTCCTAAAGTACAGGTTGACCTCCTGTGAAAAGCCCCTTAGAACTGTTCATAATATACAGTTAAATTTGGTTTATTGCAAAGTTTGAATTTGCCCTTTTCTTTTTCATTTCATTAGATTTTAATTTACACCATACTGTAGTAGAGTTTCCTACGCAAACAGAAGATGGCTAGGAGTCCTGGCTGTGCAGCAGGATGTTGAGGGCCTCCAGTTCCTCTTTCTGTGTTCTTTGTGTAATCGTTTCCCATCATAAATTATTCATTGACCAGTACTTTTGGTTCTGAGTCTTGGTGAACGTGCTGATTTCCAAGAACTCCAATGGTATCTGGGCAACTGTAAAGAGGCATCGGTGGGTATTTGGCATGTCAAGGTAGAATAACAATCCATAAACTGCTTTACTGTGTGGTCTGTTTGTTTATGCTGGCAGTATAATCAGTTGTCAAGCCTTTTCAGTAACTGAGACTTCACTGCTCACTGACACGGGGGAAAACAGGGTTTTTTTTATGAAAGATACTCAGAACATTATAGACTATCTAATGCTTAGAATCACAACACTTGAGTTATGGAAAATGGCTGATGACACAGGGTAGTAATAGAAGAAAAGCATTTTTAGTGGCTCTTTATATGTTTTGGTTTCACAGAAAATATCCTCTTCTCAGTCATAATTATTAATCTTATTCAAATAATATATTATTTGAAATGAGGGATGAAATTTTGGGTTGTGGAAATTTAAATGTATAATAGATGGACAGGAAAAGAAATGCCAGCCTCCTCTCTGCAGTGTTTAAGGCATATATTGAGAGATGAGTAGGTATAAAATAAATTATTACTGTACTGGCTCATCTAGTTGACTTTTCAATTTAGTTAATATCGGTTACAGACAAATGAACTTAAATAATTTTCACCATTTTTTTTTTGTTTCTTTCAAACCCCAACCGTTTGCAGTGAAAATAAACAAGAAAGGCAGAAATGGAAGAAAACAGGGATAAGTTTCCAGGTAACTGAGAGAGCTGTACCCTGCTCCCTCACTTCAGACCTGCACACATCCACACACATGGGTATACACAACTGCCTACTGCTCCTGTTTGGTCACCCAGCAGGGAAGTCACCCTTTATCTGCAGAATTATATCTTTCCATATTGTCCCCAGGTAACTGCCCCATAACAAATTTTGGATTCCATTTAATAGATAGGGAACTAAAAACATTAAGAGAGTTCTTTCTGAAGTTTGAGATAAAGAGTTAAAGTCTGTGTTGAGTCAATTTCTTGTGCCTTAACAAAAATTCCTCCCTTTTCTGCCACTTTCTGGAAGTAGATATAGATGCAGTTGAGGAGGACACAGGAATAATAGCAACAGCGTGAAAATAACACTAAGGAATGAAGGACTGTACTTCTTCCCCATCAGACACTGAGTAAAATTTCAGGTTTTTTATTCTATGCCTGTTCTCCTGGAAATGTCCGCTGTTTTGCATTTGCTGTCCTGCTGTCAATTAGAGCTTTAATCTTAGTATTTTTTCTACTCTGGCTGTCTGGGGAAGTGTTATCTCCAGTTTCTCCTCCTGTCACTCTGATAATTTAAATGTAGGTGACCAGGGTTGTCTTCATGCTGTTTTCTCCTGATTTCAGTGTGTCGATGTGAGTATTCTGGAGAAAAATGCTGATATAATGGACAGAGATGGTGCTGATGAAAACACTCTTCCACGCCTGGCTGCTTTAATCATTACTCTGGCTCTCCAAGGAGTCTGTATGGGGAAAGCAAGTTTGCCCTCCCCTGAATTCTTTATAAAATATATTTTCAGTTCTCTAAACAGTACCACTGAGCTCCAAGTGACAGGTAAGCTATTTATTCATCTCTAGTTAACTTTTGCAACACATATTTGATGTAAGCTATCTTTAAGTGCCTAAAGGACTTACTGTACTTCATTTTAGATTTAAATGCCATTTCATTTTAGAGCTGTTAAGTAGTCTCTTCTAAATTTAAAAACAAGATTGGAAAGTAAACTTATTTTGATAATTCTCTGAGAGGTATAAAACAAATTGTTACTGAGATTATTAAATGTGTGCCATCCCATTAATTTATTACTTAATTACTACCCAAAAGATCTCTGAGAGTGGCAATCTAGCTGTGAGGGTACAGTTCACTGGGGCCTCATTTACATTGCTTCTTTATGCAGATCTTTATACACTGCAAGACTCATTTAGGGGTAGATGGGATAATTCATGTATGGTAGCCAGATTAGGCACCTTAGTCACTCACACCTCAGTGTAGATGTACCCCCAGCAGAGATGAAATAGATACAGGCCACTCTGTTTTGACCAAATGCTCTCTGATACCTGCCTGCTGTACCTGAAAACATCTTTGTGGTTTGTGCTTCCCTACCCACCTTCTGATCTTAGTACCCAGTCAGTGAGTCTGGAATATGCAAAGTTCATTTTCTTCAGGAGCTCTGTTACTAGATGTATCAGAAATGCTACTTAACCATAAATAAATACAAGTATAGGAGAGTTCTGAGTCGTCCAAAAATTGAAAAAAAGAATAGAAAACACAAGTGTTGAGCTCTCAGCAGCTGCTATTATGTTCTGTAAAAGACTCTGCATGCGTAGCAATTTAAGAAGCTAAACCATCAACTCAGGGGCCTACTGTAGATTTAGAAAGTTATTATAAAAGACATCTGCTTTTCCCTGTTTGTGGTAACTAAGAATAGCAACACTTTACAAGCTTTTCAAAGCACTTTTAAAAAGTTACATTAAGTATGGGTTAAAACAGCTTAAAAATTTGAATTAAGCACAGGTAAAAACATTTTTACCACTCTTAGGTTACACAGAAGTACATTGAATCGCAGAAGTGAATAATTAAAAAAAGAACAAAAGCCTCAGCCCTAAACTTGGACTCCTAGATTGTTCTTGCATAAACTGGTTTTGCAGCAAAACCCTTCCTTTAAATTTGCTAAGCCAGATCTTCTAAAATAATAGACTCACAAGAATTGATGGAACCATCTGGGCACAGTGCTACTAAATAGCTATAAATGGTGAAATCCAGGTGTCAGTGACGACAACAGCAAGACTTTATGGTTGGTGGAGTTAGGGTGTCATTGAGAGAAACAAAAAAATATTCTTAATCAGTTTGTTACAGTGTAAGTATATTTTAAGCCTAAGCTAATTAAATTGTCCCTTTAAATTTATTTAAATACTTAATAGTAACTGCAGGAAAGGGCAAGGAACTGGCAGCATGGAAAAAAAATCCCCAGAGTTGACTACATTTAGAAAACAAATCTAGATTCAGCTCTGTTCAGATCTGTTTGCTCAAGACAAAGAAAACAGACAAACAACTTACCACAAGCCTTTTTGTAAGATTTACCGTTAAGATTATTCCATTTGCTTTTCCTGAATAACACCATTAAAAAATAAAGCATTATCTCATGGAAACATTCTTAATCTCATTGATCTAAATGGCTTTGAAATTAATTTGTGGCCTGCTTTTGTTTCAAATGGACAAACTCAGGTTTATAGAAACTATCACTATGGCTTCATCTTGAAAATGCAGGGGTGAAGGAAGGTGATAAGTAAGACAGGCTAGAGCACGCCTCCTCCTATAACCCAGCATTTATTTCATTAGCAGGCAGACCCACCACACTCAAGCTATGTCATGGGATGCATCCCTGCATTGTCTCAGGTTTGGATTAGGGCTCCCTCCTTCCTACTTCAGTGCTGTAAACAGGCATGCTTCCAGATTCACCACAGGAGAGAGAAAATCTGCTGCCCCATGTTCCACTTCTGGAGTGCGAAGGGCAGCATAGCATCCTGAGGATTGCTTTCAGGACACCCGATAAAGGATCTGTCTTTCTGGACTACCCTGGCCATGGCGTCTTAGCATGGTGTTACATTTACACAGGAAAATTTGAAGAACAGTGAAGCTATTTAGCAGTAGTTTGTAGATAACTTTGGCAGACTTCGATGATTAAATGGAAGATAAATTGCCTTCCTGTCACATCTGTTCCTCTGAGATAGTCATAGGCAAAACATCTGAGTGTGGTACTGTAAAGAAGGAAAGGCTGAGTACATAGGTGTCTTGAACTTCTAGAGCTATTAAGCGGAAATTCCCTACAGTACCAAACTGGGGAGAGAAAAAAGTATTAAAATGAGGTTGAATTAATGTTACAACTAACAAAATCTTAACAGTAACTTTTGGTTTTATCTTTTCAAGTGTGTATTTTCCCATGGTAACATATCTGTTTTCTAATGAATTACTAGAACTAGAACAACTACTAAATGTGCTCGCAGCCAAAAAGACCTGCACTGTAAATGGACAATTCCACAGTCACAAAAGACGACATTATAGTATGGCAATCAGAGATATTGGAACCAGAAATATTCTAGTCAAAGGAAACCATACAAAAGGAGACTATCTGAAAGGTTATATTGAAGATCGTGAAAGGAGCACAGATTGGGACCAGGTTAATTTCTTTTTATGTTGTTATAGTATTGGTTACAGAATTTCAGTAATAAAAGTTCAAATTTGTTTGCAAACACTACATTATTTCTGAGGTAAAATTTATTAGTTTCAAAAAGTCATGTAGATACTGATTAAAATATATTTTTATACAGTTATGTTTGTTTAAATATTAATTGCCGGAAGAACTTTATGGATGTTGAATGTGTGATTAAAGTAGCTGGGAGGGGCTAACAGAATGGCTAGTGTTCCATGGAACCAGGTGTTTCTTCAAGAAACAGAGGACTGTAGTACCATGGCTTCAATGCTTTCACACATTTATTAGAGATTTCTTGTGCTCTTATGTTGCAGAGCTTCTAGGGCCACTTAAGTGATCTTGTAGACAGAATGAGTGTTCGGTACTAAGGAAAAAAAGTAAATTAAGGTTTCTGTGTAAGTTTTTTTTAAAAGGCTTCTGTAAACTGAAGATTGGGCATTTCCAAATGCTTTTAATAGCCATCTATGGAGTCCAGAAGCCTCCTTTAGAAAGTATAGAGTCTATAGAACAGAACTTTAGCTACTACCCAGTATCCTCTTTGAGGGCTTTGAAGGACAGTGGCTCAATGCAGGTGATTTTATCCTTATCCTAAATATTTGAAAATAAATAAATTTTGTTTATCACAATGATTAAGATGGTAACTGACTTCCATCCTTTAGACTGGAAGACATTCCTTAGACAAAAAAGGAAACTTCAAAGTATATACCTTCTATATATTTTGACATATATATTTGAAATATATACTTCAAAGAATATGTTTCTATTGTTGTCAGTTCTTTACATTGTCTTTGAGTTAACTTAAATTGTTTCTTCTCCATTTAGGAGAATAAGTGATGTGCAATTGACTTTTTCTGTGTGGTCATTTTATGGTGTGGAATTGAGACAAATGGCATCTGGTTAAATGCCATTCTGATAGATATTTATCTGTTTAATTTTATTGCATTTGGAATACAGACTCTATCAATATGTTTATTCCTTTCCAGCTGACCACAAGAGAATCATGCTGATCAGCATGATGAGGCATGTAATGGGGTCTGAAAATAATTTTAAATGAAGGTCATTTTAAATGTGTTTCATATTAATTTTAAATTATGAAGGACAGAAATCAGTAGTGATAACTATCTCTACAAGAAGTAAAATTGTTCTCCAGCAATAGAAGAATTTATAATTCAACTTCTGATACTGACTGTAACTCAAAAGATAAGTGTGCAGGGGAGTTATCTGAGGCTTGGGAGTCAAACTGAGCCAAGTATTCTGTACAGATGAAAAAAAATCATAAAGAAACATCTGGAGAGAAGAGAATTTATCTTCCGTATTAATTCCTAGTTTCTTGGGTTTATTCCATTCCTCTACTTTCTAGCTATGTCTATTTTCTTTGACATATCATTCCATTAGAAGGCTTTGTGTTTCAGTGTTGTGTTGATAATTTTGTCTCCTGCTTTCTGTACAAACCTATGATAGCCATTGTGCTCCATTAGTAACAGATGCTGCTGCATATTAGGCATTGACTCATTTATGGCTTGTGTTTGCTAACTACATTAAGATCTGTAATTTGATTTTTAGATAGGAGTTACATTTTGAAACATTATCACAGAGAAAAGGTCACTGCTTTCTTTTTAAGTCATCATTGTCTCTACTGATTTAAAAAATGCATATAAAAAAAGTAGCAGATGATCTAATAAGAGCAATAATATTAAGTTCCATTAAACTATCTCACAATATTGTATGTATTAATTTATTACTCCTCATTAAAGAAACATGGATTTTGGAAACAAAATCATCCATCCATCCATCTGTCCATCCATCCATCCAGTTTTTCATATGAGAATATGCAAATTCTATTTACTTGTTTCTTCAGTATCATCCTCCAGGAGTACACATATAGTTGCTTTACTAATGGAGACTTAGTGCTCTGCCTCTGTATGTTAAAAAGCTTAAAAGGCTAGGTCTTGCAACTGGAAAAGATGCGGGTCCTCATGCCTCAAGTTTTACAAGAACTTTTTACTAAATAAGCATTAAGAACTATTTTTTTTATGTGTGGGTGGACAGTTTATTTTCCAGATGAGCTCTTCCTTTTTCATTTAAAATTCCTGATAACAAAATCACATTAAAATTTAGGTTCACAGTAATCCTGGACCTCATCTTGTCTATCCTACTTCTCAAAACAGGCCAATGTCAAAGTCAGATCAAGTTTCATATGGCCGCGTCCAGTTGAATTCTGAATGTCTCCAAAGATGGAGATTCTGTAGTCTTTCTGGAAAACCTGTATCAGTGCTTTATTGCCCTTGTTTTGATGGTTTTTTTGTTATAGCAAATTGGAATTTTGCCTCCTGCAACTAATACCTATTGACTCTCATCCTTTTGCTGTACACCTCTGAGAAGACTCTGGGTCTATTTTCCCTATAGCCCCCATTAGATAGTTAAAGATTTAAGATACCCCCCAAACCTTCTCTTCTCCAAACTGAACAAACTCAGATCCCTCGGCCTCTTCCTGCACATCATGTCCTGCAGTTCCCTAGCCATCTTGGTGGCCCTCCATTGGACTTCCCCCAATTTGCCAATGTCTTTCTTGTACTGCTGGTTATTAAGCTGGACATAGTCCAGATGTGGCCTCATACGTCCTGAGTAGAGGGCGATCATCTTTTTCCACTACCTGTTTGCTATACTCTTGCTAATGCAGCCCAGTATGCACTTAGCCTTCACTGTCACAAGGGCACACTGGTGACTCACGTTCAAGTTGTCTGTGAGGACCCCAAGGGCTTTTTCTGTAAAGCTTCCTTCCAGTCAGTTTTTCCTAGCCTTTACTGATGCATGGGGTTATTCTGTTTGAAGTGCAATAGATTTCTCTTTGCTGATCTTCATGAAGGTCTTGTCAGCCCATTTCTTCATTTAAATGAAAGAAACAAATATTATTTTTTAATTGAATCACAACCAATCACATGAGATTAAGAAATGAAGATTATTCCTTTAAGTAAAATAGCATATTTGATCTGGACATCTTCTTTTTAGAAGTTCTTGCAGAAATTGCCACTAGAACGGTTCTAATGCTAACTGCTCGCTAGAATTTTATCCTGGAGATGAAAAACCAATTCTTCATTAAAATTTTTCAAAATATACATGTTCCCAAGAAAAATTCTTTTTTTCGACAAAGAAACATTTCTAACAAGAATAAAAAGTATTGAAACTCTTAAGTAGCTCTAATAATACAATTATTATGTAATCTTTAGACCAAATTTAGACTACATAACATCTAGTTTGCTGACCTTAAAGTGACATGCTATTGTTAAAAGAATTAAAAAAAAAAATTTAGTTCCATATCTTCGTAAAGATGCAGCACAAGGACAAATTTCAGTACTGCCTTGATACAGGCAGTATCTTACATTAATAGCAATAATGTTGCTGTTAATGCAGTCTTATATTAATAGCTAGGAATGTGATTTGTGTTAGCATTAAAATATTTTTGTTAGCACATATGACAATAAAATATTTAGAGATATTATTGTGTCAGATCCTCATGACATTAACAGGCTTCAATAGAAATTGTGCTACTTCATCCCAAAGGTTCTGATCTTTCTGAAATATATAGTAGTATCAAGTTTTAACTGGAAAACCAAAAAAGAATTAGAAGTAATTGAAGTAATTAAAGTAATTTAACCAGAAAAGAGTGTACGGAAAACAGGTTTTTTCCAGGCTGTATAACCCTGTGTTCTTCTCAGATTCCATTTTTAACCTCAGCATTAAATGCAGGTATATGCAACATATTCAGTAACTGTATATACTTTTCTACATAGGTTTGTTTCTCTGCCAATGAACTTGTGAAGATATTTTTTAAAAACAGTTCTTCCTCCATTTCTAAGGACCACTTCAAGCAAATCAGTCCAGCTATCATTCAGCAACTATTAAGTTGTTCATGTCAGCTTCCTAACTCCAACCAGACAAAGCTTCCACCAACAACTTTGGAAAGTGAGTTATGTTGTTATCAGTGAAGTATTGTGAAAATTCAGATAAAGGGATGCAGGGGCCTAACTTCTGGAGACATTTCATTCATTAATATATTTAAACCAAAACATGATGAGATTTATGCACTCCATAATTTATGCACTCTGTAATTTCATAGCATACCTGTCGGATAATAGTACTGTATTGAGAAGTGAGGGGATTCAATGGTCTCAATTTTATATTAGAATTCTATTTCAATGTGTAAAGTTTTAAGCTTTTTCTTCATTTCTTAGAGGGCTGCTTGATGTAGGCAGCAGGTGAGCCATGACAGGTCCTTATCAGTGGGTTGCTGGGCAGTAATGACCTATTTTGTGAAATTTCCACCAGGTTTATACTGGAATCATTTCATTGCTCTTACATATAGCCCCAAGGTTATGTTAGCTGGCATTTTATACCATGATGTGGAAAATGCTTGATATAATTAAGTTCTGTGCTAGTTTTAAAATTGTTGCTAGTTTTTCATGTTGTGATATTTTACAGCAGAGAAGCTTTGGGGATACTACTGTGGGAAGAAAAACAACCAGAAAACCAATCACATGGGCAGCAGGACTTGTGTGACAGAGCTGGAACAAGAACTGAGTTAGAGTATAATCAGATTGTTCCCAGTTGCAGTTGTAGCCCTCACATGCCACTGCTTCCAGGGATTTCTGCCCCATCTGTTCTGCTGATTCAACTTCTCCTGTAACCATTCCCTAGTCCACCGTCTTGAAAAAAAACCACTGAATCTGACCTGACCTAAGGCCTTCTTAATCAGCACTTAACTTGACACTGGTGAGGCCGCACCTCGAGTACTGTGTTCAGTTTTGGGCCCCTCACTACAGGAAAAACATGGAGGTGCTGGAGCGTGTCCAGGGAAGGGCAACCAAGTTGGTGAGGGGCCTGGAGCACAAGTCTTATCAGGAGTGGCTGAGGGAACTGGGGTTGTGTAGTCTGGAGAAAAGAAGGCTGAGGGGAGACCTTATCACTCTACAACTACCTGAAAGGAGGTTGTAGTGAGGTGAGTGTTGGTCTCTTTTTCCCAAGTAACAAGCGATAGGATGAGAGGAAATGGCCTCAAGTTGCGCCAGGGGAGGTTTAGATTGGACATTAGGAAAAATTTCTTTACTGAAAGGGTTGTCAGGCATTGGAACGGGCTGCCCAGGGAAATGGTGGTGTCACCATCCCTGGAGGTGTTCAAAAAAAGTGTAGATGAGGCACTTCAGACATGGTTTAGTGGGCATGGTGGTGTTCGGTTGATGGTTGGACTTGATCTTAAAGGTCTTTTCTAACCTAAACGATTCTATGATTCTATGATTAATGTGTTTCCTGGTTTTGTTTTTACTTTAAACCAGTGATATCTGGAAAGTGGTTACAAACCTAGGTGTTCTGATGTATTACAGGGGACATTAATTTCTGGTGGGGGATTTGAGAGCCAGGAGTGAGCAAAAAGGAAGGGGCATCTAGCCATAATCATCTGCATTTAGAGCAGCACTTTTAGGCTACAAATCAATGCCTTCAGTACCTTTATCCTAATATCTACGTGGCCAGCTCTAGATGACTAGATCTTTTAGGAGCTTATAAGCCTTCCCCACACACTGCTGGCCAACAATCCTTATGGAGCAGCACTTTCCATCTCTAAATTCTGTCTGTACTTTAAGCTACACATGTTAAGCAGCTTGTGAGAATGAGCTGAGCTATCATTCCATGGTGTACAAATTAATTGAACTATGAGTGTGAATTAAAAAAACATGTTAGATAAGGGCATGGTGGAAACTCATGGACATCAAGAATGATTATAGGAGAAAGAAACATACAGAATAGGAAGAATCATTATAGCTCCCCAGCAGGCAGCAGTCCTTCTTTCTTATGTTATCTCTCTTCTCTTTACCTGAACACCTTGCAGTCTTTACTGCTTTTATCTTTTCTATGCTACACACATATGCCCATTTTTCAGATGGGGAATCAAGGGACAAAGAAGGAAAGGAGCTTATCTAGGTCTTATACAAGGTTCATGGCAAATTCACAGTTGAGTGAGATTTGCCCAAGTCTAAGGCCATCAGCCTGGTCAATGACATTTTAGTGATCTCATAAAGGTGAGAGATCTGTGTAGCTGAGAAAAGCTGAACTATTCAAACACAGAATGGAATTAATAAGAGCCCTTTCTGCAGCCCTTTCCCTGTGCTTTTTGGCAAAGGAAGGTTTCCATGACCACAGGGACACTGCTACTGGCTTGAGCCAGACAAAGGACTTCATGTTTGACCTATGTGTGACCTAGTGACCTGAGCATAGGCTCATTAATTTTATTCTCAGTTCTATTTTACTGACAGACTGTGCTGGTTTGGCTAAGTCACCAAGGCCTGACCTTCCATAAATATCTACTATACCCTTGTATTTGGATGTGCAGTCTGTGAAATTTACTGTCTGATTTTATGAGGTGCTGAACACTTGCAATGCTATTAAAGTGTGAAACATTAAGTGACACTTTCAAATATTCTGGCATTAGTTCCTTTATGTCTGTTTCTCATCAGTGTTTTACCTCCATCATAAGACTTTCATGCAGATTAATCAGGATTCATGTTGTGCAAAAGGTTGGAAATGTGAGCAGCATGTAACTCTGAAGAATTATAAGAGCAACCTTCCAAAAATCCCAGTAACCTGGGAAAAATAGGTTGGTGGTCCTGATGTAGTAACTAGAGAAGTCTATGTCCACAGCACATTTGTAAACATAATTTGGACCAAAAAGTTTATGCTTAAAATCTAAATTAGATGCCTACATTCATCTGAGGTTTTAGACGTTGGTTTGTTTACTAAATATGATTTGGTTAATAATGTTGTCTGTAAAGATACACAGGTGTGGCATGTGAGGATATAGAATAACAAGCATAAATCTGTTAAGAGAGGAAACAAATGCAGACCAGCATTCACTGTGCTTCTCTGCGTATCTCTAATCTGCACAGTCACAGTCTATTTAGCTCTTTAAGGTCTGAAATTCGGAAACATTAGACTGTATTACCTGTAAAGCCTGAAAAAAATGAATGTTTTTAGGCTTCCAATTCTGTCATCTATATCACACATGACTAGAAAAATCTATGTGGCACAATGAATCACTTCTCCTCTGTGTGCTTGTACACAGCAGTAGCAAAACATAGCCTCAAAAGCAAATAGAAATACAAATACAAAACAAATACTCAAACACAAATACAAATATTGAATGATTAAAGGTGCCCTTGTTTTGTTTCATTTGTTTTTCCCTACAGAATATGGTTATAGCACTGTTGCTGTTTTACTTATTACTATTGGATCTATGTTTGGTACAACCCTCATTTTATTTAACTCCTGTCAAGAAATCTATACACTCATTTTACAGCTGTTTGTCGGTTTGGCTGTTGGGACCCTTTCTGGAGATGCATTGCTACATCTTATTCCTCAGGTAGGTAATGCACACCTTTGTTTTTAAAATATTGACACATACGCACATGCATGCACATGCACACACACACACACAAAGTTTCATTTAAACCTGGCTAATGCTCATCTGCTTAAAAATAAAGCTTTCCATGAAATCTGTGAACTGACTAGCCAGCATTCCAATTACATTTGCACTTTGTAGTTCAGAGAGAGATTCCAAGTAGTAAGAAGCAGAAATCAATGAATGATGAATCCAGAGAAAATAAGGTTCCTATCTTCACAAAAACTTTTCAGAAAACCCACAAGTCCTGTGCAAGCCAGGTTTCTAGATATGCATTAAACTCTTTCATGAGGCAGATTCTGTTATGCTTTTTAGGAGAAATTGTTCAAAGGTTGTATGAGGCATCCACAGTCCCCTCCACACATTGTTCCAGAGAACCAGGGGCTATCAGCCTAATTAATCCTGCTGCCTAGAACTGTAAGAAAATGAGTTCTATGATTTTTTCCTAAATTAATAAAATAAATTTTAAGCACAGGTGGCATGTAAAACAGAACCAAATTTTCCATTTCATTTATTTTTGATTGAGTCTCCTCTGATATTACATAACTGTTATTAGTAGACTTCAGCTGGTCATTGAATCAGGGCTTCACACCTTCACTTGAGATTCTGGTCAAAATGTTCTTTGTACTGAATACATCACCTCTGGAAGAAGAACTGGGAGAGTGGTTTAAGGAAGGCAGTTCTCAGTGATTGTCAGACAAATGCGTTTCTTTAGAAACGCCTTTTGAATGTGAAAGTATTCTCCCTCACCAGTTTTAAGTGATGTATCCAGCAGCCTTTAAAGTGCCCACTTTCAGAGCAAAGAAGGGCTACCATCCTCTGCAGCTGGGGAAAAAATGGAAGCACACCCACCAGCAGAAACCTTTATGGATTATTTTCAATGTGAAGTTTACATCTGAAGATGATGAAAGTAACTTTTTAGACTTTAAGGACAAATATACTCCAAACAAAATATACACCAAATATAATATATATATGTAAAGGGCAATTTCATAAAACTGTCTCTAAAAATAGTTATTTTCACCATTGAGAGATGATGAAGTGTAGCAGAGGCTCGTAATAATTCATTTTATCCATCTACTATTCAGCTGATTAGCTTGAAACACAATTTAAATTTGAAAGAGACAGCAGAAGAAAATTTTGAGAATAAATTGAATTAACACATTATGGATTACTGTAGCAAAAATTAAAAAATTGACATTTTAAATTTTTTTACTTTATCTCTTTCTTTTAGACTCTTGGTTTACATAAACATGAAGCACAAGAGGTAGAACATTTCTATGAGGGGAAGGAATATATTTGGAAACTTTTGGGAATAATTGGAGGAATTCATGGATTTTTTCTGATAGAAAAGTGTTTCTTTCTTTTGGTAACACCACGTGACCAGGTAAAGCTTTGTACAATTTATCCTTTAAAACATCTCTTTTATTTTGAGATTTTACAGTGCACAAAACATTAAAATGATTGGAGAAAATGATTATCATTTGTATGAATTAAATGAAGCATTAAAAATTGCTTTCCAAAGTGCTCCTACCAGACTGACCTTCAATTTCTATTTTGCTTTCCTCTGTGGATTTTGTATGCTTCATGAATGTGTTCCATATATTTATAACTCAAGAAGGGAACAGTTAATTGAATGTGTTCCGTAAGCATACTTTCATGACTAGCACTGGAGCAGGTGAAGAGTAGGTATCCATATGAAATAGCAATGGCAGTTGTTTACTCTAGGCTCTGTTTGAAGAGGAGGAAGACATAGATGTAAACACATGATATTATCAAGAACAATATCTTAAAATTTCCAAATTGTTTTTGACCCCTATCCCAATAGATTTGAAAATCTAATATGTATGTTGCAGTCAGTAGAACCCAATCTTGTATTAATAATATCTCTTTGCTCACTGCCATACTTACAGTAACTCTATTACTTTATTTCAGTGTGGCTGTTGCCTGAAAATATGATTATGCACAAGGATATAATGTAACACAAAGTGTGATGGCTCATTAAGTTTCTCAGCATGGGAGGCTATCTTAATGTCACTTTAGAAGGCTAAGCCTTTGCTTGTTCTGTTTTACAGAGAATGTTTAATGACTAGCCTGATTTAGATATGTAGCAAAGAGTCCTTATTCCCACTATCTTTGAGTCAGCCATAAGAATATTATGTGAGATTAATAGAATGAGAATGTTTTGATGATGGTGATGTTTTGTTTGTTTGGTAAAAAGTAGTCCTTTTTGTTACTTATTTGGAGAAAAGGGCTTTATCATCATCCCACAAATTTTTAAACTTGTTCTACTGAGAACTACATGAATTCTCAAAGTTAATTTTTATATCAATTTCAGCTTCAAATTTTAATCTTCAGTTTTAAAATATGATTTATCTGTTTCACTTTTCAGGGTTTTTTTTTAACCAAATAAGCATTAGGAAATGTTGATGCCAGCCAACAATCTTTTTCAATAGGCTTTGTTCTGAAAAAAATAATTCTTACAAATGCTAAACTTTCACAAAAGGCTGAGAAAGACTGCACCTGTGTTCATTGGGTTTCAGAACTAATTGCAAAGCATCTTCATTCAGCAGGGCCTTTCTTTAGTTAATGGGCACTGGGGACATTCCCATGATCTTCCAGTGGAATCTGAATTAAATGAACATTCAGGCAGAGGCAAATCTACTTCAACCATACAGTTGGTAGGTTACCAATATGATGTACTTCCCTGATTTTATATCCTTCTTTCTCTGTTCCTCAAAAAAATGAACCAAATTAATGTAATAAATCAGTATTATTTTTCAATCTTTATTGATTTGTCCTTTATTACATGACATGATTGTCAGGAATCTCTGTATTTTTAAGTTTATAATGAGCTTTTACAGAGATTTCAAAAACAGATTTTTACAATAACTTTTCTTAAGTGTGTATCAGATTGGTATAACAGTATACTTCCTGTACCACCTTTTGTTGATAAAATTCTTGAAGATTTTCCTCCTCCCTTCTTTTTAAAAATTTATCCTATATGAGGGTAGACTGTCCCATGGGAAAAACTTCAGGATGTTCTGCAGTGAGAGTTAAGTGCATAATTAGTGAACAGATGAAATCTTGGACTGTTCTTGGGTATTTTTCTACAGATTTGAAGAGTAACATAAACAAGCTGGATATCTGGGAATGGTGCTTACCTATAAGAAGTTACATCATTTTCTGTTGGTCTGTGGAGGGTATCCAGACAGATATATCTTTGCAAACTAAATTGACTCATACCTTTTAACCTGTTTTCTCTTTTTCCAACAAATCTCTTCAGTTTATATGTAGTATCTAGATACATAGGTTCCTGGTTATTTAAATCAGAATCTCCAGAGATCTTCTGTAATGCGAACTCCATTTTACTAAAGCAGTTGTGATGGGTAAGAGCCTCATGAGCCACTGCTAATCTCTCAAACACACTTGGGAAACTCTCAATTAAATGCAGAGCAAACAGACAGATGAAGAATGTTTACTAATTTGTGAGCCACGTCATAGCTTCCTGTTTATGATAATGAACGACCCTGTCATTCCTCACAGCTGCAAGATCCCCCTAAAGTTACGTATAGAACACATGAACTAGCCTGGCTTAGCTAGTTTGTACAAGAGCAGCCAATTTTTCAGAATCATGTGAGTAATAGTAAGACAAACACTGGTTGACTAAGAAAAGCTTATAAATCCTTCAGGTCACTGATTAGTCTTGCAGTTTTGACTCAGAGTTCAAAGGAGTGGCATGTGAATAAATATTATAAGAGAAGTGGAACAATTACTGGAATTCATATGATTGGCTGCAATCATGGGAATTAAAGGCTTTTATTTTTCCTTTAAAATGTAGAATTCAAAACCAAACCCTTTCCCTTCCCTCCTCATGCTTCTACAGCACATATCCCACATCACAACCAAGCTAATACCAGCCAAGAAACATATCCTGTTTTGCAGCCAGTACACATCTCTGCTATAGTTTTTGGAGTGGTGGCTGCTGTCCCTGACAAAGCACTCTTTTGTGCTGCTGTTGACTCTTCACTGGCTGCCATAATACCTTTGATACGCTTTTGGGGCTGAAAAAAGAAAAGATAGTCATTATAAATTCAGTTTTTCTAGTTTCAAAGAAACAAGGTTTTTTGGCTTATCTCACCCTTGCACGAATTTCTAATAATTTCTCTAGTCAGAAAGAAAAGCCCCAGAGAGGTAGGGGGAGAGAGAGATTCCTCATATTCTCCCTTCTCTTTCCACAGTTGCAGCTTCTGTTAATTAAACATTAGGGCTGACACATCAAATTAACTCTCTAGGATAAGGACAAAGATACTGTCTCTTTCTTCAGTTGAAATAAGGGTAAATTTCACTCATTGCAGTGGAGTGTACTCATGTGCTGCTATGCCCAGCCAGTGATGCCTGATGCCAAGACAAAGCCCTAACTAAAGGCCAAGGGGCAAGGCACTGGATGGAGCCTGTACCACCCTGAAGAAAAAAACCCTATATTTTGAAAGGCTGTGAAACCTACCTATGACCATCTTTTTTAGTCTTGTGTTTTCACAGAGTAACTGTGAAGAACATGAACTCCAAAGAGACTCTGGTGTCTACCCATTTTTCCTTGGAAATCCTACAGACACCCTATCCAGCAGGAAACTACAATCATCCGGTCATAGCAAAATCAAAAGATACAATTTGAATTATCATGTTCTTTTTAGTTCTGCATTTGGCTCAGCTTTTTGTGTATTCAAGCAGAAACATTATGTTCTTGGGTTATAACAGTGCTTATGAATGTCTTTCTTCCTACCTGAATTAGACTGTAACCTTTTCTGCGCAAGGGAGATTTCTTTTTTTGTGTTTCTGCAGTACCAATCACACTGCCAGTGCTCAATATATGATTCTAATGATATCTATGCAAATAACAGCGATTATCTTTAATTCAAAAAGCTTGAACTTATTTTCCTGTATTTATAGCAACAGCTGGAAGAGCCCTTTAACACTGATCTATTATCTTTGCTTTTAACTAGAGAAGCCCAGAAGATTCTGAGCCTGCTGAAGTTCCTCCAGAGAGTAAGGCAATCAGCAAAAAAAGTTAGTATCAATAAAAAGACTAGACAAGTAACAGGAAAAGCCTTCAGACCTAAGATGGAATTGAAAGTGTGAAGCTGGCTTGGCTCTGCGTTTGCTATGTGCTACATCACCACATCTGATGGTGCTTGGCTACATAATTTAATCTCTGCTTAAAGACCTTTTCAGCTGCCAACCCTGTAATTGTGAAGTTCATTAATCTTATACTGTCCATGTTTAGTGTTTGTTTACTCACTGTTGCAAACCATTTTTCTAAAGCCTTTGCTTAAAGGGAAATATTCAAAATTTAACACAAAACAGATTTTTATAATTGTAAACTTTGCTTGGGCTTTTATTTCTGGAGGTAGTGAAATGGTTGTTTTGTTGGCTCACTATACTAATATAATTCTGCTTCCTTCTGCTCTTACGTAGTAAAGCAATAACCTCTGTAAATCAGTAATGATTTATTACATGTATGGAATTATGGGCTTTCAGTTTTAGGATAATAATCTGTTTTCTTCAGAGAGCTTCAGAGTAACTCCTATCTTCTCTGTTTTGTTGCTGCTTACTCCAAAAAATGGGAACATAGAGCATAAACCAAACTCTGCCTTTGACTGTACTTGTGTGACCTTTGTGAATTTAGTAGAGTTGTAGTTATTCAACTGAGAGAATAACATTTGAATTGAAATCTGTTTATTTACTATCATCAACTCCCCTTTATTTTGTGATCTCAGATCTCAGGTCATCAGTTTGATTCATTTAACAATGTCATTATCTTCTTCTAGGTTTTTAATATTCTTCTCTGTTCTTGTGGACTTAATTTCCATTTCTGAGGCATTTGAAATCTGGATTTCCATTTCTTCAGTCTCACGCATCCAGCAGTACACAATCCAGTGCCAGTTTCAGTGTGACTATCTAGTCCATCTCTAGGTGTTTCCATTCTGTTCAATCATCGCTACCTGCTAAGCACAAACAAATTTCTAGTGATGTCAATGTTATTTGTTACAAATAACTAAATTTGGTGTAGAACTAAATTTGGGAGAGTTTCTCAGTAATGTTCTTTGTTTGGTTCCATTTTTTCCTCATACCTCAGTTTTACCTCTATATTAGAAATCAGTAAGGGAAGCCATAGTAGGGAAGGGGGGTTGTTTTGTTTTAGGGTGTTTTTGAGAATACATATTTTCAAAAGTTTCTGTTGTTAGAGTTCTTATGAATAGCTAGATGCATAAACATACCTGGGTACCTTGATGCTGGGCTAAACTTCTAGGTGTTTTTTTTCCCAAAATGGAATGGAATCTGCAGCTCTAAGACAGAAGCCTGACATCTCCAGAAATGCCACACTTCACTGTAAATGCATGTCAAGTAGGTCTGCGAGAGGAGTCAGTCACCTTAGATAGATAGCCAATGAGTAACTCAGAAAGCAAGAAGCTACTGGAATAAAAAGATGTCTCACAGGTCTTCTCCTCATTTATCCACACTTATTCTATCAATATCTGAACAGATCAAACAGTAGCATTTTATATTTGGTATACTCAGTGAGACTTTACATTAACTAGAAATATTTTTGCTGTATGAGTAATGAAAACATTGGGGAAAAGTTCTATTTATGGATAAATGTTTGCTTTAAACTCTTATTCAAAGCTTAAAAAGTGTAATCTATGATCAGAGTCCTGCACCCATTAACTTTATGAAAATTATGGTGTAGAATCCCCTATTTAAGCAGAGAAAATTATCAAAAGCAAATGTAGGATTGTTTAAGAAGAGGCTTTGTAGAAAGGTAGGGTAATAAGTTAATAGTTACTATTGCAGCAATATAATGCAGTGAGATAGTTGCTAGTAACAAAGTTGCTTTAAAATAGGCTGAAAATAAATTAAGATAAAGATTCAGATTTGTTTATATATGCATCTTCTTAGCTTTCAGTCAAATAAGTTCACAAAGCTTACATTTGCAATTGCTCCATAATGTTAACCTGATCCCTGTTATAGACAGCACGCTGGAGTGAGTTCCAGTAACCATGGTATATCTTTTTCAACAATCAGATACTTGAATAAAACAGACTAATAGTATCTCAGGGCAGGCCATGATTTCGTCCTCACCAGTGCTTATTACAAATCACAAACTTAATGTAATGCAGCAATCTATTATTTCTATGTAATTCATGCTCTGCACTATTGATTATAAACTGCCCATAGTGTTTAGAAAGAACTGTGCAAACTGGGGACATCCACGTCTGGCTCTGTAAGCTGGCAGGAAAATCTAACAAGCCTGCCAATTTTTCTGAACCCGCAGAGCTCCCAGGCAACTAGGGAGGATTTTCTGAATACAGTTGTTAGGCTTTTATGTGCTGTGTGTTTTTTTATAATAGTCTGAAGACTGCAGTTCTAGCCAGTTTCTCTAAGAAAAACATCTCCCCCATCACTATAAAATGGTCATCTCTGGAAAAACATTACTGAAGTGAAACCTTGTAATAACTATATTCAGACAGTTCTGTGCAGCTCCATGTTAGCTCCTTAGACGTCATATTATGTCTATGTGGGGCCAAAAAAGTCAGGAAAATACCTGATGTTTAGGGCCCAAATCATGACCCTGCTTCTTCAGGATAAAAGCAACCCTTTGCAAAGTGTTCTGTCCATATTGTGTAGAGGGAAGATGGATGAATTTCCTGAAAGGCATTAGAATGTCCTGTTTGTAAGATTGTGGATAAAATGGATGGAACAAAGTACAGCATAGGGGAGCCAATTATATATTGCTAAGCCTAGACATTGAGCCTATGTATCTATGAAGAATTAAAATCCCTCTCCATGAATCCATTCAGCATGCTGCATGGCTGTCTGGGTTACAGGCTGGATGGAGAGACTGGCCCTAGTTCCCTAGCTTGATTTCAGTACTTTTATAACTAGTAGCACCTTTCCTCTCATGTCAGAGGCCTGATCATGAACATTCAATGTACTGTTCCATACTAAAGCAAGGTCACAGAACAATATGGGAAAGAAAAATAGCCATCTGCATCCATGAGTGATGCTGCAGACAGGGGTACTATGAGCATAACAGCCATTAATTGATTGGAACAAAAGTTGGAAATGAGCATGCTGTAATGCTGTACTAATAATGATATTCTGGGGCTTGTTGCCTTTCATCTCTGTCTTTCACTGTAATGCAATCTCATAAAAAACAGACACTGAAAATATTACTCAGTAGCAACATGCTTTACAGTATTACAGTGATCAGCTGCATGAGACCAAGTATTCATCTTCATTATAGCTGTGCAATTCCATGAAAAACTCCCACCTTTTAAGGAAAAAAAAACATTTAGAATGCAAGAAAACTTGTGTGAATTTCAGTGACCAAGGAAAGATTAATGGAAACCTTTAGGACACATCATGAGTCTGGAGTCAAACTGAAGTCTAAGATTTTGTCTAGTAGTTGACCCAGTAAAAATAAAGAAGCTACTTCCTGGTATTTCCATCTCTGATTTATTCTACAACGTACTTTTTCATTTCAAGTGTATTGAAAGAAGTATAATAACAAGAACAAAACAGATAAACACTGTTGTCCTCTGATTATTATGACTTTTCATAATGGTGTATGTGAAAAAACCCAAATAATTTGTAACATAGCAAAAATAACAGCATCTGGTTTTGTTAAAACTTCCAGGCTTTTTTGTTATTTGCTTGTTTGTTTGTTTTTTCCTAGGTAAGAAAATTAGCTTGTTAGCAATAATGGTTCTGGTGGGTGACAGTCTTCACAATTTTGCTGATGGCTTGGTAATAGGAGCAGCATTCTCATCCTCAACAGAAACAGGTGTGACAACGACTATTGCTATTTTATGCCATGAAATTCCTCATGAAATGGGTAAGAAATATATATGTGTGTATTTTTCCTGATTGGCTTTGTAGTTCCAGGTTTCCCAAAGAATTCTTTCCTGTATGGCATTAGTGGAAATTCTTCTTGCTTATAGCATCATGAACTATAACATTAATGTGTGAGATGGATATATAAAGAGGCTGTTTTCTTCTCTTTCCCCTTCACAAAAAGGAGAGGAGGCTTCTGCCCTCATTATTGGATGCCATCCCATCTCACTTTCTCCAGATATAAATACTGTCAGGTCACGAGTTATTCTCATGTGTACAGACACAAAAAAATAGTAAGCTGTGAGCAGGAGCCATGTGTGCACAATGGGCATGCCTGACACAACGGGCTATCCAAGAGTTTTAATATGCAGCAGAGCCATTTAACAATGTATTCCTCATGCCACCCTCATTCCTGCTGCTGATCAAGAATAACAAGATAATAAAAGAAGATATATGACCCATTTTACTAGTGGACAGGACAGGAATATCATTCTATTGAACATTGCCCTCAATTATCTCCTTGTGGTAAATCTTTCAGTGTGGTCTAAGTTGTTCCTGACATTGTGCTGATGAACATATATAAGTTGGCAAGTTTGAGATGAGAACTGCAGATTCTCATTTCTGTTCTTAAATGACTGAAGATTTCATGTGCTGTAGAAAACTTCCCTAAACAAAAAGGTGGGATGGGGAATTGCTGTGAAACTGGTAACTCTTGTTTGTATAGCAAAGAAATTACTAAAATACTGAACCGTTAACTCCAAAGACAGACCTTGTTAATTCTAGGGAAGTAGTGCCCCAGTGTCAAAGTGGCATTTCTGTGCTCACAGAGAAGAATTTTTAAAATCTTTTACTTTGGACCTGTTGTGAAAGTGTTTATTTTAGAAGAAAAATCTGTGATGGGATTCTGATGTACAATTTACTGAAGTTAATTAGGTCTGAAATCTGTGGAATTAAACTCAAACTGGAATCAGACTGGCATAGGTTTTTCTGACTTGCAGCACCTGTAAAACACTCAAAGACCATGCTGCAAATATACTCACATGGTTTGAACTGGCAAGTTCCCAGTTGAGAAAGATTTAGAAACTGTGGGAAAGCATGTGACTTCACTTTTGCGTGTATCCAAGTTGGAAATGTCACAGAACATCGAGAACTAACAGAAGGCCACTCCTGTATACTGTATGCTATCTTTAGGAACAGCTAAACAAATACAAGTCAATATGGGCTTTTTGTTTTTGTTTTTTTTCACAGGTGATGGGTTTATAACTAATTCTACAGAAATCTAAGGACAGTCCACCATCATTCACTGTCTTTGTGCATATCTTAATTATTTTCTTTCATGTGTTATTACCGAGAGTCTTACAAATATATTTATCAGCTAAGTAATAAGTTTTCTGTCTTTTTCTCTATGCAGGAGATTTTGCTGTGCTGCTAAGTACAGGACTCCCCACGAAGATTGCAATTTTGATGAATTTTATAAGTGCACTAACAGCATTCTTAGGACTTTATATTGGCCTTTCTGTATCAACTGACCCATGCATTCAAAACTGGATTTTTACTGTTACAGCTGGAATGTTCTTGTATTTATCTTTAGCAGAAATGGTGAGAACTTCAGTCTATTGTTATATTTTCCTTTTAACACAGCCACATCACAGATGAATGTCAAACAAATGCAGGTGAACGAACTTGGAAGGAAAAACAGTTCATAGGCTTCTTGGGAAGAGCATGTTGTCTTCCCTGTGTGTGGACAGTGCTTAGAACTATAGTCTGTTTTTGTTTCGTGTCACCCTCATGCCAGGTGTAATTAGCAATACAAAGGTGAAATAAAGGCCATTAAGAAGGTAATATATGAGAAAGGCATAAAGGACTTTTAAAGGGGGAGAGGTAAACAATATCTTTTTTAGGCCTGATAGAGTTACTTAGTACAACATAAAAAAACATTTGAACCTGCAGGGGTTTTTAAAATCTTGAAGAAGTTGGTTACTTTTTTCTTTTTCCTGCCCTTTTCTTTATATATTTTTCATCCATTGTTTCAACATGAATTTGCTGTTTCTGAACTAAAATGCAAGATGCTTATCCTGTGCTCTTTCTGGCCAGCCTTTCTATCTCAGAGAGGTTTGGATGAGCTCCTAAGCAATTAAAAACCCATCAGATTGCCTCAACTTTTTTTGTATTTGCCTGACATTTTTCACACTCCCAGTTCCATAGCAATGATCTGACTATAGAAAAATAAAGTGTGAAGATATACGGTAGGAGGAAGGTCTAAGGACTGTGGAAGAATGTGGTGGAATCATAACTCATGCAAGATGCCTCAGGCCACATAATTTATTGAAGAGATGGCTAACTGTTACACTTGTAACAATGCAGAACTTAATTACCTTGCTAGCTTTGTCACATGGCTCTTCAACCAACATGTGTTACTGTAAAGTTGCTTGCAAGCTTCTGAACAAAGATGGAATATTTTGAGTGGTTAGATCAAGAGGGGGGAAAAAAGAGGTCTGTCTCTTCACAAATTATTACTGTGTTTTTCCCAAGCCTGTCTGTCTCGCTGTTGTGTTCAGTACCACCCCCCACCTCATGCCTGAGATATCATTTACCAGGTTCAAGCATAATACCTTAAATCTGATATGCCATGCCACTATTATAACCTATATAAAAATCTACTTGTAATAATTGACCTTAGAACTTGGGTGTATTTTAGTCTATTTTTGCTACTGTAACAAAAGTAAAGTGAATATAAAGTGCTTCTAAGAGCTTATGAGGGAACTGCCTGAGGATTGTGGGTGTGTCAACAGTCCTGGCTGAGGTGGTAAATAACAGACAAGAACACTGTGTACCAAGTTGCATCTTGTTCTGACACAGAGAAATTTGGAAGTGAGGCTGCCTACCTACTCAATAGACATGGTTTTATTAATGTGGCTAGGAATGATTTAGGCATATTTTTCCTTCAGTGTAGGATTGCCATCCATCAGGGATCCACAAGCTCCTAGAACAACACCATGTTTTTCCCTGAGTCTTCAAAGCAATGTGCCAGCTGTAAATCCCAATGGATGACATAATTCCAGGCAGAGACAGGGACATGTTTTCCCTTGTCCTCAGCTTGTCACCATAATCTTGTTCTTGATGTGAAAAGGAGAAAGAAGGGAGAGAGAGGGAAGGATCTTATTTCTCTCACCTCCCTTCTATTAATAAGATTCCAATCCTATTGCCTTTCTCTGCATTTTGTCAAAAGAACTGCCATTGGGTTGCTCACCTATGTTCATCTGAAGTGCAAGTGTTGAATATCACGGGGATTATTTTATTTAAAAATATATTCCTGTAGCACTGCAGGAATCTATAGATCTGAAGAGTTTCATATGTTTGTATAGTACCTCTCAAAAGAAAATCAGCCATGCTTTATGTATTTTTCAACTTTCTGCACAGAAATAACATCTATTCTCTGCTGCTTTCTCATCTACAAACAGCAGTCATCAGTGTTCCTGCCAATGGTGTACAAATACTTAATGATTTACAAAGCTTAACTAGAATTTTCAGTATTTGTTTTATGGGCTTTCACATATTCATGTGCTTGTCAGAGGAGCAGTTAAGTAAGAGAGCAGCAGGTAAATAAAACTGAACAGCCTCTCTGGTTTCTCCACTGAGGAACGCTGAGAGGTGTGAGGTGGAGGTTCATTGACAGGACAGCACTGCGAGACTGCCGCCGCAGTCAAGGTTACACAGAACTACTTCTGTGGCTAATTAAAGATTATTCATTTCTACAAATGGCATTCTAGCTCCACTAACAAGCAGGGTAGACTAATCATTTTAGACATTTGAGGAAAAGGACAAAAGATAAACTTATTTAAATCTTTCATCATTTTTCACCAAGGAATTCTGCAAAACTTCATCTTCCCAGTAATTGGGGAAGGTGGAAGGGAGGAGTATTTTGTCTTGCAAATGTGTATGCAGAGGTGTAATATTGCAACGTAAATTGTTTGTTGCTTCAAGATATGCATGTGAATAAACACCTGTAATATTGTGGGTTTAGTTTTTGTTTAACCAAAATTAAATCCCCTGAAAAACAGCTTCTTATGAGTAGTATAGTGAGATTTTTTGTCCTTGATATCTGTTTAGACGTCATAAGTATAATCATAACTTTGCACTATTTCCAAAGACCTTTTAATTAACACACCTTTTCTTTAACATACCTTTAACCTGAATTGAAACTTGAGACACCAATATATGGAATGGAACAGAATAACTAACTCCTAATGAATTGTTTCTTTGACAAAATATGTCCCCTTTTCCTCTTGCGAAACAAACCTGAAAATCTTGTATCAACCTCTTAAATGAGTATCTATGAAGTAATCATTATGGATAAATGTTTATGAAATCACATGCATTGTATTAAACCCCAAGCACTGGGATGTAATTTCTGAGTGATTGTACAGATCATATTGGTTTATATGGTTCCTGACCAGAAAGACTTACTGTCTAATTTGAAAGGAGGGAGACAGAAGGAAGAAAGACAATAAAGATGTCAAGAAGCAGGAGCTAACTGACCACGCCCTGAGGCAACTAACTGACATTTTCTCTGACTAACCTTAAAAATATTTTTGATTTTGGAGTTAAAGGAGTATTTTTAAAGTGACTTATCAGGCCGTTACAGCACAGCAGTGATGTCATATATGCCCCAGCTTGGTAGAACTCTTGTTTAGCCAGCACATGGTTGAGAGACCCTCATGCCTTCTTTCAGCATGCTGCTTCCTAATTCTTCATATCTTCTGTATGCTGATGATAACATGAGCTGGAGTGGGAATAGAGTAGTCCCTTGATAAACAGTAACTCTTTTGCCTCCAACAGACTTCAAGAATTAGTAAGTGTGATGGCATCCAACAGCTTGGATACGGTCCTATCTTCCCTTAATTTGTGAAGTGGTTTGCATCTGCCAGTTGAATAGGCTTATGCTTTCTAAACAATAAGCTTTTCTCTGCTGTACCGCACACATTTGTGTTCAGAGAGAGTCGGGGAACCATAGCTGATACTGTGTCAGCAATCAGCCTTTATTTTCAGACATAAGCAGGGATGTCACATTAGGTAAGGCTATAGAAATGGTCTGTGCACTTGATAACATTCACATAGGTTAGGTGGAGGGAGGAGAGATCTGCATTGGACATAGGAAGGATACTACCTGCTCAGAATTCCTTTTTTAAAACTTTCTTAGGAACCTACTGTGGATGTGTGTAACTCATAAATTGGCACTGACAGCAATAAGAGGAAAAACTAGTTTTTGCAGTGGGAAGGGAAAAAGGTTCCTATTTAGAGAACTTGTTCACCCAGGCATTGGTGAAGAGGACAAAATAGACTGATTATAAGGATAAATAAGAAAGGCCAAAGGTCTAGGCTGGAACCCTGAATTCAAGCCTAGGTCTTAATTAACAGGTTTTACTTAGATACACAACAAAAAACACATGCTCCAAACACATACAAGCTGTCAGTTCCGATTTTGATTTATGTCAGAACTTTGAGGTGTTTACATTTGCTTTAAATTAAAAGTTGCTGATGATCCTTAAATACAAATTAAATATAACTACATGAGTTTCTAAGATGCGGATTTGTACGTAATTGAAACCACTGCCTAGTTGTTACAGAGACCCAGGATGTTTGGGTTTACCTGTTATTTTTATGCAAATCTTTAAAGTGGAGGCAGATTTTTCACTATAGTTTTGTTTTGGGCCCATGCCAACTTCCAGAGAAAGAAGAGTGCAGGAGAAGCAGACCCAGAGACCCCCCCTCTGACAGAGGGAAGGACAAGCATAGCAAATAGGTGTAAACATACCCTGTTAGCCTCCGTGGTCAGCACCACTCCACTGTCTCCCAGTGGCTGATGCTGTTACAGCTCCTGTGAAGAGGCTATAAAGAGCAGAGGAATTAAGTAGCTTCATTCAAGCACAGGCTGTGAATGGAGCAGGAAGGGATGATGGGAGAGTGCCAGGACCACTTGCTCTTGTTTTGAAGTTCACAACAAATAGACAAAAAAAACCCAACCAAAACCAAAGGTCGATACAAGGCCATTGCTCTATATTTATTTCCAAAGTTGATGTGAAAGTATCAGCAGTCATTGGTGTCTCCCCTGGTGTCTATAACACGTAAAGCATAAATACTAAGAGAGTCGGAGCCTGAGACCTCATTTCCACAGGCTCTGTTGAGGCATACTGTTTGTTTAAAACTTTGATAAAAGAGACCATGTAGGGTGGAAGGTCAACGTTAAGGAGCTTTTAATATGATTATAAACAGCTGCTGCTCCTTTACTTGATTGAAAACTCACAGAGAAAAATATTGGACGAAATTTTTTCAAGCATATTCAAAAAATCCTGTTTTCTATTTGTATGTTTACTAAAGCCCAAGTAAATAGGAGTGTTGCCAGTGATTTCAGTAAGAGCAGGATTGACCCTATATATAGTACTGAAACAAAAAAACTCAAACTAGTTTATTCCCACAAAAGGGAATCACTAATTTTACTAAACAAGCATTTCCTTGCAGACAGCTGTATAAAATTACTAAAAACTATTGAGAAGTTAATAAATTCTGGAATCTCATTTATAATTCTTGTTGGTACTAGTAAAAGAACCAAAAAGGGTAGAATTTGATTAATTTGAATATTTCACTGTCAAGATCAGTGTTGTTACAATGTACAGAACATGCTACAGATTAATAGCTATATTCAGAAACTCAGTATTTTGAAAGTTTTTTTTAATGAAGTTTGCCTTGTTTTCCCATAAGACTTTTTTTCCCAGAGATGAATATATCTGGCTCTCATTCTGGTGTCTTATTCTTTTTTTAGCTTCCTGAAATGACTCATATTCAGACACGGCGACCCTGGTTGATGTTTCTCCTACAGAACCTTGGATTACTATTAGGCTGGCTTTGCCTCTTACTTTTGGCTATATATGAACAGAAAATTAAAATTTAAGTTTTCTGTTGGAAATCTTGAAGTACCACTTATGACAGTGGATAGCATTATTCACAATTTTGTCATGTCTGATATAGTGATATATAAATTAAGTTGCTGGGATTTTTATATCTGAACAGTAGATAACTATTTCACTTTATTAACTTATTGTTCAGATTTTGTAATTTTTTTTGTAAACATGAATGTTTAGAATTATGTTTTATTTGTTACTGAGTTTACCAGATCCCATGCTCAAACTCACAGGAGCTTTTGATTAGTTTTTACTGAGACTGTTCTAGTTGAATGCTCTAAGTGATCTCTGCCAGTCTGATTGAAGAAAAGAATAAAACACTTTTATATGCAATAATTAAAGTGGACTAACCATAGCTGAATAATTTGAAGCAGAAATGTTTTTTGCCTCTTAGTACAAAGAATAAATGTATTTCTATAAAACTAAAAAATATAGCAAAACTAAACTGTTAAATGGCATACAGCAATCTCATAATATCTGCACTATCTATCTACTTTGTCAACATAAAGATCCTCAGTAGTCGTATCTTACTGGTACCACTGTGGTATACACTGGTATAGGTAAAAAATGACAAGTGTAAATGTTGAAGCTTATGACCTAGAAGTCTGAGAATGCCCTTTTCCGACTGTGATGTAGTTTCTCGTACGTGTGATGGACTCTGTGACAGTTAAGCATTGGACCATAGTAACTGCCAGAGTTACTGCCTTCTGCATTATCCCACCTCTGATGGTTGCTCATAGCAAATGCTTGTGAAGGATTATAAGAAATATGTTTAAAGTGGTTTCCCTGATATCCCTTCCAGGCTCCTCAAATCAAGGGATTCCTTGAGCCAGATGTTGCTTCTGAGCCATCATGTTTAATAAACACCAATAGCGCCTTCCCATCAGCAATTAGCTTATTCATACATATGTGATGTCCACAGTGGAAAGAGCTTTTTCAGTTGTCTAAAGCGCATGTAGCACGTAGAGCCTCACAGCAACTCCTTCTATCCTGAGTGATTTTTGTGTAATTAGTCCTCTTGATTTCAAAGAAATTCTGCATAAGCTGAGATGACTCATTTAATTTAGTATTGCAGGATCAAGCCTGAAACAAATGTACAAATTCTGCCCTGATTCTGAGGTGCTGAGCAACTTCCAGGAGGTACTGAGCAACACTCAGCTTTGCGATTTCTGCTACTTATGCTATCAATTTTTGGTGTAAGGACTCCCCCCCTACCTAATTTATGCTTTTTATGAGAATTGAGATGCATTCTTTCTCCCTCCTCTGATAAACTGTGGAAATAGGGAGAGCAAGTTACAGAACAAACATATATTCTTTATGCAGAAAGTGAATGTTTTCTTTTCCTTGTCTTAACTCAAGCTTGAAATATGGCTACATTATGACATGATATGACTGTCTCACAATGTGTCCTGTGTTTATTTGACAGCTCCTAGTGAAGGTACAATTATTCTCTTATTACAAAGGGGAGCAGCATCTACTGTCCTGGAGTAGACTGTCAGAACTCTCAGTTTTCAAAGCCTTCACAGGCACCATACTACCTTATCAACAAAATGTAAAGTGAAAATAATTCTGATTTTCGTTGTTTATAACAGCACAGATTCATGGGCTTGTGAACCCCTAGACATCCACAGACTTACCCTTGGGAAAAACACTTAAAGATCATTTTAAAGGTAGATATGCGCTCATTTTCAGTGCCTGTTAGTTATGAGAATCTGTAGCAAATAGCCCAATGCACATCTAAATGTACCTTCAGCCATTTACATACCTTCAAAAACCTTGTCCCAAACAATTTATCGAAGGTCACATAGGAAGTCTCTACCTGACTAGGGAAATGAACTGAGCTGTTTTAAGCCCCAAAGTAAAATCCTCGATTGTTTTATTTAGGTGTGCAAATATTATGACTGCTTTTTCTGTTGATTTAACTTTGAAAGATGAGCTGAGAAGCCATGACTGATGCTTCTCTTTTCAAAGTTTACATTTTTCAGGAGTTTGTACTTGCTTTTAGTAAGGTAAGATTTTTTAAAAGTGGTTTCCCAGTATTTCATCTGTTTGTATTGGCACAGAGTCACTCCATGACCTTCAGCTGTGACAGTCAATTCAAGCAATAGCAGGACACCACTGGACGTAAGCAAAATCTATTCTTGTATCAGATGGTACAAATGAATATTGGAAACATTTGTTATTTCAAAGGAAGAGCTAACATAGTTTGAATGTTTATGTACGCATAATGTTCACTACCACAGAAAACAAGATTACCAATATGATCATGTTTTGGCAATGTTATTGTATGCTGAAGTATTTTGCTACTATTTATTAATGTGTCTGAAAGAGGGCAAGTAATTTCTGGCAGTGTGTTACATTAAAGTTGCATATGAGCATAGGTTCACATCCTGACATGATCTGTGAACATATTGTATCTGCATCTGTTCAGAAAATGCCATCTTTTGGCTATATATATTTATCAGGTTTCTTCATCACGTTTAACAGCCAATTATATTTATACAGCTTCCACCGCAGGCACAAATGTGTTGATCAGAATGCCAGTTAGTCCTTATTTCTGCCACAGAGCTCATGTGCTTTTGTGGTATTTGTCAGCAAGTGAGCAGTTCAGTCACCATTTTGCCTTGGTGTCAAGTCTGAACACCTGAAGGCTCGTTACCGTACAGAAGTTTGAATTCCTATGGCACTTGTGAGTGCCTCTGCTGTAATTCTCTTGACATTAGTGTCTTTAAAAAGATACTGAAGGTGGAGTATTACCACACATAAAACAAGACTAGAGTGTGTATTAGGAACAATGCATCATACAGAGGACTGGAAACTGTTCCTATAAGTCACGGAATTAGAAAAGTACATCAGTTTAAACACAGAGAGATCAGCCTACAGGATTCATCTATTTTGTCAATGTTCTTTGAGAATCCCAAGAAAAAGGGTAGAAGAATATGGTATTGTGTCCTTACAAAGGAGAAGGTGGTGCACAATGCATTCTTATGGTGCATTCTCTTTTGTTTGTTTTAAATTCTGTAGAGTTTATTCATACAGATTCAAACAAGACTCTATTTAAAGCCGCATTTCTTTGTGTTCCTCTAAACCTAACAGACAGAGAGCGTAATATGCCAATATTTTCATTGAGTCAAATCCTGACTGAGGACTGCAGAACCTCATCACTTGCAGCCCTTAAATCATGACTAGGTATCTCTCTAAGAGGTATGCAATTACTCAAACAGATGTTATGTGCTTGATGGAGAGATTACTTGGTGAGGTTTTACAGCCTGTCAGGCAGTTCTGACTAGATAATCATAATGTTCCTTTGAAACCCTTAAATATATGAATCTATAGATACAGGAATTTTTCTGGAAGAAGCTGGTTAGTATTTCTCTCTTTCATCTATTCTTAGTTTTCAGGCACTCTCAAGATGAAAAAGATAGAAAATATCTTGCTTTTCAACACAGAAAATGAGAGAGAAAAGGAAAGGTTGAAAGAATTTGTTTGCTACAGTATTTTTTCCTAGAAGTTAAATGGCAGAGGGCCTCATAAAAAATACTTCCAATTCCAAACTACCAGGGCTCCTAAGCATAAGAGAGCTGACCTCTTTTCTGTATATGTTACACGTTACCCAGTGACTCCTAAGATAAATAGTACCTTCTTTGCAGCCAGCTATGCTAATGCCCTTAGAAGTTTCTGGAGCTCATCTGCATGTTTTAAATACTGCCATCTATTCCTTCACTGTATTTTATGCTTTAGGCATGAATATGGCATTTCTCCAGAAACAAAAAAAAATACCCTTTTCATATAAGAAAACATGGTTACTTTTGATATGTGTATTTGGATTGTTTTTCTTTCACTTTGCCATGGCCTTTGAGAAAGCATATTATCATTGTAACAGTTTTTAGCCTGCAGCTAGAAACCAAAACCAGGTTTATATCAAAGGAAGGATTCGGGCTGATAATTTTATAAGGGCATACTGTATCAATGTTGTTAGGTTTTCTTGCTTTACTGTTAACCTTTTGTCAAGTCTTCCTCTCATCTTAAAAATAAGCTGCCTTCTACTGTGAGTGTAGCTGTAGGAATGGGACTACAGAAAACACAAGCAGTAGTTACACAATGGCTTTAATCAAAACAAAAAGTCCTGCAATTTATTTTACTAGACCCACCTTCATTCCCTTCTCCCCAAAAGAACAAAAAATCCACATGTGGAGCTGTTGCTCTCGGTCACGTAGGGGAATGTAAGCAGTGCCTTCTTCCTTTTATGTCTCCGATAACAGGACAGAGCACAATGGGAGACCCTGCGTAGACGTCTGGTTGCATTGAAGTCACTGCCAAGCTCCCATGGAGGCAGCACAGAACAGCGTCGTGGTGCAGGGGGTGCAGGAATCGCAGAGGGCTGGTGCTGCTTCCTTTCGCAGAGATGAGAGGAGGCAGGGCAGGCAGGGCTGCTCCAGAAGGGCGTACTTCAGTGCAGCGCTTCGACAGTTGTAGCAGAAGGATCAAAGGTTTTATAGTTGTCTCTGTGTCATCCTGCAGGAGCTCACTTCAGGGCGAATTTTCAGACGGTTCACGTTGTCTTGGCTTTGGATGTGAAGGATATCACGAAAACAATCTGTCTGATAACCCTGTGAGTGTGGGCTCCTGCAGGGCAACAATCCACAGGACCCCAGCAGTCAGGGTGACCCAAGGGAATGCCACTTCTGGGCAGAGGAACCTCCCACGATGCTCTCATAAATAAAGGTCAAGGCCCGTAGCCATGACCAGGGTGGTCCACCTCCACATTATAGCCACAGGGTACCTAAACCGAGCATGATGTGGCAGTCCCTCCTCCCCAGGGTCTCAGCTCTGACATTGCCAGAGAGCATTAAACACAGGATTGCTTACCTGGCGACCTAAATCTGCCTAGCAACCATTTACATATTGGCCCAAGATAATGCTGACCAACCACTAATCCAGTGCTATAGATGTGTCTATATGTGACGTCATTTTGTCCGACTGCAGTTGGCTGGGGAACCCTCCCTCATCCTTTTCCCAGGGGCCAGCAGAAACTAACTTGACCTATGCCAGAGAGATGACAAGAGATATGCATAGGGGAATAGACTAGTCAATTATTATGACACATTCCAGTCCTGATTTAAGACCGCGCCAAATTCTGCTGTCTCTCCGTGGACTCTCGTACTGCAGGGAAAGCACCAGGACAACATCTGCACAGGTCTGTTGGGTAGCTGCCCAGGCTGTCCTCGCCAGGGTACATGGTGGGCGAGCAGCAGCCATATCTCAGGTCTGACAGTTGTTTCAGAGTATTCCAGGTGTCCCTGTCATTTCGTACCAGGTACGGCATCCACCAGCACACGACCTCACATGAAAACTTTTTGGCTTTTCTCGCAAGGATTTTTAGCGTTTGTCCTGCTACCTGCTTGTCTGTGCTATGCAAATATCATAACCCATATGGTATGGGCTCTTGCCTGTTCTCCTCCACCATCCATACTGATGGTTTTGGAGCAATGTGTTGCAACTTTTTGTGACTTCTGATGTTCAGAAAGGGCAACAGAGCATTGGAAATTTCACTGAGAACCACACAGAAGGACATAGTATTACCTACACTGTGGTACCAGCAATTTGACTCTTCTTATTTAAGAGACACTGCTATGAGTACTGAACACAAACACAAGTAAGTCATTCATTCTTTCGTATTTCATGCTGAAATGTGTTGGTGTTGTCTTGCTGGTCTTGGGTGGTTTTACCACTAGCAACTGGTAGCATGTCCTATTTCAGGACTTCAAAACCATCTTCATATTCCTGTGCAAAGGTTTAGTATGAGCTCCGGAGCAAGAGTACACCTACTTTATGGCTGCCATCTCAATCCAGAAGTGGGTGGGTATTGCACATCTAAGTATATAAGCAGAAGTCATGTATGTACATGGTACAGCAGCTCAGTAGCAAGTAGCTGTAATTATCAGCAAGTTTAGAAAGGTGTAAGTGGACAATATACATCTGGTGGTTTAGTGTGCCCAGGAGAGCATAGCAGCATTCAGAAGATGTGACATCCACAACTGAGCTATAGCCATGAATGCAATTCTTTTCCCAGGTACTATCCACGTGAGGAGTCCCATGAGTATTAGAATCATTCCGTCCTACTCCAGGACTTCACTGATGATAATTTGTTTGTGCACTTTGCACAAGGTTTCGGAGGAAAAGATGCAATGGAGAATAAGGCCTCTTCTGTAATTTGGTAAAGAAATGAATACAAGTGGCAGTGCACTAAATTGCATAGTGATTCATCATCCTGCACAAATGCAAAGCATCTCCCTTTTCACTTTGAGACAAACAGGACAAAACAGGTACATAACAGAAAAGCGAGAACAAGGAAGTGTTCAGGAGAAAGTTCTTGTAGAAGACTGTGTAAGTGCCAAAACACACAACAAATACGTAAAGAATATTACCCCCTCCTCATTGTAGTTCATTCTCATTGGTAAACACAAAACCCACACAATTCTCTGCAAATGTTGCTGGAAAATACCATGTCTAAGAAGTTGAGCTTTAACACTGGAAATAGTTTAAATATTACAAAACAGATAACTTTTAATAACACTTAAACTTGAGACATGCATTGAAAATATGATCCATATGTTCATAGCCATATATTTTGGAAAATACATATTCATAGTTGATGAAATCAGTATAATTTTGTATGCATGATTTCAGTTCCATCTCAAGTAATGAGAAGGAAAAAAGCTTATGAGAGCCTAGTCCATTTTCTATCATTTCCTACTACCATAAACCCTACTTTTTAATTTGGCTTTTTGTACTTGCAATTAGCAAGAATATGCCATTTGTCTAGACAACAGAGTAGCTGACTGTCTGGCATAGTGTTTCTGGCATTATTAGGGTGGACTAAGAAAGCACATGACTATTTGTTGTAAATTCTTTTCTAGCACGTAATATTTTAATACACCATCAGAATTCTTAGGCTGGATTGCACTTAATTAACCCTCCTTTCCCGACCTTGATTCTCCTTCACGGAGCTCTGGTTTTTAGAAGTAATTATAATGTACTTCACTTGAGTGAAGTGGGTTTTTTTGTTTCCTTCCCTTGCTCTCATTTAATTTCTCCCCCCAAATAATTTATGCTATGTGTTAAGTTTCGGTATTGGTGGGGAAAAACTAATTTGTCAGAAGATCTTTTTCCAGACTTTTCATAATTATAGTGTGTGTTGGATCATGGGTAGGAAGGACCTCAGAAAGGATGGTCTGAATTCTAAGGAAGCATAAGTAGAGCAAGAGCAGTTCCTACCCACTTTTTGTTGGTATGAGAGAGCACACTCCCCCTTTAAAGGAAAAACAAACAAACAACAAAAGATTTAAATGACATGGTGCAAATACCAGCACTGGTATTCACCAGTCAGTTTACACCAGACTGCAAGTGATCAGATCTCCTGCACTTCTTCAATCACTCTTTCTTAAAGTTTTTACTTCCCAGCTGAGACATATTAGCTGACACTGGGCATGTGCCTAATCTTTTGTAAATTCTCAGTAAAACAATTGCTAACCACTTTCACTTCTACAGCCTACTAGTATTACAGATGAAGACATAGAAAAACAGTTTCTAAGAATGGATAGTTATTTGATATAAGCAAGATAAACTGAAAATTCCTGATGACTTAATGTAGATACTAATGAACTTGCAATATGCTCTTGCAGTTTACAATTCTGGTATGAATGTAAACCATAGAATTAACAAGAGTTGCTTTTGAGTCTCTCATATCTATGTCATATAAGAGATAGTTCATACCTTTCCCTCTTCCCGCAGAATTCACAACACAAAAGTTATCTGAAATTCAGGACAGTAGGAACAAACCTTCAGGTCCCTAGCTTTCTCAAGAATTACATTATTGTATGTTTAAAATGGTTACGTGAATAGTAAAAAGGCCCTTTCCTCTATTCTGCGCTTTCATCCTACTTATTTCAGAAATGGCCACCTTTGACAAAGAGTTGTCAAGCTTGTTCCCCAGTGAAGTTGATGGTTCATGTGGTAAGAAACAGTCAGTCTTGGCAGAAGAGACATTCATGTTCACTATATTCATGGTTACAAAATCATGTCAGATGTCAGATTCAGACTTTGCTCTCTAATGCTTTTATAATCAGCAGGACTTACTTTTTAGCATGTAAATGCATAAACCATTTCTGAACTCTTGGTTTTATACTGGTGAAACTTTACTAAAGGCAATAATTTCTGCTTTATACTATTTTAAACAAAAGAAAACATGGGCTTTTGCATTCTTTGTAACAAAACCCCCAAGGCTGCACAGTGCCTCTGTGGCTGAGATCTACATGATAAGGAGATCATCTGAAACACAGCCAGCAACCAGCACTGTTTCTCAAGTACTGAAAGTTCCTAGGCAGTATGTTTGATGAAAAACACATTGCATGTTCATTTATCCCCTATGTCTATTTAAAATGTGAGATATAAACATCTCTTCTACAAACACACTCAACAAACCTATATCTGGTTTACATCCTTCAGTCACCGCAGTGACAATTCGTTAGCTAATCCATTGTGGAACTGATTTTTAACAAAATAGAAGCAAACTCAATTTGTTAAGTTTAACCTGATCATGTAATACCCTTCCAGTAAGTCTACCACTACAGTTCTGTCTGCCTTATATTATTGTTTCCTGGTGACAGATAGGCTGCTGCAAATACTTCCACCATAATTAATCTGCTCCAAGGCGGGGGGTGGGGGGGGGGGGGGGGGAGTTGAAAGTAAACTTCTAAATGATATGGTACTGCACCTTACAGTGTGAATTGTGAATGGGTCATTGCAATTTTTAGCTCTATGAAGGTAAGATAAACAGGACAGAACAAAACCCCATGCAGTGACAGGGAAGAAGCAGTGTTTGGTATCTCTGTGATTCATAGATAGTAATCATCAATGACAATGTAACAGTTTTGGCACTAGGTTGCTACACAGTTTCATATTACCTACTTAAATGAGAAAATAATTGATCAATTGATCAAGCTGTCTCAGGGAAAATCTAGTGAAGAAGAGAATTCCTTCCCAAATGAGATTTTTTCCATGCCTTGTCTATCACATTATCAAATCAGTTGAGCTCTGCAGAGAGCTAAGAAAATGGAAAGACTTCTAAAAGAGTTCAATGGAAAATTCAAAACCCAGGGATAGCCTAACAGTCTTAAGCAGCATCTGTGGGTGCTGCAGGTAACCCCTAGGGCTTGTTAAGTTTGTCAATTTGTCTATCAATAGTTAGATACAACAAAAGACACTTCCTTAGGTGCATAGTCTTATCTCTGCACTGGACTTCGGAAGAGAACATGAGGACAATAGAACAGAATAGGATTGTCAGTGAAAAGCCCCTACTATCCTGTACAGAAACCGGCCATTTCTCAGGATGGCTAATGCAAAAGGTAGCAAAATATCTTACTCCCACCTTTCTCTCTACAGTTTAGAGGCCTTTGAGAATGCAGGGATAATCCTTTAATCAGTCTGGATCTAGCGAACTGGATCTAATCCTCTGCTGAGAAGACACACCTTATCTTTCAAAGATCCGAACCTAGTCACTCTTCTCTTTTAGAGATTGTCTAAAGGAAGCTGTTCTGCCAAATTTTATAAAACAGCATGGCAAATCAGAATACTGAAAAGCTAATCCAAAACTAGCTACTCCCAACTCCAGAGACTGCTTATGCATTTTCTCCAGGGCCTGTGAAACGTAAATACAGAAACAGTCCTTGGAGTAAAGACTAGAGTCCACAAGTGATTAACTGGTCACCAGGCTGGAGAGTAACAGAATCACAGAAGAGTTGAGATGGGAGGGCACTTCTGGAGATTGCCTAGTCCAACCACCCTTGCTCAGAGCAGGCTCAGCTAGAGAAGGTTGGCCATGGCCATGCCTGGATAGGTTTTACGAATCTCCAAGGATGGAGACTGCACAACCTCTCTGGGCAACTTCTGCCAGTGCTCAGTCGCCTCAAAGTAAAAAAAAAAAAATTCTTATGTTTAAGTAGAATTTCTTGTATTTCAATTTGTGCACATCACCTCTTGTCCTATCACTAGATACCACTGAGAAGAGTCTGGCTCCCTCTTCTTTACTGTTTTACTTCAGGTATCCATACTCATGGATAAGATGCCCCTGAGCCTTCTCTTTTCCACACTGAACAGTCCCAGCTCTCTCAGCTTCTCATGCAGCAAATGCTCCAAGCCCTTAACCATCTTTGTGGATTTTCGCTGACCTTGTATGTCCATGTCTCTCTTGTCCTGGGGAGCCCGGCACTGGGCCCAGCACTCCAGATATGTCTCACCAGGGCTGAGTAGAGAGGATCACCTCCCTCAGCCTGCTGGCAATGCTCTGCCTAAATAAGCCCAGGAGGCTTTTGACCTTATGTGCTGCAAGGACATGTTACTGGTTCACATCCAACTTGTCCACCAGCATCCCCAGAGCCTTTTCTGCAAAGCTGCTTTCCAGATGGTCCCAGCCTGTACTGGTGCATGGGATTATTCCTCCCCGGGGGCAGGACTTGGCATTTCCATTTGTTGAACTTTGTGAGATTCCTGTTGGCCCTTTTCTCTGGCCTGTCAAAGTCCCTCTGAATGGCAGCACAACCCCCAGGTGTATCAGCTACTCCTCCCAGTTTTGTACCACCTGCAAGTTATATTCTTTCTTTGCTTTCTCTCTGACCTACTACCTTAAATTAATTCTTATAGAGTGCTAATGGGAATAGAGGAGTGCCACTCCTCAGAATGGCCAATAAGCCTGATGTAACATAGTCCTTTGGGGAGTAGGAGACAGGGATTTCAATCTCCTCCTGATGAAAGCAACAAGCCAATATCCCCAACAAAGTTTTCTTCATATTAGATATCTTGAGTAAGGATAGGGATCCATGTTCTTTCTCAACCATTTCTGGAAAGGCAGCGGCCATACTTTTTTTCAGAGGCCAGTTCACACATTAGGCAATTCTGAAGCATGTCTTGGCTGAGCCCTAGAAAATGCTTAATATCTAGATCCTGAATCCTTGAGAGGTACATTCTGATTTGCTCAGACTGTGACAGAAACTGAATTTTAGGGAGCTTACAGATCAAATAGGAGTTACTCAGTGTGCTTATGTACCTCTAAAAATTATGCATCAGAGTGGATGCTCCAGGATTGCGGCTTTTAAACTAGGTGCTTTGGTTCTGCTTAACTCCTGCTCCAAACATCTTAATAGTCTATGGGTTCTAGAGGGACTTACACAGGGAAAACAAACATCACAAGCTTTTGGTGCAAGGATATGACATATAGCAACGTTACCCTGAATTTGGCTTTTCCATCCAGCGTTATAGACCCCCCACAGTGTACAATATTTACTGTCAAACTACTGCTGCTGGCTCTAGAGAAGGGAGGAGAATGAGAGATGAGACAGGCATTGCATGATTATTTCATTCTAACACTCCCAATCAGTCCACATCCCTGCAAATGAGTACAGTTTGTGCTGTACAAAGAGTATTAGAGCTACAGATTTTTATGTTTAAATGTTTAAACAAGTAAGCATTTTTGAAAAATAAAAATAAAAGGTGCAAACTCTACTTACTACCTATCATCTCCAGCCATGTCCATTTCTGCCAAAGCTGTGTGAATATGTGAAGTACCCAAACACCATTTCATTAATAAGCTTGTTTGGAAATCTGAAATTCAAAGAATAACATCTTCTTTTCATAAGCTAACAGTTTAATTGCTATCAATAAACTTCTTCAGTTTCCTGCACTGCACAGTTCTGACTGCACAATGAGCTTTCCACGCTTTTGTTAGTCCCAAAATGTGCCCATCAGATAAAATTTTCTATTTGGATTGCACTTTTTGTCTTTCCAAAGTTGTTCGTAAGTCTGGAACATGAGCTTTAAAATGCGAAGTTGCTAAGATGTCTCTTTATCTAAGTGAATGTGTCCTCAGTTAAAGCAATAGTCCCTTACATTTCAGAGATTGCCTTGAGAGGAACCAGGAAGAAATTAAAGATAAACATGAGTGAACTGCGATAATGAACCAAATGTATCTCAAAGGTGATCTCAATGCATTTTAATTGTATAATTTAATTTAATACAAATTTTATAAATCACAGACCCTTTGATTAGAATAGTTTTCAGAGCCCCTGCTTAATTTCTATAGCGGTTTCAGGCCTGACTCCTGCTTGAAGTAATTGAAATTCATCTACATGAAACAGTTTTGCATCCCCCCAGGGACTCAAAGGGGTCTTTTTAACAGAAGTACCACCTGACAGTCTTCAGGGCTCCTCCGGTGTCCTTGAGGGTCCAAAAATAAGAAGAAAAATCTGTACCCATCGAAGAGAACAGGTGTAGTACAAATGGATAATATGCAGAACTGTGATTCCTTCAGAAGACCACAGACAGCTGTGGTAGAATGAAAGCAGGATTTTTGCCTTGTTTAGTATTTTATCAGAACAGAAGATAAGCAGTAATCAGGTAAAATATGGGACATGAGAAGACTAGAAGGTGTTAAACAAGACAGGCTGTACATAAGAAAATGGTTGTCCCATAAGCAGCAGCTTCTTCGCCTCCTGCATACAAGATGACTGTCTCGCCTCCGCAAGCTGAGAGAGAAAAGCATCACCAGGTTTTGGGCCACTGGCTCCTTCAGCCCATGTTGTAACAGCTGAGTTTGTCTTGCTGTTCTCTGGGAGGGCAGTCATTGGGGTAGTGCTCCTCTATCTAGTCTAGTCTTTTCAGAAGGGTGTATTGGCTTTGTGTGGCAAGGTTTTGGTAGCGGGGGGGGTTACAGGGGGGGCTCCTGTAAGAAGCTGCTGGAAGCTTCCCCTGTGTTCGAGAGAGAGCGAGCCCATACCAGCTGGCTCTAAGATGGACCCACTGCCGGCCAAGGCCGAGCCAATCAGTGACAGTGGTAACGCCTCTGTGATAACATTTTTAAGAAGGAAAAAAAAGTTGGGACGCAGAAAACAGCCACGGGAGAGAGGAGTGAGAACATGTAAGAGAAACAAGCCTGCGGACACCAAGGTCAGTGCAGAAGGAGGGGGAGGAGATGCTCCAGGCGCCGGAACAGAGATTCCCCTGCAGCCCGTGGTGAAGACCCTGGTGAGGCAGGCTGTCCCCCTGCAGTCCAGGGAGGTCCACGGTGGGGCAGATCTCCACCTGCAGCCCGGGGAGGACCCCACGCCGGAGCAGGTGGGTTCCTGAAGGAGGCTGTGACCCCGTGGGAACCCTGCGCTGGAGCAGGTTCCTGGCAGGACCTGCGGATCTGTGGAGAGAGGAGCCCACGGAGCAGGTTTTCTGGCAGGACTTGTGACCCTGTGGGGGACCCACGCTGGAGCAGTCTGTGCCTGAAGGACTGCACACCATGGAAAGGACCCATGCTGGAGCAGTTTGTGAAGAACTGCAGCCCGTGGGAAGGACCCACGTTGGAGAAGTTCATGGAGGACTGTCTCCCGTGGGTGGGACCCCACGCTGGAGCAGGGGAAGAGTGTGATGAGCCCTCGCCCTGAGGACGTGAAGCGGCAGAAAATAACATGTGATGACCGTAAACCCCATCCCTGTCCCCCTTGTGCCGCTGGGGGGGCTTGGTGGAGAAATCCGGGAGTGAAATTGTGCCCGGGAAGAAGGGAGGGGTGGAGAGAAGGTGTTCTGAGATTTAGTTTTATTTCTCATTTACCTTACTCTGGCTGATTTGTAATAAAAAGTGAGCTAATTTTCCCTAAGCTGAGTCTGTTTTGCCCGTGATGGTAATTAGTGAATGATCTCTCCTGTCCTTATCTCGACCCGCAAGCTTTTTGTTATATTTTTCTCTCCCCTGTCCAGCTGAGGATGCGGGAGTGATAGAACGGCTTTGCTGGGCATCTGGCGTCCAGCCAGGGTCAACCCATCACAAAGGGGTGTTACAACTTAGTTACCCCTAACTCTGGCAAATTTAGTTGAGAGAGGGAGCAGGGCACAGACTGATTAATAGGTCAATTGATCATACAGCTTTTATATCCCCTGAAAATAAGCTAAAAGAATCACTGTAGGTTGTAGTTCACCCTAATGTTCAAGGCTTTAACAGCAGTTTGAGTTTCAACAAACAACTCCAAGCTACTCTCTTCCTACTCAGGAAAGTTTGTTTAAAGGCAAGTCAAGCTTCTACAACACTATTCAAACATGACAATATCCAGACCAACACTCCAATTCTCAAAATTCAAATAAAAATTAAAAAAAATTCAAATTGGGCCCATCTAGTCTGGCTAAAGCCTAAAGGGGAAATGCTAGCTAAAATACAGTAGCAAGATCAAGATTTTGCTGAACCTCTGGTGAAGATTTGTGCTGTACTGATGCTGTGTTTGTATTTTGTAGACTGAAGAGCAAACACTAAGTTTAGATTGCTTTTGCATTATGAAGTGCTGTTAGTCTCCCATCTTCTCAGCTGAGCTTTATGTCTCTAGTTAACCTCATAATTATACAGGCAGGAAAAGAAAAAGTTGTTTTGTTTTGGTCTAGAAAATTATGAGATTAAGGATAAGGTAAGAAAATTTTAAAAGATAAAGAGAAAAATGTTGCCTCTTTCTAAGTGTAGTCATCAGTTCATATATTTATCCTTCCACAAAAAAAAAAAAAAGGAATTGCTTATTTCTTGCTATCAAAAATTTATCAGCATTTATAGTTGTAAATGTAGTTACCTGCCCAATGTTTCCTCTGTAGAAAACCAAAATTAAATTATTTCTTTAACAGTGAAATGAGTTCTTTGGAAGTTCACAACTGTGGACTTCTGTGCTGTTTCAAGTACTTTTAGTACTTTGATCATATGCTTTCTCAAAGGTTTATCAGGTGACAACAACTAGTTAGCATTTCACAAAGGTGCTACAAGATAAAGTGGAGGATATTCAGTGCGTTTATTGCAGCAATATTTGCTCCTGTTGACTTTTTTCCAAAATGTTCAACATGCAGTTGCTCCAGAAAAAGCTCTTTTATTTGCCTTAAGACATATTTTACTGTGGTAAAATGAAAGACACTCTCTTTCTTGTGCTGTAAACAGCTATGGAATTGCAAACAACTCCAATTCACCCAAGGAATGCTACGTTTCAGTAATATTTAATCCCAAGTAAATATATCAAAAGATTTATTTAATGTGAAATCTTTAAAATGGTATTTCCTTAAGAAGTATAATTCCTATCCTCTTCATGACACAGGTTAGTGGGTTTAGCATAAAATCCATTATAAGCTCATTGGTTTGTAATCCATTCTGATTTCATCGTGGAATTTTTTTACATATTGTTTCTTGACATCTTTTAGTTATAAACATTAAAAAACAGAAGTTGATGATATGGCTTCTGTAGACAAACTAGTCTCTATTTTCTAAACGCTGTGATTCTTTCTGGGTCAGATACATATTGCTCATAAAATCATAGCATATAACAGTTCATATCATAAATCATATGAAAATACTAACATTTTTAGTGAAGTGACCCCTACCTGTATATTGCATGTTTGCCCTCAGAACACATTTATGGTCTGAAGAAAATCTGGAGATGATGAAAGTGGTAGTAAATGCATTCTTAGGAATACTGTATACTTCATACTAACCATTTATTTATGGTGTGGGCCAGATCCAAGATAGTAGAAAAGAAAATTAATAGCTATTTTCTGGCAGAAGAGTTTGCTCCATTATTATGCACTGGATATCACAACAAAGAAGGGCTGTTTCTATTTGGGCTCTCTTAGTGAATTAACAAGACATTTGGCTGTCATCCTTAAAATTTCTGGATATACAAAACCAGGCTTTGCAATAAATATTTGCATTTGTTGTTTTATGTAAAGCACTGTGCCAAGACCAAATGAGAAAAAGTCTTTAAACCTCCAAAAATGTTGAAGTAGTATTTAGCTTTTCTCATTTTAAAGCATTCCTTTCTTTTAACTGTATTTGTGCTTCTCGTTTGGGAATTCCTAGCAAGATCAAATTGTCTGAGGCTTTTAACATAATGGAAGAGAAAATTTGGAAGCTGCCATGGAAAACAGGTTATTATCCTTTGAACTTGTTTTCTACCCAAGATTTTATAGAAGTTCAGAAGCTTAGGTGGATATTTCAGGTCTTTTCAGTGAGATTATTTTGTAAGGAAATAATAATCTCTATCTGAATAGATCTCATTTTAAGGGTCTGGGTATTTTAAACAGTGGCTGGTACAAAATCTTGATGTGAGATTTGTATTTATTTATTTATTTATTTAAGAGGATTGCAACCAAAGCAAACTAAGTTGCATTCATGTGAAGTTACTACTGAGAAACGGAAAAGATGGCAGTAAACGTAGCTATAGCATTTCCTGCTTTTTTCATCAGCCTGTAGGGTAAGAGAGTAGCAGCGTGAGAGCACTGGATCTGCCCGGAGTGCCCAGCTCAGGGCTAGGTAGTGCACTGCTACATTACTTCCCCACGTTTCACATTTCCACCAGCTGTGACTGTACAGGGGAGCTGTGTCAGGATGGGAATTATATAAATGTGTTACTCAGGTTTGTTGATTATGAGCCAAATTTTGATTCTTTAGTATTACAGTATGAGATTATTGCATCCATATAGGGAAAAGAGGTACACTCGATATTCCAGCCTGTTTTTCAGGTTACAATGCAAAAAGAGCTATCTAATAGCTGTCAGTGTTGTAACTTCTCTGAAGAGCAATGGTTCTAGCACATTTAGAGAACTGCAATAAACCAGCTTCATTTTATGGCAGTTTTAATACTTGATAGAAGCCCAGAGCGCTGGAACAATCAAAGTAGAAAAATCTGATCTCCTCTCTGGAGTGACTTATCTGGCAATGCTCAGAGAACCTAACCTAATTTCAGCAACCCTTCTTGCACCCATGCTAATATGAAATGTGACAAGAGCACTTAAAAACTATTCCTGATAAAATCTCAGGGGCAGAGGGTGGCTTGTGTCTGTATCCTATCTCATTACCACAGCAGGCAGCTCTACAAACTGAGCTGTTTTAGCTGGAATCCAAATGACTCATCACTTCAAAGACAATTATGATGCTAGGATAGATTTAAAGCATGTATTCTATAGTAGCTTGAAGCATTCCCTATGGACTGTAAAGGAGATGACTGTTTATAAGTAAGAGTGCATATTTATATTGTTAATGTCTTCGTTTTCTCTTAAGGATTTATGATGATCATTCCAAAATAATTCATCTATATAAAACATGTAAGAAGAGTTTTTTCAGGAATAATTGATTGTTTTAAATTATTATTAAAATAGCTAGAGCTTGCATGGTCTCTGCCTCAATTCAGAGCTCTCCTGTAGGAGTTTATCAATCAAAATAACAAATAAGTTATCCCAACTGGATGTTATTCGGCTGGCCTACTGGTAAAGGTGTAGTCATTCTAGGACAGCTGATGTCACAGGAAGTTTTTTTAATTATTATTACTTTTATACCATCCTGCTTGATAAGGTATCCTTTATTAGACCTGATTGGCATTTATGGAGCTGAAATAAAATACTGCCTTTTCAAGAAGTTATGCCTAGACCTGGTACGGCATGGCGTGATTGTCTGTCAGCACCACTGGTAACATGGGTATGATGTTTACAAGTCTCTCAAGAGAGTTTTGTTGCTCACAACTAACACTAGTGAAATATTATTTTTGGAAATATTATCATACATAGAGTTTTTACTAGCGGTACTGTTGCGCATGAGACTCGTGCTGTTAGAAGTGTGTTCACAGCATCACTGTTAATCTGAGAAGCTTCCATGACTGCTACAACCCATATGTGCTTAAAATAAATACGATGCAAATTCTTTAAGGCTCTAGTAACAAAGTCCCCACGCAGAAGGCATTGAAAACACAAAGTCAGAATAAATACTAGAGCGCAAAGCATGGAACAACATGGAACAACATGGAGCAATAGAGCAACTGCTCCTTTAATGAAAAGGTAAGAGCCACCAGAGAGCATACTGAGGCATTTTAGCCTCAAGAAACTGATCAGATTCATTAGGCAATAAATTATATTTTCATTCTGTATGATGGCTTCAATGACTGTTGAATCAAACAGTATTTCAAAAACACAAATATTTGATTGGTTGGTACTCAATATGCCAACCTGGTAGGTACATATAAGCAGCTGTCAGATAAATTTCAAACTCTGAAATGGAGAATCATACTTATTCTGTGTCAGTGAACTTTGTTTTTTGATTCTGGTCCCCTTATAGCTAAAACTTATTCCATGGTCCTTATCAGCACAGTGTAGCCTTTTGACCTTTTGACCTTTTCCTAAGTGGGATGTACATCTCTAAACATGTTTTTCTTTAAAACTTCATGAGAAGCAACTGAGGAGCTGTAGAAGCAAAGTTCTCTTGGCATATACATACTTACTAGAGTGAAAGGGAATTAGTCATATAAGCCAACGTTTTAAAATCCTTCCAAACTAAGATTAATTACCAGATGTTCCAGGAACTTTATCATCAGTCCAGTCAGTCCTGATGTCCTTGCTTTGTGGTATATGTGGTAGTTGCCTTTTTGGCACCGTGTATTATTTTCTGGAGGGCTTCAAGGGCTGTAGTTACATGGCTCTTTGCGTGAACTGATTTTACTGCACACATTTGTAGGCTGCAGGAAATATGAGAAGTCTGTATGGTTTCTCTTTATTATAGTGCAATCTGGAAAGTACCACCACAGGAGTCTAATCTGTCTTTGCTCTAAATGCATGGGGATTAGTGCTAACAGACGCTGCATGTGAGACCCACTCACAGTATCCAGAGAATAGCCAAACATCACTTCCCATTCATGAAATCCTGCTGTGTTTATCTTAGGGCATTTTGGCCTCATAGTTTCCATGTATGTAGTCATAGCCACATGAAGCAATCTTCAGTTAAACCATCTCCCCTCTAAAACAATAAGGAAAATAAAGACCAGAAACGTGGTGTAAGCCCTGTGCTTAGCTTACCTGCGAGTTTCAGCGTGTATCTGCTATAGCCAAGGATCACACAGGCTGCAGGCATCAATCAGAGCTAGTTTTACAATAGTTGGCCAGCACACGAGCGGCACGCTTGCAGCAGGACAGAGCGCATTACGTGCCAGCCACCTGAGCGCTACCAGCTTGCTCAGGCTGAATTTACAGCCCTCGCTGAACCCTCCTGCTTTCCCGTTCTCCCCGCTGGCTCGCTTCGGCCATTTGCGGTACAGGCTTCTGGCTGCCTCGGGATGCGCCGTGAGACACCTTTACACACTTTGCTAAACCACGTTGTCACAGACCAGTTGCTGTTCCACAGCAGGCTTTCATTTACCCTTGGCTTCACAAATCTTTGTGGATCAGCAGTGGCATTTCAAAATCATTTTGAAGCAGGGGAGAAGGTGATGAAATAATTTGGATTTCCAATTTGCAGCAATTCGCTCTCAGCAAAGCCACTGACTGACAAATATTTAACAATTTGTATGGTTTTTGCTAGAAATGCGAAGACGCAATCTATCTGCAGATGTAATTATTCACAGTATTAACAACACCTTGGGGTATTTTTGCAGAGAGCAATGTAAATTGATATAGAGATTATGAAAATGCCTCTTGACAAGGCTGGTACTTGTTAATCATATGCCCCACAGAGAACAGTAATTTCTTACTGACAAAGAAACGAAGAAGTTTCAAAGATCACGTGGCCCCTGTCTGAAACACCTAAGAAACAACGAAGGGTGATGATTGTACTTCTGTGTCAGCACAGCCTCAGGGCTTCACGCTTTCTGAGGACTTCCAGTACTGCTCCCATACCAGTGAAATGAGACAACTTGGTAGAGTCCACAGCCTGTCCATGTTAACGATGTGATTTTCCTACTGCTAGCCTGGATGGCTAAGTAAAGACTAAAACTGTTTGGAAAAGATTTTATATTCTATAGAAAACAATAGCTTTTCATCCAATAACACTTCTGTCTGTGCTTTCACTTTTCAAGTCTTGCAGGCCTTTATTATTTTTACTTTACCAGCAATTTTCTTTTTTTTTCTTTCTTTTTTTTTCCTTTTTTTTTCACCAAACTTGGCCTTTGATCACAGACAGATGAACCTGGGCTAAGGATTACAAGTGGGGTTTACTACATGCTTTTGTCAAAAAAGTTCGCCAGTTAAATCTAGTACTCCTTTTTTGTATGAATGATAAACACAGTTATGAAGTAATTGCATCGAATTACTCTAAGGATGTTTGATTCCATTTGTTTGGGTGATGACAGTGGTTAAGCAGCAAACAATTTTAAGATACTAAACCTTGAGAGACTTGATTTTGGTTTTGGGGGATGGGTGTTTGTTTTTGTAATAAACTGATCCTCTACACTTGTTGCATACGGCTCCCAATCTGATCATTAACATTCAACGTAACACAATGGTACTTCTAACTCTCTGAGCTCTGAAAATATAATCAAACTACCTTTTCATAATATTGTACCTGTTACCTAAATTTATTCTTAAGTACTTGCTTTATTGAAGCATATCTTTAGTAAGGAAGCTGTGTAAATGTTAGTGAATACTGTATGTTCCTTTGCATCAATGGGTTGCAATACATCATTTTACCTACTGGACAAAGAATTTTATTTTTTTTAAAGGAATTATTTTTAAAACACTTTGCATTTACAGTTTTTGTACTTGTATGTTACATTTACAAGCAATCTATCTTTTTAATATTTATGTTGCTCATCATTAAAAATATGTATGTGCATAGACCAACTGAATACATAGTAACTGTGCTGAAAGAGTTTTGGGTTCTGTTTTTAAGGATATTTTGGTATATAATCTGATATCTGTTTTATTACCCAAAACCCACAAAAGGACATTTTTAGGCATGTAATATCAGCTTTGTTTACCACGTGTTTTCAATACTTTTTGTCATATTTTTCTGCTTGGAGTTGGATTTTTTTGTTTGATTTGACAATCAGATTGATTTCCTCTAAAAGATGTTGTGTAGTATCTTTGAAATTTAAGCTGCTTCTGAAATGTAAGGTCTGATCTAGAAACAGGATTACTCTCATAAAATGTGACCTGAATTGAGGTTCCACAGTAGTAAAGAGCAAACCTGAAACACCCTGCTGGGGTGTGAAGTGATCTCAGAGGCACTCACCTCAATGGACATTGTACTTCTTTTTTGATTTGCACCTCTGAGCAAAGACTAGATAACTTTTTTCCCTAAGAAACACCTATAAGGATGCTTAGATCCACATTATTTGTCTGCCTGGAGGTTCCTGTAACCATCATGAACGGTCTATTCTGAAAACAATGTTTCTTGGGACTAGGAATGAGGGGAAGAATAAATATTAGTTTTTAATCTAATGGTTGAATATTCCAAGAAGATGGGAATATCCCGAGATTTGATTCCTGTTCTTAAAGGATATTTTAATTTATCCAATGCCTATTTTGGTTCAAAAGCCATAATAGTGTCACCTTGGAAACATTTAACTGTTCTGTACTTTTTCCTAATCCGTAAATTATCATTTCATTGCCTTATTATACTATTATTTTTAATCAACATTATATATAAAAATGTTAAAAAAAAAAGTCTGCATTTAAATTATACAGTGCAAGACAATTAGCAAAATTACTAGTTCTGTCAGACATTCAGAATAATGAAAGCATTAAATGTACTGGAACACATACTTGTGCATGAAAGACACCTATCTTGAAGTTGGTTTTCCCTCTCTAGCTGAAGCATCGGAGCAAATGTACAAGATTGGTGAATTTTCTTACAACACACAGAATGTAGGTATGCAAACGAAGAGATTATATATAAACACTATACTAGATTGTGGTAAACTTTCATTGCAGTTGCAAACAGCAATATGAGTGCTAATTAAATAGAGTTTATAGGCTGTTATGCACAACAGCCTATGTGCAATCAAGAAAAACAGAGTGGAGACTCAGCTACGTAGTGAACGGAGGATGCAGTGTGGAGTAGCAGCACTTTATGAGGAACACTTATGAGCATCACCTAATCTTCTCTTTCTGAAGTCTCAGAGCAAGAAGGATATAGGAAGTTTCTTTCTTCTACATGATCTTCATGTTCTGCCTGATACTTTGGTGTGCACTCTGCATTGCTAATTTATAAGAAAGGCACGTAAAAGCCCTTATTACAACTTTAACCTTGTTTATTTAGAGGGAAAAAAAAAAGAAATAAATATTATCTGGTATACTTACACTGGCAGAAGTTCCTAGTAAAAGCCCTTTTAGTTTACACTAGGGGCTGAACAAACACTGCATTCAAACTAATGCTTCTTCCAGAAGCAACTACACAGCAAATGAAGTTGGAATCACTGAATGGGTGACCACCCTCAGCTGGCCACTTTGCTGCTTTGGGACACTGCTGCCTCAGCCAAAAGGATGGCCAAATGGTTATTTTACTGGTTGGAGAACTATTGCACTCAACATATGAGTGAGAACCAAGAATTAATCTTGTTTTAAATTAGCATACTGGATTTGAAACAGCAGGAGTTCAGGAGTTGATTCATGAACAATAGTTTGGCTGCAAACAGCTAAAAGTTCGGTCCTGACTATCTCACTGTGTTTACTGTCATTGTTTCCTTTATGCTGGGTGACATATATAGCAAAACTAAATAAAACAGTATTGTTTTTGGTAAAAGCATGCAGTAGAGTTTTCTTCTCAAAGAAAACAACTTCATAGTGAACCAAACTGCAAAACCCTGTGCAGTTAATCACAGGATTCACACTGATAAGTAATTCTTATGACATCGGCCATATTACTTATGCAAGTAGCCATTTACCAATGTATTATTATGTTGTTAGGAGACTTACTCTAATACATAGTGTTGTCTTTTTTCATGTGTGTTTGGTCTATTCTAAATGTTTTGTGTCAGCCTGTAGAAACAAAACCATGTTTTTCACAATGTGTTGAATAGTAGATGAGCATTTGGAAGATATAAAAGTATTTACCACAGTAAATATTGAATTAGTTTGTATAAAGTGCTTTGGAATACTTGCATGAAGTAAGAATTGTGTTAGCGTTTGTAAGCCATACCGAAATATATCCAATGAAAAAGAAAACTTATTTGGGATTCTGGCACCCCGTTAAAAACTAGTGTAGAGCACTTCGTAACTCATGAAAGGTTCTATGAAGCTAATGAAACTGCTTACATGAATGATTTGCAAGACTTCTTTTGGTGTCTTTATATACAGCTCATTCACAAATCTAGCAAAACTAGGGCTTAAGTAATAGATGAACATGATTCGTTCTCTTTTTTGAGGCTTCTGTCTTCAGGCCAGCCAGCAACTAAGCACCACACTGCCACTCACTCACTTCCCCCCACCCAGTGGGATGGGGGAAAGAATCAGGAAAGTAAAAAAGAAAAACTCCTGGGTTGAGATAAGAACAGTTTAGTAGGACAGAAAGGAAGAAAATAATAATGACAATAATAATAACATGACAATAGTAATAATAAAATAATTGGAATATACAAAACAAGTGATGCACAATGCAATTGCTCACCACGTGACGACTGATGCCCAGTTAGCTCCCAAGCAGCGGTCTGCCCCCCGCCCCCCCCCGGCCAACTCGCCCCCAGTTTATATACTGGACATGACATCACATGGTGTGGAATATCCCTTTGGCCAGTTTGGGTCAGCTGTCCTGGCTGTGTCCTCTCCCAACTTGCTGGCTGGGTACGAGAAGCTGAAAAATCCTTGGCTGAGTCTAAACACTACTTGGCAACAACTGAAAACATCGGTGTGTTATCAACGTTCTTCTCATACTGAACCCAAAACATAATGCTATGCCAGCTACTAGAAAGGAAATTAATCCCAGCCAAAACCAGGACAGGTGGGCATGAGAAATTGCACTGCAGTCAGTAGGACTAGTAGCAAGGCCTGGGCTTCAGGGTTGCATCCAAATTTGCCTTTCTTACTACTAGAACATGACTAAATTGTCCCCCAATTTCTCTAGCCAAATCTGGATGTCAGCAAATGAACAGGTGATCCTGCTGAGAGATGGCTCAGCTAGGAAGCCAACAAGATTAAAGATTAATTTGGAAAATACCATATCGCTTGAGCAACCTTCACATATGTCTTTACGTAACTCTAAACCTAAGTTAATTTAACAGAATATCAATGTCAAGCATCACTTAAGCAAGCTATGCTTTAAAATTGTCTCTGACTAGTTATTTTGGGGGTCTGAAATATATCCATCTCACTAAAACCACATCGTTAGAAGAAAATAAGAGACTCTGATGAGGGAGTTTCTCTGCTTTTGTGAGCTCTACAGTGATTCAGTCATGGGGAAACATAGATTAATATATGTTACCGTGAAAGCTGCAACAATGGATTTAGAAGACATTTATTTTTGTGGTGGGGTAATCCGAGTATCAACTTAAAAAACATTAAGACATCTCTTAACAGATTCATTTTTAATGTTGGCATTGGTTAATATGACACTCAAAAATAATTTTTCTGTCCTCGTTGACTCCTTATACAGAAACAATCCACAGGCATTAGTCTAGCAATAAATAGCTTCAATATTCTTGTTCTTATAGTAACTCCTGGTTCAGGACTTCATGAGCTGTGAGTGAATAAACAGATGCACACTGACTGTATTTAAAAAAAAAAAAAAGGAAACAAAACAACTGGGTGACATTGATTTGAATATTGCCTAAACAAAGGCTGTAAAATCTCACCCTGAATTTACTTTGTTCTCTGGAAAAATCGTTTAATGTACAGAAAAATGACTAATTACCAAAGACCATGATCTGCTTCCATTCTGAGGAGGAAATTTTTTAAGGCTTTGCTCTTTGTCACTGTCTGAAATGTATTTTTCTTCCTATTGTGCTAGAATACGCTCCACATATCTTTGCAGAATTAGGGCTCGGGCTAACAGGCTGCTTCTTTAGTATTTGTTGCCATGGAGCTGCCTCTGCCTATTGAATTCACCTGGGCAGCCTTCAGATGGCACACGGAAGTTGATTCAGTCACTAACACGTGTCTTCAGCGACCGCAGAATTGCATAAAGGCCATAAGGAAAAGCAAGTCCTGTTCAGATTTCCTATTAAGGGATTGTTTTAAGTAAAATTAAAGGTTTGTTTTTTCATGGGATGCTTTGTGAGATCATTGATGGCCTGACATTCCCTCCTTGAAAGAACAATGTTTCATCATTATTGTTCTTTGCTGCCTTTTTCAGAAATATCCATTCAGGAAACTAATCCAAGAGCGAACGTAGACGTGTTTCACCATGGCCTTCACCAGGAGCAGCAGCTCCTGCGCTACCCAGCAGGCGTAGTATGGTATTGTTTGATTTTTAATGTCCTGGGTGTCACAGGCTTGAACAGCAATACATTAGCTGTTGGCTTTTAATAGACATGTCTTTTTAAAAGGTCATCCTTTCCTATTATTTTTATCAGTGTAATTCCATCATGAAAAAAAAAAAAAAAATTATGTCTATTTCAAGCTATTCAAAATAGACCAGGGCAAAATTGAAAGGAAATTTGTTTTCTTAGCATCTAATGATACAAGGAAACCATCCAGATTTGAGAAATGTGTCATAGAAAGTACTTGAGAGTGTATTTTAAAATACATGGTTCAAAATAATATTAAAGTATATATTTAGCTACAAAATGTAGAGTAAATCTGATTGATGCTTGCCACAGTTTTCTTCTTTGCACATAACTAGGAACAAAATGTTGCTGTTAGGCTTCTGGCATTTTTTTCTACAGAAGTCATATGGGATACCATTGTGATGTTACGATAAAAAACTATCTTCTCAGCACAAACTTGGTTCTTAGGTTTTTGAAGGACACTTCAAGGACAGTTATCTTAATAAAATGTACAGCAGCACAGAATCAGAGGGGAAGATGGTGAAGCCTTACACACTGTTTCATGTTTCAGGAGGTCAAATGTTTCTCAAATTTTTACTCTGGAAATAGGTAAGATGGTTTTGATAGCAATTAATGGACTGTGGCTAATACAGAATTTACATCATGGTATTAACGTGACTCCTGATATCTTATTTTTCAGAATAATTTTTCTTATGAAACTTGAAGGCTGCTAAAGCTTTATTGAAAATTGTTTTCTTACAAAATGAGAGCTTCAATTTTGGTAAAGATTGGGGGGCAGTTGAGTAAAAGAGGCTGAGCAGTAAGGGAGAAAAAGGAGGAACAAACAAAAGCTTGAAGACTTGTCTTTCCTTGCCCTCCTTTTGCTGCATAAACTCAAAGTACTCAGCAAAAATTACTTTTCAGAAGCCAAACTGACGTTATTCTGCAGTAATGTTTTCAAAACTGACCCTGGTTGCAGTTTGATGTTTATAGCTGAGCTTCTCTAAGGCTGATGTGCTGCCAGGATGGAATTCCTGCAACCCTGCTCTAAGCTGTGTGTTCCTGCTGTCCCCCCCTTGCCCTTTCACCCTGGCAGTTGCACTTATTGGACTTCATGGTAAGATGGCTCATGGACATAAAGCAGCAGAGAATTAACCCTATAGAAAGGTAATTAATTTTCAGCTACATTTTACTTTTAATTCTTGAATGGAGTCCCTTGTGCTCAGAGAAGCACAAGTGGTGTGCAGTGGAGGATCAGGTTAGCACAGCCAAGGTGAGGAGGGAGGGAAACGACTTCTGGGGAATGCTCGCTGTTAAAATCAACTTGATGGTAACGTGGAGCTGTGCCATCAGCGATCTGCACTTCAGATCTGTGCACATATAAATTGGCAAAGAATTTGTAAACTCTTAGGCGTATTAACTCTGCCAACAACCTTGGTAATGATGAGTTAACTGTCAACCAAGCTGATGGTTTTCCAGTCCTCATACAGATTAGAGGTTGTCATTGGCTTTTCATATACTGTTTCTTGTGAAGGAAGTTTTGCTTCAGTGCCACAAATAAGTGACTGTCGGGTGGAAAAAAAGAAATGTCTTCTCTAAAGCAGAAAAGCCCAAGCTGAGCACAGGGCTTCATGAAGGGTAGAGGAAAGGCCAACCTCAAGGAGCTGAGAAGACCTCGGATGCCGTCCTTGGACACAGGCCGCACGGTCTATTAAAAGCTGCCTCTCGTGTCAGTAACTCACATGGGCTGAGCATATTTGTGGGTGGGAGTGCTACAAAGCCTTTTTGTGCTCTTGTGATTCAAGTATTTAATAATAAGAGAGCAATAATGCTATAAATAGGAACACCATAGTTGGTAAGGACTGGGGATACAAAGGGAGATATGTGGTCTCAGTTATGACAGGAGGGCAAAGAAAAAGGAAAGAAAATATGAACTGAAACCAGCAACTTCTGCAGAAGTGCTAATCAAACATGAACTTAGTATACAACCCATCGACAAAATTGCCTCTCGCGAAGTGAACAGCTTGCAAGCAGGAGTGTGCCTTTTTTGGTCACGTTTTGCAAAGGGCTGAAAATATGTGCTTAGTAGGTGTTGTGGCTTTTGCAAGTATTGCGAGCCTTCCTGTGCATTAAGAGCATTTTTGCCAATGTTCGTATCTTGCTCATCTCTTCCATCATGTAGAAACCTTGCTCCTTCCAATCCTGTCCCCCGGCCCCCTGAATATATCATAACAGTATCAATCAAGGTTTTGCTGTGTGGCACCTATGTCCAGAAGAATAAAGCATAACAAACATGAACTGGAAGAACGGATCAGTTCATTAAATCCAGCCAGGCGGTGTTGTGCTCTGATACAGACTGATAATAGATTCATAAGTGAGCCTGTCTGGAGTGGTTTTGTTCAGACTTCTTGTGTGAAAGTACAAAAATAGAGGAATCTCTTTAGTTTGCACTTGTGACAGCCAGCTTCCAGTTTATCACTGGAGAAGAAGATGAACTATGTCTGTTCCGAGATATTAAATCCAGGTAATCAAGTGAATTCTTGTTTTCACAATATTGAATTTCTAGCTACAATACATTTTAAGCAGGAGGTGGCACAGAGTAGTAGATGGCCAGCACTTCTTTTTAACTGATATTCCTAAATAAATTTGCTGTATCAGGGCTTTAAACATACGCTTAATTTGAAGTATTTTAGTAGTTTCATAAAAGTCATTGTAAGCTCACTGGCCTATATTTATGCAAATTTTTAATGATCTCCCTTAGGCCTAAGTTATTAGCTTTTAGCTGCATTTACACAAATATCAGCCAACCATCCTAGGCCTATTTTTGCACATTCAGGTGACCGTTACAAACTAAATAAATCTTGCACTCACTGTACATGTGTGCAAAGGTTAGGACAGAACACTGACACCACATTCTCATATTGTTGGTAAAGGACAATTAAACATGCAATGTAATACAGTGCTCCTTGCTCTAAAAGAACATCTAATCTCTCATATAACAACAAAAGCTATTTTTTGGCACCCAAATCAAGTTATCTAGTTTGTCAGCCTAAGATTTTGGGTTTGTTTTTTAAAATGAACGAACAAACAAACCAGCTTATCTTTTCTTCTGGTCTTCTAACATTTACATGTTTAGAAAAATCCAAATAAGCATGCACAACACCTCTCCATTGCAGATAAAAGCATAAAAAAACGCAGCAGAGTGGTTTTCTGCTGAGGAGTGGTTAGGCATAGCAGGTTGTTTTCCCCTTGAGAAAGAACAAGCAATTTGGAATCTCTGCATATTGTTTTTACACATTTACCCTTATTCTGGAACAGATGTGGCCGAAAACAGCATGCAGAGGAATGACTGCATGCATATGTCTCAGCTGAAGGATTTTCACTGCACATTTCAAGGTTAGAGAACTCTGTTCAACTGCTAAACAAGAGGAGTGAAACAGAGTAAGATACAATTATTTTTCTAGGCTGATCTTCTAGCCACTCATTACATCAAGGCATTGAATGATAATTGCTACTAAAGAACAGTTAGGTAGAATATTTTTTCTCAGGAAGAAAAAAGAAATAAACTTACTAGAAATTTGGAGGTGATTAGTGTGTGTGGGGGGGTTGTTGGGGTTTTTTTTAGAGAAAACTGTACAACACAACTATTTATATTTAACTATTTCTTTTTAAGTCTGTGAGTTCCCTTTTGTTTATTTGTGCCTTAAAAACTTATTTTCTGAGTCCCTGCTTTCTGTAGCCCTTGTATGTGTGTATATAAACAAGCAAAATCATTATCTTTATAAAAAGGAAAGAAAAGAAGACAAAGTAATCATAAAACATATAAGACTCAGAAAACAAAAAATGAACTTCATTTGATATATTCAAGCTCCAATTTATGAGGGAGTAGAAATACCCTTTCAACACAGATGATACACAATTTATGGTTTCAGAAACTGTAATGCTTCCAAAATGATCTCTACTAGTCTTAAAGAAGAATGGTATACTTGAAAAAAAATAATGCTATGTTATTTATCTATTCTTTACAAAGTGAAAAATCCGGAGGACAATATGAAGGACCACTGTTACATGATTAAATAACTTCCACTCCCTTCTCTGTGTGAGAGAGAACAGGTGATCTCTGACAGATGCCTGAAAATTTACCAAGTAAGTGTACTGAATCACCATGGATCAAGTGCCTTTCATAGAGAATAGTTTGAAACAGAAGGATAAATGGTTCCAAAGCTATAAAGGTGTTAGAAGTCAAAGCCAACATCTTTTGATAAGAACAATCCGCTTAGCAATCATTAACAGGAACACTGTATTTAGGTTCTTTAGTAAATCTTTACTTATGTATTATCCTTCCTTAATTATTATGATGGTCACAACAAATAATTCCGTTAAAACAATCTAATTTGGAAGTAACAAAGAAATAACTACTTCAAGGCCTGTATTAGAAGGTGAAGTATGCATTCTTCCCACCAAATGTGTAAAGAGAAAATACCTTTTTGGTTATAGCCACTAAGAGAGCATCTGGAAGCAGTCCAGGCTCTAGCATCTTTATAGTTTCAAGATTATTCAGCATCTCTATTGAACTACTTGAATGAAATGTAAGCACATAAAAGATGTTCTTTTCAACTAAAATTAAGGTTCTGTTTTGCCATAGACAACAACTTCGACAAAATTCTAGAAATTAGTTTTGAAGAATAAACACTAGGACAACTTTTCAAAATGAAATGTGAAACTTTTTGGACCAGTGAAAGTTCTCAAGCTTCTTCAAACCTCAGAGCACTTCCACTTGCAGAGAAAGGCAATTCCTTCACAAAAAAAATGGGTAGTTCCTGCAGGATATTTTCGCTATTCGTAAGAGAAAATCCACAGGGGTAAGCTAATTCAGAGAGGAAATTTATTAGCTGTTATGAAAAATGCGATAAATCAACCACACAACTGGGAGAAAGCTTGAAAGTACTTCTTGAAATTGAACTGGCTTTTGTGCTGGTTTTGGTTCACTGGCTTCTTTTCCTTTACGTGACTGCTGTATTGCTCTTAGTAACGGTTGTGCTTTTAAGTATATGACACGAGGCCACTCAGAGTTTCTGTGCTGATTTTTGACTGCGTACAGTCGCCTGATAAGAGATTTCACGAACAATCACAAAGCGATACTGAAAACGTAAGTTTCCCTGTCGTGCTGCGTGGAGCGCAGCGAGGTCCAACCCAAAGACGATGACGAGAGGCGACAAGCCTTCCTCTGCAAAGCCGCCTCTGACTACAAGTATCAGTCCATTGTGTGCTTATGCGGTCGGAGGGTTTAGCCTCCGTCAGGACAGTCATAAAGTTGGATTTTGTTTGTAAGAAATGAACGGTAGATCATCTCGGGGTAGAGGGTTATTTTCCCGGGTCAGGTTTAGAACCGGTCTTTCCAAAGCCTCCTGCGGGGTACCTGATAACGGGATTGAAACTGTGCTGCTATAGGCTATATAAAATTGGCCAGTGGGCTTCCTCTCACCTGCTAGCTAGGAACTACTCATCCCTTGTCGATACGCGCATGGGAATCTCAGTCCAGGGAGAAACCGCACCAACGGGACGGACTTGTGGAACTTTCTCCCTGGAAAGCGCAGGTTTATTCGCTGAAACCGACCATACCCGCGACGCGGGCTTCGGCACGGGCTGAGACGCGCGACGCCGTCCGCCCAGGGCGGGAGGGAGGAAGGAGGGCGGGCGGTCCGCGCCCCGCCGGCCCCGCTCTCCCGGCCCTACCTGGCCGGGCGGGGAGGCCCGGCGGAGGGGCAGCGGCGCGCCTCTCCCACCGCCCCCTGCCCCGACCGCGCCCGGGAGTCCGCGCTCCGGCCGAGCCGCCTGACGGGCGGGAAGCGTCCTTTGCCAACAACTTACGGACGGCAGGCGGCAGCGAGCCCCTCCCGCCCTCGGC
>NW_010972436.1:8175490-8175698 GCF_000737465.1 Haliaeetus leucocephalus
CTGAGGGGCTCGGCGCCCAGCCGCCCGCTCTCCTCGCCAATGGTCCAGAGCGACATGTCCAAATCGCCTCCCAGCCCGGCGCAGGAGGTGCAGATGGAGCTGCTGGACAACCCCCTGTCCGCGGCGGCGGCGGCGGCAGCGCAGGTACCGCGGGGGCGGCGGGGCTCGGCCGGCGGCACGGGGCTTGCGGCGGGCGGCGGGGCCGGGG
>NW_010972436.1:8175708-8204701 GCF_000737465.1 Haliaeetus leucocephalus
CTGCCGGAGCCGCCCGTCCTTCGACGTCGGCTCCCCGCCGCCAGAAAAGTTTGGCGGCTCTCCTAAGGCGCCTGAAGCCCCTGTGTCCTCGCCCCCACCCCAAAATGCCGTTCCGTTAACACGCACGATGGATGGGACGCCCTGTGCCACAGAAGCTTCGTCAGTCGAAAGAACCGTGCAGTTGCCTGGAGGGCGGACGTGGAAGCGTACGTTGCCGTTACGGTGCTCTTCCGTGCGTGTGCTACTCACAGGTGACGGGTATTTTCCCCGCTCCGTCCGCTAACCTGTTGTTTCTGTACCTGGTGCTTACCGCGCGCTGCCGAAACCTTCCTCTTCTGTTCCGCGGGCTGAGAACAGGCTGCGTGGGCGGGGGAGGGCGATTCGCGCTGGTCGTTGAGCAGGAATTTTGGGGAGGCTGAAGGTGTTGAGCGCGCTGCAGGCTTAAGCCGCTCGGTTACCGTGCGGAAGGTGGTTGGTTGTACGGTCATCTCTGAAATGTTAACAACTCGGTCCGTGCGGACTGCGGTCAGGTGAATGGGATGAGGAGAGGGAGGCAGGCTATGGGTGCGCGCACACTTGATAAAGACTTTGTGCTTTGAAAGGTGGCTCCTGGTGGATGTGTGAACGTTGCATAATATCTTCGAGTTTGCAATAGTTGGCAATAGTTGGCTACAAGGACTTACGGTGCTATTTTTAAACCCAGTAAAAGGGTGGTAAAATCTGATTGCGTGCGCTTTAAATTACAAACATGCTTCTTCTTGTTAGGACGGAGTTTTCTTCCTTTTGGGGTGGCAGTTTTTATTGCTGCTGCCGCTGCTTTATTTACTGTGAGAAGGTGGTCCAGTTTTATCACAGAAGTGCTCGATTGCCAGAGGAAAATGCTGTCAGTCTGTCAAAAGACTCGCTAATTGATCTTTACTTACTGGGGACCAATGACAGCAGAACAAAATCCAGGCACTGAAACAGAGACTAGGTTAAGCTAAAAAAGAAAAAAATGTCTCTTTGGATGTGAATTTGACTGCAGCCTCCAAGTGCAGAACAGACATTTCAGTAGAGCCATATGCTTTGCCAGCTTCTCCAGAAGCGGTGGCAAGGGAACTAATTTCTGACCTATATATCCCCCCCTTTTTATATCTTTTCAGCCCTAAGCACAGAATCGGCAACTGTCAAATCAGATGGTGCCTCTCTGCTGTGGACAAATGTCAAATACTGATCATAAAATTGATTTTTCATCCCTCGTTTTAACTAGGCATAAAGAACCCCTGTTTAGAGAGGAAGGATAGCTTGCTAACACCCACATTACTTATATTTCAGGTAAAGTACTTACATTCTGTTTTATAGAATTGGTTTCTGAACACTCGCAGCCAAAAAGATCCTCTTTTTAAGATAGTAATAATGCAGCTTTTTAGTTCAGGGAATGTTTTTCAGTTTTCAGAACCAAAGGCATTAGGCAAAACAAGAATCATATCTTCTCCGTATATACATATTCTAGTCGTACATAAAACTTTGATGTAGAGGAAATAAGATTATAGAAGCAAAAGAGCCCTTTGTCTGAATAATAACGTTAGTTAATTCTTTAGCATGCACTGCATTGAGAAATAATTATTCTGATTTGAATTTTTGCTCCATTAACACGATTTCCAAAAAAATCAATATTGTAAGATCTTTCTGCTTTAGAACATACTCACACTGAGAAGGAGAGGTTTAATGAGAACTTGTGAATCATCAAGCAGATTGCCTACAGGTACTTCAGTTATGCCCACTGCTACCTTTTTCACTAAGGTACTTGAGTATCAATCCTAGAAACATTTCATGCCAAGTAATGCGTCAGGAGGAAAAAAAAAAAACCAACATGTGAGCTTATGGAGTGATATCACTTCTAAAAGTGTTCTCTGAAGCGCTACTTCTGGGAATTATAATTTAGCGAAATATGATTGAAGAGCCTTTGTAGAGCTGTAACAAGACTCAACATTTCTCTTATCCAAGAATTTTACTTTTGTAAAACTGAGCATTTCTTTCAACCTGGCTGTACATCATGGTCGATATCTTGGATTATGCCTGTCCGTCCATTTTGGCCAAACTTGTCACCACTTGGCAGAGGAGTGAATCTAGTTAACACTCTGGAAGTAATTACTTTTAAAAGGAAGTTAAATATGTGAAATATTCCTAGATAGCCTCTGTGTAAAATCTATTTCTTACTTTCATAATGCATTTTCCTAACAAGATCTACAAACGAAATAAAATCCCTTTAGGTGTTGATCGTGACAGTTATAGTGTACTCTCCCTGGGAAGTCCTTTGCAATAGGGGCAAGATATTGGTGTGTTATTCTGTATTACCTAAAATTCTGTGGCTTTTAGGTCCATATTACTGGAAAAACATAGTTCTAGGTACTCACCGTGATCCTAGTCCAATCGGGGTTGTGGTATAGTTTCAAATGTCCAGCTTTCTCCAGATTAATGCACATGCTAACAGTTACACTGTGGAGTTATTCACAACGTCCACATATATGTCAGTGCAAAGTCGTAGGTTTAGGTGTGGCCCTTTTGTAATAAAATTAGCATTTGATTTTCTGAAATCGTAAAACAAACAAACTCTGTTCAGTGTTTGATGCTCAGTACCTGTTTTTTTAAAAATCAACTCCAGTCCTCTTTTTAATTTTTTACTTCAAGAACCCCTTAATTCTAGGAAGTTGAATTAGTAGAATATTCATTGTAATTAACCAAGATGCTATGCTGATTTGTTTATAATATATTATAACATAGCATATTAACGCCTTTCATGGTAACTCTTTGCCTCTCTTCTTTTTTCCCTCCCTCCCATGAAATTTTTTTCTCATCCTACTTCAAAGTCCCTCAGTCTCTAGAAATCATTAGATTCAATTTTTGTTGCTGTTTTCTCATCATAAAGCTTCCTGTGTTGTGTCATAGGAACAGTCATAGCAAATCAGATCAGTAAATTATAGGAGATGTTTCAAAGAAAATATAACGAAACCTTGTATCAAGCAACTAACTACAAGCCTGCCTTGTGGAGGGAGAAGGTATCTTACCCTGGATGAATTCTTTCCTATTCCCCATTATTATTTTTCCTCCTGTTCTTTTTCCTACCTTTATGCATCATCTGTCAATGCTGGTGCTAACAACATGACACATTTTAAATGAAAACGATTCTCTTCTTGATTGTTTTCTTCAGCTCTTTCACTTGCATTTAGCTTTCCTCTGTGCCCTGATGCTGTTAAGTGCTTCCCACTTCCAAGTCTAAAGGCTTCATCCTCCCAGGAGCCCTTGGCTCCAGCTGGTCAGGTTGCATTGCTGAGGGTAAACTGCAGGCATGGGGTTAGGGAGAGGCTTGTTCCGTTTTCCTTCTGTATTGACTGCAATTGATGTTAACATGAATTTTAGAGTAACGTGCATGTGGTGACTCTGGAATATCGGCTTAGTTTTTTGGCCCTAGCACTGGCTGTTGTCCTTCCTGGATCTCCAGCTATCTTTTCAGTTGCATAGCACCATTCCCTCACTGCCTGTCTTGTGGTAATGAGGAATGGAAAGAATAACCAGAGATTTATTCTCAGCAGATTAATCACACTGCCCTCTGCTGCTCTCTTTCAGCTGAATTGATTTATCACAATTCATACCGTGTTTACCTATTCTTCAAATAAACATTTTGCAACAGTGTATTTCCCAGTACTGACTTGCAAGAATACTTTGTAAGCAATAAACAAAATTTATGCCCCTTTGCTTACTTAAACAATAACAATAACCATTGATTATAGAGGCATGGAAGTTTTTACTCTCTCCTGGCAGCATCCCTAGGAGCCAGATCCAATGTGGCAGCAGCTCAGTGGAGTATATACAAATGAAGAAGAGATGAAATCCAACTCCATTCATTGGACTTTCTCATGGTCCTCAGTGAGAGGTAGTGTTTTCTCTCCTGAGGTGGTAACCTCCTTTCAGTGTTGTACTCCTTACTGACAAAAATAAATTTTAATAGTCCTTCACTGAAGAAAGCCCTTCAGGTTTCAGCTGTTACTTTTCTGATGATTCTCCTCTGCTCTTCGGGTTTATTTTGCATTGTCCTGAACTCTGTCAGTAATAGGTGATCTTGCATGCTCATCTCTTCCAGAGACATTTATTTGCCACTTGGGTATTACGCATCATCAGCATATATGGGCTATAATAAATGTTTTTTACATTTTCCTAGAGTGTAAATCCCTCTGAAGCAATTCGGCAGTTTCAGTCCTAACTTATTTGCATATCTGGTAACCATCTCCTAGAGGCTCTGTTTTGGTCTTGTTTTGTCTCTAGGTTTATAATTTCAAACCATTATGGATGAAAAGTTCCTCTATTCTTCCAAGGCTGGCTTCTCTGGAGTCTCAGTTACTTTTCTTCTGCTTTTTTAACTCAGTTCTTTCCTGTGCCAGGATAAAAGAGTTTCAAAAGAACACAAAGCAACCAAAATCACCCTCCCTGCCTTCCAAGGGCTTGCCTTGGTCTCTGTCGGCAGGGCAGCAGACCCTTAGCAGAGGGAAGCTTCCCTGTAGTTGGCTGTTGCTCCCTGCAAATATCTTCCTGTCATAGTCGGATCTCTTTTTCTGTTTGCTTGTGTAAGAGAAATACAGGAATCGATGGAGAGCAGGTGGGGAGGAACAGGCACGTGGCCTACAACTGTAGTTGCTACAGGCTGCGGGAGGCACAGTGGGGTTGCGGCACGAGCTTCAACACCTTCTGCTGTTGCGTGCTCCTGTTTTGCCGAGTTGGGAGCAGATATCTTCATCGCTGGTGTTACGGAGAGATGGGCAGCAGATTTGCACCGAGGTGGGTTCCCGAGTCACTGGGGATGAGGAGAGCAGGCCAAGTCCCCTGCAGACTTGTCTGGCGGGTGGAAACTGCCAGGCGACCTGGTCTGAGGCCAGGGCGAGAGCACTGGGATATGGCTTAGAAGTGTAGGAACTGGTGAGAATTGGGCTATTTCTAGCCGCAGTACTGGCAAGGCTTTATCACAGGCCAGCAGAAAAGAGCATCAAAGATTTAACCCTGTTACAGATTTCTCAGCAGAAATAGGTTTTCTTTTTTTACGGGGAAAAATAGAGCATCTGTCAAATATGTATTTTTGGATATGTGTGCAAGTTTTGATAAATAAATTATTTGTGGGGTTTTTGTTTGTTTTTGTTTGGATGGATTTTTCTTGGTGTAGGTGGAAGATTTTATAAAAGGACTGTAGAATGGACTTAGCAGACTCATCATTGTAGCTTGTGTGAACTCGATGACTCTATATGGAGATCCTCACTTTGATAGGATTCCCAAAGGGAAGTCTTGTCTTTTCTGAACTGTGTCCTGATAGCAAACGGTCTTTTCTGAACTGTGTCCTGATAGCAAACGGTCTTTGTTTGAAGAAATCCAGGTTTTGAGACCTAACCTTGGGATTCTTCTCTGCTATGTGGACATAAGTCTGTGCTCCTCAGGCAACTTCTTCACTGAAGGTATGTCACAGGGCTGAGCGCCTGTCATAGGGCTGCACTGGTGTTGATTGTGTAGGGTGACCTGAAACACCATCCCCGAGACAGAGGCAAGCCAGGATGTATTGCTGTGTCCAATATTGCCCCATTGCCCCTGTTCCTAACATGCAGTGGAGCTGTGGAGTGCTGGGAAACTTGTCACTAAGGTCTACGTACATCTTCCAGTCCTTGGCTGTACCGTCAGAAGGCTGACCACCCCTCAGTTACGAGACTAGTGTGATTTGTGGTGCAAAGAACAGAAATATTCATGTCTGTTTCTGTAGCTGACCCTTTATATCCAAAGGCGCGCAGTGTGTTGATTGAGTGCGGGTGTCGGGGTTCCCAGTTACGCAGCTGATGCCGGAGGCTGCACCACCCGGTAGCTGGAGCGTATCGTTTCGGAGTGGTGGCAAGCCTGGCCATTGCGCAGAGAGGGCTCAGGAGGCCTGACCTACAGGAACGTTCTGTTGCCTTGTTGTAAGGAACTGATTAAAGTGGCAATTACTTGTTTTTCCAAGGGGTGGATGGAGCTGGATGTACATGTTCTGCACTGTCCTGGCATGCTATTCTTTGCCTGGAACATGGGCATTTTTAAATATCTTCTAAAGCCTTTGCATGGGAAGGAAAAATGCTTAGTGCACTCTTTCCTTTCTGACTCTTCTAGCAATTCTCTAATCCTTCAGGGCGTTGCTCATTACCTTTAGGTATTCTTTTGATCCTCGTAATTGGGTATTTGTTATCTGAGATAGTGAAGCCTCATTCCAGCTCTGAATTTTTATTTTCTGTTTTTGTTCTCGCCAGTTCCTTTCTTGCATCATTATTTCTGTTTCGAGACCTGAATCTATGTCAGTGACTCTGCTGCCTAAATTTTCTGCACCTGTCCTTTATTCTTTGAATGACACCAGTAGGATAGTTTTTAAGGGTTTATGTTTGACACTAACCATGATGTCAGTCTCAACGGCTGCTGCTATTTTACCCATTATAATTAGTGAAGGTTTAGACTCAATCCTGTGTATTGTGCTTTTCTCTGCTTTGATGTAAAATACCATTGGAGTGGTTACTGGTGAAGGGCATTTTAAGACTTTTACTGAAGATCAGTTCCCTGGTTGTAGATCGTTGGTTACCTTTAATGTTTTATATTCCCTCTAACAGATGATAGTATTTTGCCTACAGAGAAAAACCATGCCTTCTGCTTGTCATGTGTGTTAAAGGATTAGATCTTACGGGTGCATGCTTTTCATGTGTTGAGGCAGAACCTCATTAAAATTAAAGGATTTTACTGAGCGACATTGATCTCATCCGTTTGCAATAATGAGTAATTGTATATGAAACTGTTAATTATCAGGAAACTGCTATGCATGCCTCTAATGCTTCATATGATTCCTATATTTTGTTTCATTAGATGGGCTGATAAAGGTTGCACAATGTACTTTCATGTCAGAGTTGGAAAGCAGATTCTTTCTTTGCTTTATTAAGACTTTGCTGATGAAATGGTTTTGATGAGATTACTTTGGTAGGGCTTTCTCTGTTTTTGTTTTTTTTTTTAAGGTTTCACATTGTCTGACATGTATTTTAAGAAGTTGTAGAACATAAGTGTGTGTGTGTTGTGTTTCTTGTCTCTGACAACTCAGCCAATTTTAAAAGAACTTCACACATCTGACTAATAAACCAGGCTACAGTTTTCATCTTGTAAACACTTAACATGTATACATAACTTTATTTGTGTAAGATGTTGGGCTGAGATCCAGTGGGAATGTTCCTGTCAGCAAACTTTTTCTATAAACAGGCTTGTTCGCAGTGCTGGAGTCATTTGTATTAAAATTAGCTGGGGCAAATGATGGTACACCATAGGCAGCTGGTTATGCTGGGTTTCGAGATTGTTACCATTGGGTACCGTATACTGGGGTGCAGAGACTTTAGGTCCCTGATGGTTGTTCTGTTAGATAGGGCTACCATATAGGTTGAGAAAGACTGCCCCGTGTTGCTGCTTTTACTGGCCAATGTCCGCACGTCATGATTCAGCCCTTTATTTTTAGCTACCTAATTGCAGCCAACTGCTGCACAGAACGCAGATAAGGCAGCTAATCTTAATATAAAAATCACAGTAACATATTGAGTTCATTGTGAAAAAACCCCTCCTTTTTGTTTTCCAGAATTGAAAGTAACTGGTAGATTTTTTTTTTTTGTACAAAGGTCTTGTTCTTGCATTAAGCTCTTATGGAAAAAATACACTCAAAGAAGCAAAACATAATGAATATGACAGGATGAGTATTCATGATTCTCCACATGACAGAGATATTTAATCATTTTTAAAAATATATAAGAATCTGTTTTGTTTATGGAAGACTTATCTCATTTTTAGAAGAAAGTTTCAGGGCATTTCTGACTGTGGGAATAAGTTTGAAAGGCCTGGAAGACAAATGTAATCCCAGATAGCATCCTTTAAAATAATGAGAAGAGTCATCAAATCCCACTTTTCCCACATGCCAAAATTGTCCCCCTTTCCTCTGATTCAGAGTTGGTCTGTACACAGAAGCAGCTGTAAAACTGACTTTCCCTACACTATGTAGCCATGTACTGCCATCATGTCAACTGTTTTTTTTTATGTTTAAAGTTAGCATTTGGCTTGTGCTCCTGAATAGTTTTTCTTATATAAGACTAGAACAAAAATGTGCATGCTGCTATTCACAAAAAAACCCCAACAACCCAACCCTGAAAAATCAAGGTAGATTTCAGTTTGAGCTGGACTTGCCATGTGATGTTGCCCAAATTAATGCTTTTAGGTGTTGCTATGCAGGTAGAGAAGTGTGTGTTTTATCTGTGCTTGTAAAGCATTTTTATTCTGCTCATTTGTTTTATCCTCATCGCTTTAGACACAGTCCCTCTTCTGCCTTTGTAGTAATTTTTTGCATTATAAAAATGAACACTATGATTCTCTAGATAAAATAAATATTGTAGGAACTGAGTAGAAATACAAAAATATGACTGTGAAAGAGAATATGTGTACATTTTTTCTAGTATCTCCTTGGGGATTACAACATACTGTACTGTACATTGTTTATGAAATTGCCTAGATAGTGTGATCTTTATGTAGATGCTCTATATTCTTGAACTGCTGTATGAATGTTTTGAATTCTTTATTTTTTGTAAGTGTATTTCCATATTCTTCCAAAAAAAAAGAGGGTCAGAATGTTGGCGGGTAACTACAGTCAGTTACCTCAGTAAGAACTGTTTTTAAGAAGTAAATTTTGATTTAAAGATGATCTTGTAGTTGAAGACTACTGATGTCAAAGATACTTCTAATGTATTTTACGTACCTTAATATTATATTATATTAGGTGGAGTATTATATTGGGTGGAAAAAGATGGTTCTTATAGAACTGTCTATTCTAACAGTAACTGGAAAATGTTTTGAATAATTTGCTGGTAATGGTGGTTCTGATCTACTTGTTATTCTTACAGGATCCCTTTTAGAAATGCAACCCTGCAAAGCCATTCATCATTCAATTTTAATTTTACATTTCGTGACCTACTGGGTTACAGTTCTAGACTAATCAGAAAGTCCTATTTTCATCCTCATAATGTGTAGCATGCTGAGTTTTATATAGTTCTGCCCTAACCAACATGTGTAGTATCGGTTCATGTGCCTTTCAGAACTTCTTACATGGCTTTTTTACAGTTTTGTAAAATTTGGCAAAATAAAATAATTGCTTTTCTTGTAAGCCATTGTTAGTTCAGTGACATAACATGTTAAATTATTTTTGCTGAGAATCAGTGTCAGGCTGACGGATCTATTGTTACTTGAGTCATTCTTTCTAAAAGATTGACATAATACTGGATTTCAACCAGTGCTCTGAACTTGCCCAGGATCGACACTTACGGTCCAGATACAGCCTGAGATCATTCTCTTGCATCTCGTGGTGGCAAGTTATCTGGATTTGTCAATTTGACAAGTGATCTGAAGTTAGTAGTGGCTATCTGTTGTCCTCCTCAATTACTCTCAGACTGCAAAATATTTCATCATACTTACCATATGTGTTACTGCTAAGAGCTACAGCTCGGATTTTGAAGTCATGATCTTAAAAATCTGCTGGTATGAGCTTTTAAGTGTGCCTCCAAGCCTGTGCTGGAGCCCACCCTTCCCTACCATGAGAACCGATGGACTGGGGCCCAAAGCCCAGCATGGTGCTCTGAAGACTGCTCAAGCCCAGGGAAGTACACGCTTTATGCACCCAGCCAGAGTTTTGTCCCAGGCCTTGCTGTATCAGGGCCAGGTTGTCAGGAGTGTTGCATTGTAACACATGCACAGCCACGTTCTCCAATAAGCTGATCCTAATTTTCCCATTGTGCCTAAACCCAGGACCGACAGTGGCTTATGCCAAAGTCAACTGCAGGATGCAAATGCATGGACTTGGAATCCTAGGAAATAATAATGGATAAATAATATAATTTATTAGTGTAATATTTTGAGGTGCCAGCATACTAGTACCTTCTTATCAAGAGGGATTTTTGTTGTTGCATATTTTAAGGAGAACAATGAGATTTCTGTAAAGGAATTTTTATCCTTGGGAGACAATTGTGAGATAGTATGCAGTGGATATGAAATTACTCTCTGAAAATTTAGCATGTAGCTGATGGAGGCTGGTGTTTGGTTTTGTGTTAGTGTTTTTTTTTTTTTTTTTTTTTGGGTTTTTGTGGAACTTGAAAGTTCAGTGCTGAATGCAAGATGAGAGCTATGATTGGGAATAGGCCAAGACAGACCTTGAAAGTGAAGACAAAGACCCTGTTTATTGCAAGGAACTGTGGGAGGTATTTAAAGACAGGAGACATGATCCAGAGAGATGGATTAGTAAAATGACCTTTACAACAGCATGATGAGTGAGGAAAAAAATTGCATTTATCAACCTCAAGGAAAATAATGTTTGAAGTAGTCAAGACATGATTTTGGTGTAAGTTTAGATGAATTTAAGCAATGTAACTAGATAGGAAGGTCTGCCTCTTAATGTAGTTGTGCAGAAAAAAATCTGTGAGATTTTGCTGTACCAGGGAGGGATGCCCTGGAAAGGGTCCGAGGTGGTGTCATGGCATGGTTTACAGTCACCACAAAAATAAGTAGTTGCAAATAACACAGTTTTAAATGCTTTCATGTTTTTTGAAATTTGTTTTATGATATTTATTGATAGTCCATATTAACCCACAGAACAAAAAGCTTTTCTTGGGGGAGGGGGCATTTGCTGTATTTCTAAACCATAGTTTAATAATTTTTGCTTTAGCCAACCATTGCTTTCTCCTGCTGTCTTTTTGATTTCCTAATAGATAAAAACGATGCCTTGCTTTTTAGTTGCATATTATCCCTTTTCCAGTTACATGTTTACTCCTTTTTTATTGTTATACTGCTTTTACTTACTTCAACATTTAAAAAAAAAATATTATTATAAATTATTCCTCGGTTGTAAGATTGTATCTGAATCAACAAGTTGTTGGTCACTTCTTGCTGTTTAATGTTCCCTCAGCCGACTTGGCTCATAGCTGTGATGTACTGGAGACTGCTGTAGTATCTCCTTTCCTAGCTTGTTTATTTAAACTAGCTGCAAAACAAACTGTACTTTTTAATCATTGTGACTTGGGTGAATAATACTACAACTATACAAGTCTATAAATGCTTCTCCAAACCTGAACGTGAAAAAAAACCCAAAACATTCAGGGCTCAATTGGCCAAGCTAGTCATGTCGGTGACCGGTTACACGCATTGTCCCATCAGTTACTTATTGAATATGTGCTTATTAATTGGCACAAAGCTGATCGTCTGAATCCCTGCTAGCCTAGGAGACATTGGTGATGCTTGTACTGAAAGCTTTCTGTGCAACACTAACGCTGTTCCTCTAATTTTTTTTTTTTTTTTTTACAGTCTTACGGTAAAGGGGCAAGAAGAAAAAACCGATTTAAAGGATCAGACGGGAGTACATCTTCTGACACTACCTCTAACAGTTTTGTACGCCAGGTATGTTGTTTTTCAGCTTTTAAAAGACTGGATGACTTGCTGATGTTAATGTTCAAGTAATTTTTTTTTTTTTTTGCAAATTGTCAAATCAAAGAGTGATATTGTAGCCTGAGAAATAGCAGAAGGCCCTGCTGGGACAATGAAAAATACTTGGTTGCTATTGTTTTGATCTTGGCAGAAAAATACTTTTTCATTTCTCATTCATTCCATATATAGCGTTTTCATTATTTTTGTTGCTCTAATGCTGTCAGGTGATTAAAGCTGAAGGAGGAGGCGAGTCTGATGGGAGCGCCTAAAGTGGCAACATTTGGGAGAAAGCATCTAAACCCTACCAGTCCTCAGGGTTTTCCTGCTTAAAATAGTGCTGTGCGAGGCAGTGTTAACTTAGATGTTTTCCTCCCACATCCCAGTGTTATTTTAAGGCATGGGTTGGAGGGGAAATCCCTGGCAGCATTTGTCCCCATCACACCGATGCTGGGAGGCCTGGAGAGGATGGAGCGGTGCCGTAGGCTCCCATCACCTCTGCCTGTGCATCTCTCCCTCCAACGGAGACACCCAAGTGGAGCCTCATGGGGACCCCACACCTGTGTGGGTGCTTGGAGGACAGCTCAGTCTGGCCAACAGAGGGGACAAAAAGTGCAGGGAAGGGTATCCAGAGCCCGGTGTGGTCTTTGGCTGCAGAATGGTGCTACTGAAGCTGTGCTGCTGTGGAAGGAGAGTGCCTTTCAATGTGCTTATGGTTGACAACAACTTGGAGAGCGTGAGCTACACAGAGCATCACAGTGACTGTGCCTGTGCAGAGTCTGAAATACAGTTCTTCGCGCCCTGCTGATTTAAGCCATGCTTTTGCAAATGCAGACTTTGCCATCTTTTCCAGAGGGCTTCTGGAATTCAAGAGGTTTCATTGCAGAGTTTTTGGTTTTGCCATAAACAGGCACCAGACCTCCTTCTCTACCAGCTTGTCTTGCATGTTCCTCCATCTCAAAACATTTAATGGCTCCACTGCTGTTGCACTGGTTGCATCAGTACACAACCTCTGTTTGCAAAATTCTTCTGCTTTGTCCTGCTGTAATTATGTTAGCAGGTTTTGTGATAGGCTGTGGATTTGATAAAGTCAGACCCCTATTACATTTCAGTGTCTGTTGGACATAGGCATGAAATATTAACTGATCATGGGAGTTTTTCAGTGGCAGTAAACAATATCAAGGTGGAAACCCTGGATCAATAAAATGCTTATTTGTGACATTTTGTCCTGTTTAAAAATACTTAGAAAAAAGCAGTTCAAGTAGTGTTTGGGAGGAGCAAAAGGATCTCCCAGTTCCAAGGCATCTTTGTAAGGAAATCTGTGCTGCTGTTTTCCTTAGCTGCTCGTGGATGTTGAATTCAGCCTGGAACATTTTTAGCAGAGTATGAGTGTTTACTTTACACTGGCTGCACATGGTTCTTTGCCTTTCTTGTTTACCTAAATGAAGTCTGAAGTTGGTCTCAAGTATATCTTCTTGCTGTCGTGAGGGCGAGCAGGGCAAAGAGGATGTAGCACAAGGAGGTGGATCATCAAACTACATATAGATGTTGAGGTGGACTCCTGTAGTCACTGGAGATCTGGTTGGCTCTATAGACTGTGGGGCATGATTTATCAAATCTTCAACACAGACATATAGAAGAGGGTTGGTAAGCTACGGTATAAAAGTGTCTATATCTTTCCCAGGGCTGTAAAGGGAGCATGGACTGTGACTGCCTCAAGTGTAGATTTTTACAGAAGGGATTTATATATTTCCCTGAAATAAATCCAAATTTAGTAGTTACTCAAGTGATATAATACAAATGACTGAAAGGTGAAAGAGGCTTCCGCAAAAAATCAGAGATTTAATAGATTACTGAAGCAAAACTCAATTTGAAAATGGTATTGTCCCTGAAGATAATGCAGGGATGTTAATGGATAAATATATGCTATGTGACATTGTCCAAAATAAATTTAAAAAAAGAAAATCATCACAAAACATTCCTAGTAAGTAATGTACAGGCAGAGCTGTTTGAATTGTAGCAGATGTATGAGAAGTGTCTCTTCACAGTTGCTGCTGAGAGGTTTATTTCAGAGCTTCAACTGCATCTTCAACAGGCTTTCCTGCTTTGATTCTCCTCCTGGGACAGCTTGGTTTTCTCCTGCACTAAGGAAGAATTGCCACCAGTGTGACCAGGGTGCCCAGTGCCCCACATATTAAACAGAATGGTTGCAGTCGCTTTCTGCTGGCTCAGCTGCTGTGCCCTTCCCAGAAACTACCTCGGTGCTGCATATTGCTTGTCTCTGTCTTTCTTGGAGGATATTTTACATGGTATAAATGAACATAATTGTTTTGCCATAACCATTTATTTGCAGGAGAAAAAATGACTCCAAAAATCTGGTGTTTCTCCCGAGATGGGTGAAAGCTGCAGAAAAGCAGAGTGGACAAATGAATCCAAACCCAGCAGAATCAATGACATACCTGTTTATTTTCTGTTATTTTATTTTAATGCTGTCTTAAAACCAGGAGGTCAGTTTTTGCTTGGAAAGGGTTTTGTGGTTTTTTTTTTGGCAGTGCTTTTGATCTAGACATGGGATACACTCAACCTGTTTGTTTCAGCCATGCTTATGATGCTTATAGCGGCCTTTTTTTTTTTTCCCCCCCTGCTTTCCTTCCCCCCCCCCCCCCCGCTTCCTGTCTCTTTTCACATTTACTTCTTAACTTGTCCTGCAACTTTTATGTGCATCTCTACAAGTACTCCGTTCTGCACTCAAGAAGGAATCCTGGGATTGTCCTGAACATTTATTGCTAAGGTCTGCCTATGTTCCTCATAAAGAAGTAAGAAAGTTTGGAAGGTGCTTTTGCTTTATATTTAGCTGGCCTGTCCTTAAACTGGGAGAGCTGTGAGAGGCGTGCAGATTCTTGTCATAAGCACCGATGAAAGTGGGCATTTCATAACAGAGAAATATATTGGTGCTGGATGAAAGAAGACAAATATGTCTAGTCCTAAAGAAATGTTATGCATGTGGAAAGCAGTGGAGGTATTGTGCAAGAGCAAGGATATAGGATTCAGTCTATTGAATCCACAGAGCCACTGGCCATTTAAGTTAAAGCTGCTGCAGGAGGGAGGGAGTTAGTATCCATTACTTACATTGACAAAGCTTTATTGTGTCTGCATTTTACTATTTCCTTAAGGACATATGCACCTCTGGCTCCAATATGCACCTGGCAAGTTTCCTGCAACGCATACCAAATGCTACAGTAGTAAAAATAATGCCAACTTAGTTTTATTTGAATGAGAGAGAATAAAGTAACATTTTATTCAAATTGCTTGAAAATTCCTGCTGTTGTATAAGAGAATGAAATGCACTCTGCACAGCCCTGTACGTCAATGATCTTTTCTGTTTAAATCTGTTTTTGAGTGCTGAAATAGAGCAATCTATCCAGTATTGTTTCTAATGTATATAAAAGAAGCATTAAACCGAACCAAGAGCATTTACATATATATATATATATTACAAATTTAAAAACCGTTCTTTTCAGTCCAGTTAAACCTCTTCTGTACTGTGAATTTTGTCTATTGATACAGATTTTTATTTCTGTTTTTTACTTGTGACACTGTAAAACCTATGAGATTGCAGGAGAATGTTTTGGATCATGTTCTATTTGTTTATTACAAAAAATTGTTTGTTTAGTTTTGTCTCCAGAATGTTATTGATGGTACTGAAGCTTAAAAAAATAACAACTTGGCTTCCCTTTCACTTGCCACCAGCTACCGCTTGGCTTTTCAGTAGCAGGAGAGGGAAGAATTTTTTTCCCCTCTGTTGCGTTGTGAAGTTCTATTGGCAATTCAGCAGTGTCTTTGGAAGGCAGAAGCATCATTGCACACCAACCAGTTCCTAACTGACTTTAATCAGTTGTCTTTAGGGAGCTAAAGAACATTGTGTTATATAGTTTTCATCATCTTTTTTGAGCTTTGGAGTGATAAGCAGCTTGTTCTTAGGGTTAGCTATGAAAGACTGAATTGGATCTGATCTCTACTCGCTGCCATTTTGACTGATGTGTGGTAATGATTTTGTTCCCAAGGGTTTTTTCAAAATACGGATCAGACAAAATATTTTGCAGACAACACTATGGCACTTCCCAGAAACATTATTTTAAGCAAATTGCATGTTCTGATAGCATTACATATTTTGTGGTTGCACTTTTGGACCTGTCTTTGTCAAGGTTTTATTTTAAATCCTAATGATTAATCACAGAGGCAGTCTAAGTTGTTGGGATTTTTATGTATTGCAAAGGCAGATTAGGTTGTGAAATAGACTGCAGAGTATAGACTTGCTTACTGAAATATTTAAGATTTTACAAATCTGTTTTTTTGCCTTTAAATATTGGCTTGATGCCTGTTACACTGTGTTCACTCAAAAACACAGCTATAAATAATTACGTAGGGAATTCATTATTCTTCTACTTTCCTCTAAGGAGGTTTGCCTAGCTGTGTAATTATCTATTGAATTTTATGAATGGTAAAACTAAGATTTGCACTAAAAAATGACTTGAAAATATTGACTTAGTTTTGCTCATAAACATGCCTCTTAATCTCGGGTCCACCAGAGAACTGGGCCGTGTCAGAAATGTATTCCTTTTCTTTTAATTGCCTTTTTCTCCCCCCGCCCCGCCAGATATAGAGCTTAGCTTTGATTTTTTTTTTTTTTTTTTCTTTCCCCCTTTTCATGAGGGTAAGAGCTTATGTATTCAGCTCATATGCACAGCCTGCCAGTGAGGCAATGCATTTACAAGCTGAGCCGTGAATTGCTGGTGTAGCGTGGGCACAGATATTAGCTTTGGTCTTAATGCCCAGTACTAACAACCTTATGCTGAAAACCTGCTTATGCTTTCTCTGCTAGGACTATTCCTGCTTCTTGAAGACTATATGTGAAAAAGATTGTGGCTAGCCAGAAAATCTAAATAAATAATTACAAAAAATGCTCATTTGCAAATTAATACATTCTTACATTCTTTGTGTGCCTCTAATTGAGACATGTTTGGCTTAGAGAGAAAAAAGGAGCTTTTCAGACTTGCCTTTAGCTTTTATACATAACAAAATGAGGTATGTCTGAAATTTTTAGAGGTATTGTGCAAACACTGATTGTAATACATGAAAATGTATACCTACTGCTTGGCTTAATTTTCTCATCTTTTACTTCTGATGCTAATGTCTGGGCATATTTTGTTAGGTTCAGTTTTTTTCTGGTCTGATTCTGCTGATTTCACTGAAAGCCGCAGCAGTGATGCTTGTGGCCTGTGCTTGCTATTGTGGTTGCATTGAAGCCTTACGCAAGTCGTAAGTACTAGAAATTCTGCTTATTTGAAACACATTAAAATCATTATTTCATGGGTTTTTAATTTGATGGAATTGTGGTATCCTATGTTTTTCGCTGTAAATTATAAGTTTTTGAAGGAAATGTCTTGCACTTGGATAAAGCCACCTTACACTGAGGTTGGTATATGGAGTAGGATGTCTGTACTGCTGTGTTCTTCTGGCATTAGCAGAAGCCACCAAACTTAGCTGTTAAGGCCAGTGTGTGACCTTAAATCATGGGCAGGCAATGTAGTTTCAGGGTGATGTGCTGGTTGTATGAAGCAATGTTAATCAGTTTTTAGTCAGATCCAGTGAGTCTGTATTTGTTATGATACAAAATTAGATAATGTCTCTAGGAGTAGTACTAGTATGGGAAAGCGACTTTTTTTGATGTATTTCTTGTTGTATGAAGTATACCAAGTTCACAGCGAAGAGTGGGTGCAGCACTTAGAGAGCAGAGTAGGGATTCATAAGAATATGTCAGTTCAGCTGTTGACACAGTTTCATTCATGGCTGATATCTTAGTTCCTCAGTCATGTGGTAAAAAACAGTTGGATGGGGAGTGGGAGGAGGACAGCTTTTAGAAGAGGCCTGGACTGGGAGTGTGTGGCTGGAAGAAGGAAGGGTGGAGGGAGGAGAAAGGGACTTTCCCTTCTGGTGGCAGTTGTGGAGCTATACTTCAGGCTCTGTAGACATGGGAAAATCTCATTAGGCTCATTAAGCTATAGATTTCCTCAGCTGTAGTAAGGGTTTGAAAAGTCTCCTTTTTTGGCCTGGAGAGAATAGAGCAGATGCCCCTATAAAGCATGGGGTTTTGGCACGCGTGACTGGAAGGGAGATGGCTGAGAAAAACCCAGTGGAAAGGAAGTTCATTTGCGGACTTCAGTTCTTTCATGAGCCCTTTTTTGCCTCAAATGGTTTCTAAGAATAGAAATCAAAATGCTGCCATGTGTTTAAAAAAACCCACGCACCCTCTAACCAAAACAAACAGGCAAAACATCATAAAGCTCTTCTTACACATCTGTTTACTCTTCTTGTAGCAGGGTGTGAGAAAATTACAGGGGGGAACAACTAAAGAGAATACTTTAGTCAAAACTGAAGGGTAGGAGCCCCCTTTATAACCTTGAATGGGCAGACATGCTTGATGTTACTTTGCATGCAGCTGAAGTCAACACATCCCTTCCAAGCAGCAGTGGAAGTTTTGAAGATGGGGCTTGTATCTGATGACTGCTGAGATGATTGCCAGTGTTGCTTTTGAGCTTGCTAAGATGATGGGTGGGTGTTGTGAGGTGTCCGAGAGGACATACGTGGCCTGTGAGAGGACAGGGGAGATGCGAGCCCTGAGGTGGGAGGTGGCATCCCTGCTGGTGGCAGCTGTTGGACCTTCTCCTTCGGCATTTCCATTGCTGCTGTCTTGTGTGTGCCTCCTGGCTATGTGCTTCTCCTCTGGGTCTGTCAGGGAGAGGAGAGATGGGGCTTTCCAGCTGCTCAGGAACTACCACAGCCTGCACTCAATTTGGCAGCATCAGATGCGTCCCTCTGTAGTGGGGTGTTCAAAGGGTGTGACAGGATTTGTACATCCCTGAACCCTGTGGGATTTCTGCAGGTGACAGCGCCGCCTCCATGCTGAGGAGGAGGAGGAGGAGGAAGAAGAGGCAAGGGCTCTCAGGCAGAGGTGTGAGGGTTTTTTAAGCAGTTAGGCAAACTGATGGAGGTAAAGCGTAATCTTTGCAACTTTGCTAAACGTACAGTTGGAGACTCTTCCATCATAGTGCATGGCATAGGGAATGAGCAGAAAGGCTTAAGCCTAACTGTTTTTAGGCTTTCTCTTTGGCCAAATATCTTCATGAATGGCAATTGCTCTCTGGCAGTCTCAGTCTCGCAGTTTTGTGCTCATCAGAGTGTGCTCTGCATGAGCTGAACCTCTCAAAACCTTGCAGCTGTGCCAAGAACCTCCTTTGCCTGTATGTGCTGGTCTTTTGGGTAGGGTATAGCAGGAGCTCCAAGAAAAAAAAAAAACCATACACAGTTGTAAACAGTTAAGATCAAAATTAGGAATAGGATTGAATGAGAATCAAGTGTTTTGTTTTATTTTGTCCCCTGCTTCTCCCAGGAAATTCACTGTGGTTTCTGGTTCGCGTGTGCAGCATTGTCTTACTCAAAATAATAATTTTGAACATTGTGGTGAGATGCAAGGTTTATTATATGCTATCATAGATGTCTTCTAGTTATAGTAAGCACAGACATACAAAGTATCTACAATGGGACAATGATTCCGATGCATATATTTAATTATAGCTAATGCAAAAATTGTCAAGAATAATTTATGAAGGTAAGTGCAGTATTCTCACAACTTTTTCTTACAGGCCTATTTAGTTGGAGTGGATTTGTTTTAGGGTGGGGGGTTTTTTAATTTATTTTTTTAAAATAGAGTAGTCCATTGGATTTTTTTTTTTAACAAGGCCTTAAAATATGGGAGGTTTTTTTAGAAATAAGATGTTTGAAGTCACTTGCAAAATTCAAGTTTATAATTATATGTAAATGCACCATAAACATAGATGCTGACTTAGTTCCTTTTACGTAAAAGTAAGTCTGAAGTGATTTTTGTCATTTTAAATATTGCACTGATTTTCAGGGTTTGCATTTATGCTGTATGGTTTTGATTGGGAACAAATGCCTAACGCAAGGGAACAGTTTGGTCCTCTGTAAAGCAAATGTCATCTTCTGCTCCAAAATGCAAGCGGTTTCAAGGAAAAATAACCGCCGGTTGGCTGATGTGCAGCAAGCTGCTTCAGTTTCTTTCCAGCATGGAGCCGAGCTGCTCCTAGTCCCTGGCAGGGCTCAGGGAGTAAAGAAAGATACTTTGCGATTAGCCAAAGGAATCCACTGAATCTTTTGTCTTTCACCATACCCCACCAGTACGTTCCTGCTCAAGCTGACGAGTGTTTGGGTTTGTACCTCACTATGTAGATATGTTGTAACATATACAAGTGCCATTTCTGTCCAATTAGTCATGAAGTTGCCAGTTTTATGGGCAGTTGCAGCAGAGAGCTGTCCTCTCTTGGGCTATGTATTTAGACATTACTTCCAATGCTGATTATATGTTTCTGTAGATTTGAATGTTGCTTTTTTCATGTGATCTCACTCAGACTTTTCTTTGCTGGAATACCAGGTTCATTGAAAAGCTTAGTGCTCTACTACTTCTAAAATGAATTGTAAATCTTCTGAGGAATTGGCAATAAAGCTTTTTTCTGGGTATTGAATTGCAGAGTGACATCCGTGTGAGCACAATTAGTGTGCTTTTTTTCCCCACTGATGATCACATAATATTTTAGTTCCCAAATATGACTGGCCTGAAAAATAGTAGGACCTGAAGCAGTCCTAGGTATGAAAAACTGGAAAGCTACCCTTCCTTAAAATCTGATATTGTAGAATATCTGAATACTTCCACCTCTGCCAAAGGAGGTTAATGTACAGCATTAATTCTAAGCTCCACATAAACCTGTAGTCTCCTATATGATAAATCAGTGTCATCAGATGGTTTACTCATAGGATAATCAAGTCTTGGGTAGGAAAGAGAACTGGTTCTTGCAAACAAGTGGGGAGCTGAAAGAGGGGAGGATGGGTGAAGTGAAAAAGGGAGAAATATATCTATATAAGCCTTTGATATCTTTCCTCCTATTGTCTCCAGTGGTATTTTTGAGTTTTCAGTTGTTTTGCAGATTGAACCAGAAAATATTTCTGAAGTCTGGGAAGGCTGTTACAGGATGGAAACTAGACTTCTGCTTTTATGCCGAATTAGCTTGACGTGCTATGTCTTTTATGTTAGAAATACAGCTTTAAGCCATGGTTGATCAGTTGGCTCTCAAAGGTCTGCTTATCAGATCCCGCTTTTGGAGGGACTGAGATGAAGGCAGGTGCCGTTGCTTCACTGTTTCTACAGGAACATGGCTAGTTGGGTTTATTTTTCCTACAAACTATGAAAATTATATATTCAGTAATCTCCCCTTACGACATTTCTAAAGACAGGTTATTGCACGCATAGATCTCTGAAAAAGAAATCATTCTTTGTCCATCGTCATTGACCTTATTTACTCTTTAGGAATTCTTTTGAAAACAGTAATGTGTCAAAGAAATGTTTGCTTATAATAAGAAAAGATTAAAGATTATTTCAGCCTTGTCCTTGAAATAATTGCTGAGGAAATTGCCAGAGTTGGTAATGGAGTATAATCAGAAGTTGTTTGTGGTTTTACACATCTCTTTCCAATATTAGCTACAATTTATACTGGAATGGAAATCTGCCATTTATACTGGAATGGAAATAAGATGCTTTCCTAAGCTGCTTGTATTGTTAAATAACATGCTAAAATAATATGTTAAAAGATTTCCCATAGTTAGGAGAGATAATGTTTGCTCAAACTCCATCAGCAATTTGAAGATATCAGAGGGTAAAATTTGCAAAATCTTCACGTTCCTGTTATTATCTGAGAAAAGTGAACAGTATTTAAAATGCTGTTACAGACATGACAAAAATGAAAGCACATTAATAGATTTGACCAACTATGCTGTTACTATACTTTGAAATCTGAATGTAGAAAATGAGTCAACATCTTACATAATAAATAAGTGTGGTGATAAAGTGTGGTGTTGAGATAAAGCCTCCGAATGAGATGACACAGCCAAGTGGAAGAGAGACAGCATCAGTTTGAAGCCTAAGAAGCAGTGATTCATTGGAGATAGTCTGGAAGAATTGGCAGTGTGCTGTGTGCTTTTTTTTTTATGGAAACAACTTAACCCTGGAAGGTTTAAGATTTTTCTAATCTTATTTGTTTAATGGCTCATAAAGAAGAACTATTTAGACCAGTACTTAATTTTTTTGCACAGTGTTCAGCCTACATGTGATATTTATTTATTTTAGAAAGCCTGTGTGCAATTTAGAATAACTTGAGTTTGCACTGTTAGGTAAAATATTGCTGAAGGTTTTGAAGAGAGAAACTGCTTGAAGGTTATAATGCTGTGTCAGCAGACTTGCAGAAAATTCTGGGATTACCTCCCATAGGTAGTGTTTAGACTTCAAGAACGCCTATCACATTAGGAGTATGCAGTTCTTATGTGAACAACCACTTATACCTGTATTTAATTTTTAATGTGCATGCTTTGCCATTCTCTCAGCAGTGCAGCCCTGGCTAGCTATGGCAGTTGAAGCCAGTCACTCTGCCAGAGTGTCCTTGTGATGGACAGAGGGCATGAGAAGGGCTTCTCCCTTCCTCTACTCTGAGGCAAATCTGCTAATACCCATTTTATGATGCTCTGATACCTCTCTCTGCATCTGTTTCCTAAAATCTGTAGTTAGAGGGGCTAGATGTTTTATTAATGCTGTGTTAAAACATGCTCTTTCTTAAACCTGAGTGACTAATTCTAAATCTCCTGGGCTTGGATGCAGGCGAGGGAGCAGTGCTAGAGCATGGCAACTGCAGAGGAACTCCACACATCCAGAAAACGTGTGGTTGCAGGTCGGTGTCAAAGCTTGGGGTTCATATGGGCCTGCATCCCATGTGCACTAAACTGTAACTTGTAATGAAAAGCATTACCCTTGGGTCCAGGTCAACAAACTCCTGAACTTCTGCATGAACCAGCAGATCCTATTAGGAGGCTACCTGTGAAGAAGATGAATTTAGAGGAGTCCAAAGTAAGATTTTTTTTTTTTTTTTTTTCTTCCCGTGATAGGACAGGGGCTTTCCTTTTCCAGTTCTGCTCAAGAATCTTATCTCAACCCAGTAGACTCTTTCGTGTTTCTTCATCTCTTTGCTCAACTGGATAGTTTTATGTATCTGCCTGAATAGCTTGTCAAATAGACACAACTATCATAAATCCTGCAGAAACCCTATGAACAGATTATGTGAGTTACTCTGTCTTGAAAAAAAGCCAAGAAATGTCATCTTTCTTCCAGTGGGGCTGGATTCTTTTATTCCCACTCACAGCTAGGATCTCTGGTGGCACACTTGAAAATGAATAATCTAAGCCACAACTTAAAAATGTAACAAAGGATTGAGAAGCAAAGCATGTTCTGTACACTGCCTGTATCATATCTCCTAGACACAGTTTCCTTTATATGCAGGTAATACCCATTAACTCTTTATGAGCCACAGTCACATTTATTATAAGCCTCTGATGAGACATATTCCTTAATTTACAATAACTTACTAAAGTTTTGTTGGTTGGCTGCTGTTGAATGATGAAAGGAATATATTTTAAAATTTTCATCTAAGGTTTCTGTAAGTCTGCTTGATATATATGTCCTGTGTTAACTGATGGACTTATAGTCATGATGTGTGGTAGTTTTGTGGGCTTCATGGATGTGGTACTGACCAAGAGATTCAGGACACTGTGAGGGACTTGACATCTGTGTAGGTGAATGAATGCAGAGTGCTCACAAACCCTGCAGGTCAGTCTAACGATTTATGAGCTATGTTTTACTTCATCAAAGTCTAAACTCCATTTCTAAAAAGAATGGAGTTGTATTACTCAGTAGTTATCTCATATATCCTTAGCAGGCCACTTTTTTTTCCCCTCTTGGAACTTGGCAGAGTTTTCTAGAAGGAAGTAGTAATTTTAGACAAGATAGAAATAATTCCTTTGTTGTCTGCAACTTAGCTTTTAGATCATTTTTTCAGAGGATCCCTGTCCCTTATTTCTGCAATCAGTTAAATTTCTTCAAGTATCTGTATACTGTCATCATCTCAGACCAATGAATACGTGTTCTAGTCACACTGGGATAGTTTACATACACCCTGCCTATTTCCACCTGTCTTCTTCCATGCTTTTTGAAGGACCCATACCTCAAAGACTGGTGTAATAAATAATTACTTTATGATACCAAGAGAAAGAGTTTTAATGTAAACACTTATTCATTCCAAAAGAATTAAAAAAAAGAATAGCATTCATCTCAGACCAAAGAAGATTTGAAATTTTGTGACAAAATAAAACTCTGTAGTTACATTTGCACTTAACAGTTCTCTCTGTAGAACCTGGAGACTTCCTCTGAATCTGTCAGGACTGTGTACTTATGAGTGTTGGTAGTTCTAGAAATCTTAAATACTTCCAGTTTGACCATGAACATTTTAAGTAGAAAGGTATTTTTTTCTATGGATATATATATAGATATATAAATAATATATATATAATTTATACATACTTTATGTGTATCTATATATCTATATCTATCTATAGTAACCAAACTTCTGGCAGTCTGATGTATACAGTAGTATCATATTTTATCCTTCCTTCAAATTTTTGCTATGTAGAGTGCAACTCAGAACTTACTTAATTTGGTCCCTGTTATGTGCCTGAAAGTCAATGTGGTGAAATTCAGTTTAGCACAACTTCAGAATTTCGCATTTAATCTGGTATTCTTCTTTCTATCAGAAATTGGCTTTCTACTTTGGCAAGATTAATCATGTCAGTCCAGAGCTAAATCCTTACACGATACTCAGAAAATCCTTTGGTCTCCTTTGACATGTGATGTCATGCGCTTTTTGTTATCCTATACCCTGTACTTTCTCGCAAAGCAGGGTCAGCTAAAGCTAGGGCTTATTTCCAGCATGCATCAACTGTATATGCTTTGGAGAACATCCTATTAGTTCGTACTTCCAGAAATGGTAAATGGAGCCCCAAACCACTGAAAAATCTGTATCTTTGGTATTTCATCTCCTGCTCTTAACTATAACTATGGATATTTCATTGTTGATGTGGGGAAGAACCTGTGGGTGACTTAACATTTAGCTAAGAATTACTAATCGCCCAGGGAAACAGAGAGATGAAATAATAATGAAACCCACTGCTACAATATTTGCTTCACTAAATAAAAGAGGGAAAGTTCATCCATAGGAACAGGTAGGGTCTAAGGTATTATAATTTTGGCAGATCTTTACTTCCTTTGTGCTATTATCACCTCTGCAGAACGAAAGTGCACAGCTTACCCCCTGGCCCCAATTGGGAAGGGAGTCAGTCCTCTGTGATAGTTCCCTCGGGGTTGCTCAAACTGAATCTGCTTGTACTGTGCTCCTGACTAAAGACTGAAGCATATTGTTCGAAAGTGGCATTGGTCTGCTCTGTTTTTATAATTTTTGTGTTGTAAAATACTAACCTGTTTAGGCTTTCCAGTTCTGTTGGTCCTGCATGCCATTTGCAAGAAGAGACAGACCTTGGCCAGATGAAATTATTAACTCTGCTGTTTCCAAGGTAGTTTTAATTTTCCATCACTGGGAAATTTGTGGTCAGTCAGCTTAAAATTCTGGATCAATTTACGCATTGGAAAAGGAGAGTTCTTCATTTAGACACTGAATGCCTTCCTCTTATTGCCTGACTATTTGGTAGACTTGGGGGAAATCCTTTTCCTAGCTTCCACAAAACTTAAAGTTTCTAGGCAGACTTTCTTGGCAGCACACATAAGATTTTATTTTTCAGGTTAGAAAAGTTCACTGTATTTATAAGACTGGTATTATTCATGGTTTTTCAAAACACATACTTGAAGTCAAGCAGCTGCAACTTGCAGTTATCTGGCAAACATTTACCTCTGCTTACTCTGAGTATCACTCAGGGATTTTTCTCTACTAGCTCTTTATAAGGCTTTTTGAAAGGTCTCATCAACGTGGTTCTGCCAGCTATGGAACAGAACCTTAACTTGGTCTTATTTGTACTAATGGACCTTCCTTTCAAGTCTGTTTAACTGTGTGTGCATCATTCCATTTTTCTGTGAAAGTGGTATTTTAATGGTCACTCAAGAGTTGGAATTACACTAGCCCTTATGTTTCCAGTAAGACAAAATCTGCCTCAAAATACATCATTGGCTTTATTACGTAAGTCATCCCCAAACCAGAACGCTACAAAAATCTGAAAGGTGTATAAACCCATCTCTGCCAGTTTGGGAAAGTGCTTCTTGTTGTTTTGCACTTGGCTGGTGAGAGCGTTTGCCCGCCGCTGGGGCAAGGAGACACCCTTCAGACAAGCAGGCAAGCTGCTGAAGATTAATTTACCAATGCTGGCAGCTACCAGACTTCACGTTCGCGCTGGCTTGCTGGGTCAGTGAGGCTGCAGAGGCTGCTCAGCCTGCTGTAAGGGGAAGGGTCTGGATGCTGTGTCCTGGCAGGTCTCCTCTCCGGCCCCAGGTGGCCTGTGTATTGCTGGCGTGCTGCTTCTCAGCCATAGAGGACTATAGGAGTAGTCACTTGGATTTATACTATATACAATACAGCCCAGGGCTGAAGAGTGTGGTTGAAGTCCCTGTCATGCCAAAACCCATCAAACTTGGACATCTTAGTCCCTCTGGTTTTGCCCAAACTGTGGGAAGCCCCTGGGTTTGGAGCACACCCTACCTGCACCGTGGCAAGTAGAGTTGTGTGTGGACACCATTGCCTTTTTCCTCACCCCTACATTGTAGTGTCGCTGGAAGGAAATGAGTTTGCAAGGAGATCCAACCTGCTGTGTGTTCCCAGAAGGTTCTGAGTTTGGGCAATGGCTGGACCATTCTCCTCTTGGGGCTGCAGGATGTTCCTCCCACAGGCTCATACCTGTCTCGTTGCCATGGGTGTCCCCAGCTACTAAAAGGAGAGAACAAATCCTGTTTTGAAAGAGTGTTTTGACAAAAGATGTGTTGGAAATTGTGAAGTAAGCAGGTGCTCAGTATGAGATAGGTCTGGAAACAGACAGAAATGGAAATTAAGTTAATATAACAGTGCAGACAATAATTCCCAGCCTTTGTAAGCAGAAAACCCAGAATACCAGGGTGAATGAAGAGAAATTTTCCCACTGTGCCTACAAACACTTTGTATAGCCCATTTGCTGTATAGAGTATTCTAGGGATTTCTGAATAGAACTGATTTATCTGATTGCTAGCAGTCTGTTGTTTGTTAGGTCTCTAGGCACCATAAATGAGGGAGACTGAGGCATTTGGATAAACGTTGCTTCTTCCTTATATGGTATGTCCTTACCGTCTAAGAGAGTATCTATTAATTACTATCCACTTTGTAAACTTGTCTGTTTTTTCATGAGAAGATAGAGTACAATTTGTACTATTCTATTTTAGAACTTTTTTTTTTCTTGCTTTTGTCTTGCTTTTCTAGAAGAAAAGGAGAACCTGGTACAAAGTCAACCCTCACTGTTGCTTAGCACATTTTGTATGCCTCCAGTGGATGCCCTTGGCGTCAGCCAAGGCAGAAAGTGCCATTTGAGCTCTCACCCGAGCTAGCAGCATTCCTCTGTATGCTTGATGATTATGGAGACAGACCAGCTATTCCAGAAGTTGATTTGTATTGCCTAAATTAGTCTTCTGCTCTGAATTACTCTCCAGAAGAGGGTAATTGTAGTCCCACTGAGTACAGGGGGAACATCAGCGAACAGCTTTCTCATTTAGCTGCCTGTGGTTGGTTGCTGTGAATAGTCTCTTTCACTCATACCTGTATCTGATGGTCAGACTCTCTTCTCAGTTGATGTTTCTGCAGCTGTTTAGCATTATTAGCACCTCTTTAGCTATTGAGCACAGATTCAGCACACAGTGTTTTCTGTGCCTATGCAGTGGTCTTATTTCTATGGAACCTTTTTGCATCTGTTCTACTCTATTGAAATCATATGCTCTATACCTATGGGGTGTAGAATACAGCAGCACATAAGCTGTTTTTAATTTTATTGCTGTTCTGCATTTAGGAGTGACTCATTGCTCTGGAGATTGAGTTGATAAAACATTTGCACATCTCATTAATCTAATACTGTAATTCCCAAGAAACATTACAGTGAAAAAGCCTATTGTTCAGATGGTGCATGGTGAGCTTTGCTTTATTGATAATACCATAGTCTGCATGTAACAATCCTAGGTGTAATTTTCTAGCAAATGAAAATACAATACAAGGACTCCTTTACAGAATCCAAAAAGTGATGTCTTGGAACTCAGACCTCAGGCAGCATTGGATCAAGATTTTTAAAAGGCTGCAGTTTAATTCTGTTAGTCATACCGTTCGTTGTCATTAATATCAACCTTGATGCTTTTCTGAGCAGTGACATTTTTCTTTCTTTTTCAGTATAAAGCTTGGAAATTGGTGACAGCCACCTGATTCAGCAATAGATTGGTTTGAAAACTATTTTAAAGCTCTTATTTTATGTAATGGTACTCCATAAAGTGATACAGAATAATAAAACAAATGGAAAACCTCAGCCTTGCTCCCCTGTAGTTTTACGATTCTCATTTAGACAAGAATTTTAATGCAGAGCATAGTTAGTGAGCTGCTTTTTAAATTCTGAGGACTAGATTGATTTTCTTCTTGTTTCACTGACTATTCCTTTCTACTTTGTCTTGGAATATAGTGTTTCATATCTCCCCTGCTTCCTTTACCTACAAAAATCCCAAACCAAAAAGAGCTAATGAAGGGTCCAGACTATTTTTGCAGCATAAAAAAATTCTGAATGTGAGGAGAAGCTGAAGGTAATGTGCACCTTGGCAAACAATCATTCCCAATATTAATTGTAATGGAGTGTGCCTATTGTAGAAATGACAAGCAAAAAGTAGGAAGCAATACCAGTGGAGAGTTCACTGGAAAACACTTTACCATAGTCAAGCTTCAAACCTCTCACTTCAAAGACAGTAATACTAGGCCTGGCTTAGGAGCAGCCTGTTCTCCTCCATATGAACTCGGAAGTATCCCTATCTGGAGCAAAAGCTTGGTGTTTGCTGTAACATCCTTCACGGTGAGTGTTAGAGTTTGCAGTATATGTCCATCTTCTGGGAGCAATAACTTTTGAGGTAGTCAAGTTGTTACGATAACATACCAAGGATGAAGATTCGGACTGTGGTAAAATGTATGGGCAGTTCTCAAGCCAAACTCCCTGGTCGTAATATTTTATTTTTTTTCTGTTGTAAGAAGATAACATGATGAGGTGCGTGTGCAAGCTGAAGTAAAGAGCTTTGCACTTTTTAAGTTATTCATTGTGTGTGTGTGTATACACATGTTTTATTTTATTTTTCTCTGGAGGACATAAAAATAGTTCCCTTGTCCTGAAAGTTCTGGACAGACTGGTGGGCACCTGATGTGTGAATTTGCCCCACAGTTTCTGGAGGGCAATGTTTCCTGAGTCAGTGATTTTTTTTTTT